>NW_024426885.1:50170569-50193681 GCF_017311325.1 Ursus maritimus
GGGGGGGGGGGGGAACCCATCACTATGTGTCATCCTCCTGGAGGTTATCCTCCCTCATGCTATCTTCAGGCTTGAAGGGAGGACCTTAGCTGTCCTCACTTGTGGGGCTCTGCACTACTCCAAGCTTGGTCCATGAGTCAGCAGCATCAGTGTCACATGGGAGCTTGTTAGGGACTCACACGCTCCAATTGCAGCCGGACCTTTTGAATCACAAATCTGCGCTTTAACAGGGTCCCCAACAGACACACATGCATAGCACGATGCGAGAAGCGTCGGTCTAGTAAAAACTCCCACTCAAGTAAATAGCATCTTCTCTCAGAAGTTCCCTCTGTCTCTGCTCAGATCCTCCCAGAGTCTAGGTGTGCAGGCCTGTAAATCCCTAGCAGAGGCCTTTATGGTTCTCGGCAGAGTAAAGCAGTCATTCCTCAAACCAGGCAGCAACTGAGGAAAAGCAGGGAGAAGCGCCGAGGGGTGGTGGCAGGAGCGGCCTCCCTCAGCCCGTGTGTCTCAACACAGCAGAGTCATTAATTAAGATACGCCCGGCTGCTGGCGAAGCAGTCACTCTGGCGTTGCCGGTCTGCTTGGGACTGGCGTGAGGTGTGAGAATCTGGGTAGCCTTCTCCATGGCTCTGCCCCGCTGGCATTGATTGTGTATGATTAATGATTTAAAGGAATAAAAAGAGAAAGGTCAACTTCTGAGTTCAAGACAGAGCAGCTACATAGGGAGTAATTAAGATACTTGTGTAAGCATGATTAATAAGCACAAACTGGCACTCTGGGCAGTAAACAAGACACAAGCAGATGGTTAGCATGGAAAAGGGTTTTTTTTTTCCCCCTTTCCTAAAAGCAATTTTTCAGCAGCTTGAAACTTGGCTTGTGAATTCTTTTCCTCCCCTAAGTCTCAAAAAACTCATTATCTCCACATCCTTTAAAAAAAAAAAAAAAAGCCAAAACCGTGGTGAACCCCTTTCAATGCTCACTCATTCTCTCTTTCAAAAAAGATACCTTATTATTTTATTTTTACAGATAACTAGAGTTTGCTTGTAAAATGGATGCAACTCATCTTTGTTTCTCGCTGCCTTTTATGTCAGGCGTCCCATGCATTGCCAAGCCTGACAAGGTGGTTCACTGCGGAGTCTTTTAACTCCCACCCACCACTTCTCTCCCCCCCCCCCCCCATCCTGTGATGGGCAGAACAGAGGCATCAAGGGTGGCATTTCTGGAGAGTGCTGGCAGGCAGGTGTCAGAGCCGTCCGGCAGGCGCCCCTCACGAACACTAATCAGCCCTGGTGTTCTTTTACAATCCATATCTAATTCGCAAGTTTCATTCTTTCTGAAAAACAATTACTAGGTTTTGAAGTTCATTGTGCATTTACTCAACTGTCTCTTCACATTAACGTAAAGTGGGAACAAGAGAAAATAGAGTCAGCAGGGAAGGGACATCAAAAGATGTTAAGAGTGGATGAAGGCTTTATTTTTAAGAGTAATATAATTACAGATGTGTGCAATATTTTACAATAAATGAAACACAAAAGGTGTATCCCTATACTTTCAAGATTGTGTGTGTGTGTGTGTGTGTGTGTGTGTGTGTGTGTGTGTGTGTAGAGGCAAAGAGAGACAGACAAAGAGACATAGGAGAGAAACATTCAGATGTACACATTCTTGTGGGGATGGGAAGAGAATAAAAGAGACAGATCATTTAGGACTTCGGAAAACAAAGATTCCCCCAGGATCAGATGAGTAAGGTATGCACCTCACCTGGCAAAGAGGAAAAAAAATAATTTATCAATGACAGAGCAGGTGGACTTAGTGAGGGAAGGAAAGGAAAGGAAAGGAAAGGAAAGGAAAGGAAAGGAAAGGAAAGGAAAGGAAAGGAAAGGAAAGGAAAGGAAAGGAAAGGAAAGGGAAGGGAAGGGAAGGGAAGGGAAGGGAAGGGAAGGGAAGGGAAGGGAAGGGAAGGGAAGGGCAGAAAGAAAAAGAGAAAGATGCAGGGAGGGAAAGAAAGGCAAAGAGAGAACAAAGAGAAATGGGAAGTTGGCTCTTAAGCCAAAACTGGAAAGGGAATCAGCATACTTGATGAAGACAGTGCCATCAACCTGGAATCCTTCTCCCAAATTCCAGTTCTTGAACTTCCTAAAGCCCACAGTGAGTTACTAGCCCCTGGACCACTGTCACCCAATTGTGAGGATGACTGGCCCTTGACACCCACAGAAATGCACTTTGTACAGCAAGCTGCCACGCGTCTCCCCAGGCCAGTCTCAGCAGAGACCAGGTCTGTGCTCGCCACTTCCCAGCCAGTGCCAGGGGCCACCCACCCCCCCTCCTGCTCCCGGGACCAGCCCTGTCGACCTTGTCCATCCACCAACAGACAAAAATTCTGGCCTCAAACTTGAGTCCCCATCACTCAGCTTCTAAGTCCCCAGGACTGAAAAGCACCATGATAGGTGACCCCTGCACCTAGGCCAGCAAAGGGCCTCAAACAAGTGCCCACCTATATTCTCTTCTCCCTCAGCACCCAAAACAAAACAAAAACAAAAACAAAAACAAAAACAAAAACAAAAAAACCACCAAAGCTTTCCCCAATAGAAAATTGTAATATATTATCACCACGATGCTTGGCCTCATGCCCCGAGCCTTTTATTTTTTGTTTTATTCTAATCACCTTAGTAATTCTCAAATAGCACTTTCCAAAGGTGTTAGAAAAATAACTGAAAATGTTTGGAATACTCTATATTCCTCAAAGTAGAATGCGGTTCTTTTCTTTAGAAAGTTTCAGACCGTTGAAGAGCTAATGTGCTTTGTGAATTGTCCACAGGGGCATAAAGCACATCACTTCCCAAATTGACATGACTTTAAAAGCTGCCCTCTTCCCCAAGACTTGGGTTCCATGGAATACTCTTTGAGAAACACAGATCTCCATTTAAAAAATTCTTTGCTGTTTTAGAGTAGTAACTAATTCACACTCTATCTCTTCTTTCTCTAGCCTGAACATACCAACCTTACAAGATTTTCCTTCAGAGATCTATTTTCTACCCCTTGAATCATTTTTCCACCAGCCTGTCCCACCTCCCATTTTTTTTCCATACTCTCTTTGAACTCTGGTAAGCAACTCCAGAGCTCCAACAAGGATCTCATTCATGCAGCATGGAGCAAAAAAGACTTAGCACATCCTACTTAGTTTAATGCAGCTCCAGGTTATACTGGAGTTTTGCCTGGTCACCCCACATTATCTGCAAGTGCAAGCTGAGGTCTCTCTCCAGATAACTTGCATCCATAATTTTATTTGTTCCAAAGTTATTTAGAAGTTTCTGGAATAGGTACAAAAAAGTCTCAACACTGTGGAGGCAGAGAGAAGGGGAAGAAAGGAAATGCTCATATTTGGCAGGGTCCACACTCCCAGCTCACAAATACCCCTCTCAGCATGTACTGTTTAGAAAAAGGCTTATAAAACCACAGCACGGTATAGACACCAATGTTCTCTACAGTCCAAGCAAAGGACAGTAAGAAAAAAAAAAATCAAGAAAACAAGTACATGTTTCTTCTTTATTAGGATCCAACCTTAGTCTAAGACTCATTACCTTGCACCTAACTTGCTTAAACAAGCTCCCCAGTCTGCTTTCCTAATTCCCATCTCTTACCCTAGAACCAAATTTGAATGCATGTCAAACACTGCTTCCACTCTGTCCCTCCTCTACTCAAGCACACATTTCCCCTTCCCCACAATCCTAAGAGATAGGTACTGTTATTATCCCCTTTATATGCATCAGAAAACTGAAAAACAAAGAGGTAAACTCCCCAAGATCACACAGCTAGAAAGTGGGGGAGTCAGAATTTGAACACTGTGCCCTCTGGTTCTAGGGCCAATGCTTGCCTGGCCGCCATGGCTCTCTATTCCCTAGCCCTACTCAGCTGTTCAACAGTAGCTTCGCACTGTCCCAGCACACCGGTACCCACCATGCTTCCTCCCAACCGCCCCACTTACATTCCCTTCTCTATCTTCCCAGGATTTGTTCACATCCCACAACGTCTACGATCTGGCTGACCATTCTTTTTTTTTTTTTTTTTCAAGATTTATTTGAGAGAGAGTGTGTGTATTTATTTGAGAGAGAAAAAGTGTGTGCGTGTGAGCCGGGGGGGGGGGGGGGGGGGGACTGAGGGAAAGAGAGAATCCCAAGCAGACTCCCTGCTAAGGGTGGAGCCCGATGCCAGGCTCCATCTCACCACCCTGAAATCATGACCTGAGTTGAAATCAAGAGTCGGAAGCTTAACCAACTGAGCCACCTAGGTGTCCCCTTTCTGACCATTCTAAGGACCACTGTCCTTTCCTGTGAATTCTCCTAACATGTGGCCTATCTCACACAGCTTCAGGCTAAAGGACTTTATGGCTTGTATTTTTCACCAGTGTTTTTAGTGGTTACTTTATCTCCTCAACTAGATTAGAAACACCTTAAGGTTTCAAATAGCTGCTCACGGGGTGAATAAATAAATGGACAACTTTCTACTATTACACAGTGTGGCCCTTATTGGGCAGAATCTTTTTACTGCTACCCAGTATGTCTCTGGTACCAAGGCTGCCTCCAAACTTTTCTCCCATGCTCCTTTCCTCTCAAGCCTATGCCTCCATTTTATTGTCTCTTGGGCTGGCCCACAGATTGAAATAGAACATGATGCTTAATTTTACATCAACCAGTTAAGCTGCTTTAAACACTTCAATATTCCCCAAATGTAGTTAAATATATGAACTTGCACTTAGAGTTGTCAACAACGCATTGACAACTCGTTTTATAGCTGCATGTTAATCTACAATCTGTTTAATGCAATCCAATACATTATTCGGGATAGCGATATATAAATTTAAGTCTTAGAGCATGAAATATCATTTAGGATTAAGGCTCTAATCTCTTAACAGAGGAGATATTCACTCACAAAGGCAAGCAGCAAAGAAGGGTCCTTGCATATAAAAGGCATCATCATTGTTTCCTACGCTACAGGGAATGCCCCTTGTGGAGGGCAGGGTAAAAAGGGAGATAAAAGTAACCTTCCTGGGGCGCCTGGGTGGCACAGCGGTTAAGCGTCTGCCTTCGGCTCAGGGCGTGATCCCGGCATTATGGGATCAAGCCCCACATCAGGCTCTTCTGCTATGAGCCTGCTTCTTCCTCTCCCACTCCCCCTGCTTGTGTTCCCTCTCTCGCTGGCTGTCTCTATCTCCGTCGAATAAATAAATAAAATATTTAAAAAAAAAAAAAAGTAACCTTCCTTCCTGCCCCAAAGCAAAGACTCTCTCACTAAACCAGCCTCACAAAATAGTTAAAAATTCACTGACCCAAAGCACTGCTGTTGACTACCTCTTCTTCCTCCCCAAAGTCCTCAGGTAAGAGAATAGTAGCAATGGCAGTGGAGACTACCTCATAGAACGCAAACATATGAAGTAGGTACCCTTAATATTTCCACAGTGTCATTGAAGAAACTGAGGCAGAGCCAGGAAGGGACACTGCTGAGCCAAGCAGCCTGGCGGCAGAATCTGGTTTCTTCACCACTCTTTACTCTGCTAATCACCCCACACAAAAGATTAGTCATCAGGCTAACTTCCAAGCCCAAGACCGGAGACCACTACAAGTTCCTTGGGACAAAATAACTGTTCATTAAAGAAAACAACAAAAACTAAAAATAAAAAAGATAGTCACTGTCCTCAAAACGTTCACAGAAGAAATGAGGCCAATACTCAAAAAGAGATCAACAGAAGGCCATTAAAATGCTGAAAGAGGAATTACCGGAGAGGTCCCAGGAGGAGAGCTGTTGACTCTGAGGAGGCCAGGGTACAGACACACTAAGGGATGAGGGCAGGCGAAGGGGCCCCGGCTTCTCACCACATGTGGTCCAAGCACCCCCATTCAAGCCCCACAGAAAGAGCTAGCCTAAGAGTCAGCTACAAAATGTCACTTATCCACATGGGAAACACCGCACCGACAAATGAAGATGCCCCACGGCACATCGTTTTCAGGCAGGCACCCAACCACAGCCTGCTCCCTACATGCGGCACACAGACACTTCCTCTGAAAGCCTGTGTTGGTCACTCCGACAGGATGCATCTTTCCTCAGAGCCCAGCCCTGGCAGGAGCTCTGGTCCACTGTGACTAAATCCAATATACGGATACCATCTCGGATGGTCCGTGCCCGACCTGCCTGAAAACCCACAGACACACCCCGACTCCACCATGGCTGGAAGCCCTCAGGGACCTCAGAGACACGAACAGATGGCCTGCACACAGTCAAATGAGCAGTGGGCTGGCCTAGCAAGGTACCCGCCAAGCGAACCAACAATCCCACTGGGGTGGTCAGCCTCCGTGAACTGCCTCCATCACGACCTTTATGAACTTTGGGCTTCCCTGTTTGGAAGTGATATGTACTTCGGAAACGTCAAAATGCTTAGAAAAGTTTGGCGATAAAATGAATAGGCTGTTGGCTCTCCATACTGATATACCTGATTTCAGACTGTCAAAGTGCTTTTAGTTGTAATAGGAAATGTACAAAGTTAGCTTTGCTGGTTCTGACAACCACAAAAAAAAAAGATTTATCAGTTACATGTACCCGTTGAAGTGCCAAGGTTTCAAAGTTAAAATTGGTTCTAGCCAACTTCTAATATTAAAGTTTTTGGAATAACAAAAACATATAACTTTTCAGAGGGTTCTCATTGCCTTTGTGAGGAAAAGTTTTTGAAATCCAGTGCACTTGCCAGAAATGTTTGTTATTTTTATGCAATGATTTGAAAGAAGTCCCTGAAAACTAGAGCGAAGTTAATTTTACTGTTTAGTTTCTAAAACAGGAAAAGTGTCACATGACTTAAAATACTGTCATTGTGACTTTAAATCCCTGAGCTACAAGGATTTCCTTTCATTTCCCTCTCCTGTCTTCTCAAATACATGCTATTTCATTCTGGTTTTAATTGCTTCAAATATATGAAAGTCCCACTATTTTTTCTGAAAGCTCTCACACAGCCACTGTCAGGTAACTCACTTTGTCAAACTTTCCCTTAAGCTGCATTACTCTTTGGAGACACCGGTGTTCACATCTGTGCGCTGCACAAGGCGTGGCTTTATCTCCTGTGCTCAACTTACTCCAAGACAAGTAGTTACTAGCACATCTTCATGCCAGTAAATCTTTCAATGAAAGAATAAAGAGAAAGAAAGGAAGGGGAGGGGAGCGAAAGGGACAAAAGCCAAACAATGAAAGAGTCCAGGTATTAAGGAAAATGCAGATGATTCAGAATTTCCCAATTATAGAGCTGAAAGCTAAATCTGGTCACTTCTGCCTTCCAATTCAACTTCCATGAACTGAGTAGAATGATTAGCATTCTACTAGCACTCAGGTCCCTCCAGGACAACCCCATAAAGATGTGGTATCCCCACTGTAAAATAAGGCTCCTAGAGGTTGAAAATCTGACTATGGTCATACAGCTAGTAAGTGATAGAGCCAAGAATGGAACCCTTCTGCCACCTCTTGCTGAAACAATCTAATCCCAAATTACGACTGCCACTTAGCTAAGAGGGCAATCTTTCAGCCCAAGATCTGCTTCCCAGCTTCACCTTATCTGTGTCCCTTTGCCAAAGGAGGAGGACACATTCAGACAATGCCTTATCACAAACGGCAATCATGACTGCTGGTGGGACTTGTGGCCTTAGGAAGCAAAGGTCCCTCTGGAAGCCAGCCTGGGGACTTTCCTAAGCAAATCCTGGACAACTATAAACTGCTTAGCAGACACAGAGAAGGCTCCGTCAGAGAGCTGGGGACAAGAGGGTATATTCAGCAGATACCAAAAATTCGGAAAGGAATGCTAATGGCATTTTTTACAACGGTGTTTACATTTTAAGCCTGAGGTTCTGTGAGGTGGATGCACAAACACAGGATACCGGGCTCAAGTTGCAAGAAGTACGTTCTCACACACAAGCATAAAATACTTGGAGTTAGGAACTAAAACTAAAAAAAAAAAAAAACAAAAAAAAACTAGGCTTTAAAAGATTAGCAATGAGTCTGCAGTAAGATGAAATTAGGTCTCAACGGGCCGGTAGTAAAGTGTATGTGCCCGTGCAGGTCTGTAGCTCTCCCTCTGCTAGCACATGCGAGGGGAACCCATGGAGGCTCTACGAATGCCCCCACGGTCCTATTTTTATCATTACATTTTCTTGTACACGACTGGGTATTTACACTGTCACCTTACAGTTCTCCCATACTCTCCACTTTTTCTTCAGCAAAGGGGCAAATTTAATTAATTTTAATTTAGATTTAATTGAGATTCCTCTTCTGTAAGACCTGACGAGAACTCTAGCTAGACAAGAGGGAGACAGGAACTGCAAAATTCGACTTTTCCCTCAAGAAAGCAGACTCTCACCCATCACCCTCAAGTGACAATTAGCAGTTTCTGCAGCACATTACATGAGCAGAACTAATAAGGCAAAGGAATCGAGGGCAGGCTTTTCCCTTCACGATCCTGTCTGAAGCTTAAAAGAAAGTCTGAAAACTAATGAATTCTGAATTCATGTCAGTTCAGTAGAGAGCAAAGTCTTTTATCTTCACCTGGAATAGGAATGAAAGAAGAAAAGCCCAACGGTTCAGCCATTTCCCCTAAAACATGCTCTGCTTCAGTCCTGTTCTTGGCTAAGAGAGTCTGGAGTCCATTGAAGCCGGAACAGGTATTAGAAATTGCCTAATGTGACCCACCTTGTTTTAAAAAGGAGCAAATGTGAGCTCAGAGAAGTGAAGCACCCTGCCCAGAGTCACAAAGCCAGTCTTCAGATCCAACATTCCTGGCCTTGAGACACCACTATGCTAGCAGAAGAGTCTTTACTCCAAATGTTAAGAATTTTTCCTCCAAGTGTTTATGAAATCCCAAATCAACATATGAAATACGTGTAAACTAAAGAGAGGCATTAATGGGCTTAGAAAGAAGTGATCAAAGGGGACCCCACTTCCACAGAATACCTCCTGAACAAATACAACGAACACATTTACACACCTATACACAAATACATGCCCCTACAACGCATGCCTGTAAGACCCAGATGCAGCATCTCCCACGGATTCCCTAAAAGGAAGTCACCAGAATAGTCTGCAAAAGAGCTGACTGCACATTCTATGAGAAAGAAAGTCCTAGGCCCAAAGATTAAAACAAAGTATAAGCAGCTCAAAACGCAAGAGGAAAGGCTTAATGCTTCACAGAACTACTCACAGACAAGTTTAAAGAAGCAGGTTATCAGACAAAATAGTTCTGCGGGGCACTGTGATGTAGTAAGGAAAACAGCTAGTTCCTAACTAAGTTTATCTGCTCTGACAGCTTCTGTCTTGGCCTGGCAGAGGTTGAGTGTCTACACAATGAACATAAAGATAACCTACGATGGCTACACATCCCCATCCATTTGCCAAAGGTCACTAAGGATTGAGCATTTTGCTTCAGTGCCTCCACTAATCCAAAGACATGCCAATCTGCTTACTGTTATACAACATCAGGAGGTTCGGATTTTACTTATCGAGGGATGTCGGACTCGCTTTGTCAGAACTTGGTGACTATTAGCACAAGGCTGAGTGACCATGGCTGCAATGAATTTTAAAAATCTATTTGGTTTTAGGATGCCCAGGAAAGAGGATGTGACTACACAAGATGGCGGGAACTACTGTTGGACAACATTCCACTCTGAGAACATAAAAGCTGAACAGTGGAGCATTGAGAAATTAAATTCATGGCCTGGAAAACAAGCCAAGATTAAAAAATGTCATGTTGATACAGTAGGTGCTCTTGAGAGTGGGGGACAGATGTCAGAAACTGGATTGATTGCATTTTCATAGCAATGTTGTGTGATGGAGGTGGGGAAGGGTCAAGTGTATCAATACCCTTTAGTGCTTTGGGGGCACATACCATATCTTTCATCAAAACCCTATAGAATGTAAAAATCTGCCATCATTCAGCTCAAAATTTTCAGTGACCAGGGCCAACCAAAGGCCCTTCCCACAAGAGGCTAAGTAAGATTAGCTGGGTCCAATGCCTTCACTTGGGGCCACCAGGAGGTGCTGTTAGCAGCAACAGGGCTCTCAACTGGTGGACAACTTGGAAGGACAAAGGTTACTATGTTCCCTCCTCTGCTGCGGCTTTAAAATCTCCTTCTAACCCTGTCTAAACCAACATCCTTCCCAGTCCTCACAGATCCTGATGGGAGTTCATATTTTTCCTTGAATGTCCAAAAAGCAGGCATACATGAAATGACCTTGCTGTGAGAGGCCCCAAGACTCCTGTAGACAAACTTCTAACTCATCCTAATAAGACTGAAATTGGGAGAAAATCCTGAGTGGAAGAATACCCAAGGGCTCATAACAGTCTACATAGTCTTTAGGGGTTAACACTAACCTCACTCATGATCCCTTAGGACAACATTTTCTACCCACACCCGAGCTGGAAGGCAGATTTGTTCATGAGCCCAGGTTTAGGAGTTTGCTTGTGCTTACAGGTATGTCCTATCTTTCGCCATAGAGCAACATTTGGGTCAGTGGCACATTCAGCACAGAAACTCCACTGTGAAAATATCCACATGGCAAGGGAGAGGGAAGACACGGGGATTTCTAGGGATGAGAGGGATTATGTCAAGAGAGAAAAAGATGGAGAAGATAAGGCAGAAAATAGCGAAGAGAACTTTTAGGGCTGAGTGGCTACTTTTTTCTCTTTTCACAACAGCGTAAAAAAGACACAAAGAAGCTGCCCTGTCCTGAGGAGAGAGAGCTGCCCTTTGATGCTGGGACAACCATCTATAATGCTGATTAGAGTTCTCTCTGGCCCAGTCTGCCCACCATGGGGGCTCATCCTCTGACCGCATTCTCACCTCTGGGGTGACCTCTTGTTTAGTCATAGGACTGTAGGAAGAAGGTTCATCTGAGGGTCAGGAAGATGGCAGCCCTCACACCCACAGGAAACCTGAGTCTTTCAGCCAGCAAAGGACCCTCCTTCCCTTTCTTTTAAGTTGTTGAAAGAGAAATCCAAATCTGTTTTGTCTTTTGTCTTCAAAAGTGCCAATACCTTTCTTGCTCTTCAGATGGGAGACAGAGAGGGACTCTGACCTGTTACCAAAGTCACAGTCAAGATTAGAATGCAGGCCCCAACTCCCAATCCAGGAGGCTAAACTGTTCCACTCTGCTGTCACCCAGTCTCACGATGAAGGTGAGGGGAAGTCAATAACTTTAGGGGGGGAACATAAAAAAAGAAGTTGGATTAGACAGGACAAAAGCCTGCTTTCCAAAGAAACCAACTATCATTCTACAGTCCAGTTCACTAGAAGGTCTGCAGCTTTCGACCACCCAGAACTTCTATTCTTCATCTGTAAAATGGGGACGTGTCCAGCTCCCAAATGAGACACAGCGTCAGGGAGTACCTAGTACCAACCCTAACACATGATCAGCACTGAATGAATCTTAGTTACCTGCTCCTTTCCTAGAGCAAATACTTTCTAACACACACACACACACACACACACACACACACACATATGAAACCGCCTTGTTTCTTAACTGTCAGATTTGCTGTGAGGTAATTGGCAGCTCCCTTTGATTTCAGGATTGTTCTGGATGTTTTGCACGAGGAGGCTCCAGAGTCTTCTTTGGGCTTGATGGCCAGATAATGAGACTTATCTTTCCGCTCACACCCCCACATAGACCAGGACAGAGATCCACGTGGTCACATGTTTACATATGTGGAGCAGAAAATCTCAATGCAAATAATAAACTTCCTGTAAGAGCCCCCTGTCCAGTCTCTACTTAGACCAAATACAACACAGACTGGACTATTTTTCCTGAGGTTTCTTTTCTTTGAATCTCAGG
This sequence comes from Ursus maritimus, assembly GCF_017311325.1. Lineage (NCBI taxonomy): Eukaryota > Metazoa > Chordata > Mammalia > Carnivora > Ursidae > Ursus > Ursus maritimus. The sequence continues at coordinate 50,182,423 of NW_024426885.1, forward strand.
CAAATAACTGCTCCACCTACCAGCCTGAGTTATAGGGAAACGCACAGCACCCTGGCAAGCGGCAACACAGTAAAGCGGGAAGTGTCAAGTGTCAGGGACTGAAGAGAACCCTGATTAAAACCCCAGCTCTGCCCCTTACTGTGATGGAGGGGCAAGTTCTCAAACGCTTGGCCTCCTGTCCCTCATCCATTCAATGAAGAGAACACCTGCCTAACAGGGTGGTTGTGAAGACTGAGTTAATATACATCCTGATGTAACAGTTACATGAAAAACAAAGTATCACGGTCAACATCAGCAGGCTCCTTGCTAAAGCCCAAAACCACAGCAGCTGGGCCACCCAGAGGGAAGTCGAGCTCCCTTTCTAAGAAGTCTAACATTTGGATAGACACCCTATCTTCAGACAAACAAAACCTCTGAGCCCAGGACTTATCTTCATTTTCCTGGCTCTCATGGCTTGGTGGGGAGAGAGATGAATGGCAGCAGAAAGGGGTGGGGTTGGGGGGGGGGGGTCAGAGAAACAGATCAATAGAAACTTAGACTGGATACCTTGGTCCCTCTTCAAGTCGGATTCCCACTTGCTGTGAGGCCCAGCTACGTCTTTGATCTTGGGTTCCACGAGATAATTCAGTATCTTTATAAACCCTCCACTTGTGCTCTGCTACTTTAAATTGGTTACTGGTTATATGCAATCAAGAGTCTAGTCCAAGACACAAATCCAGAACCCAAGCCTATATAGCATCACAAAATATTCTTGTCTCCACCTCATTTTACCTGCCTGCTTTCTGTGTCAAGTCAGCAAACACCAGTGGGCTGGCTGTGAACCATCAGACTTAGTCAATTCTTTCTTCAAGAGCATGCCTCTCCTCCTCCTGCCACTTCCCAGTCATTTCAGCCTCTTTTTCCTACAAGTCTTACCCTCCCTCCCTCTCTCCCCCCCCCCCCCCACACACACACCACTTCTGTCTTGCCTAATTATGCAAAGAGCCAACAACAACTTGCTGGCATTAGAAGCACGAATTGGCACGTCCCTTGTACCCAGTCCCCGGCCTGTGTGAGCCCTCATGGTCTCCTTCACAGAGCTGGAAACCACCCATAACTGCCTCATCACAGCCAAAGACTTTAGCAACAATAGAGCATTTAAGCCTTTAGGGTCTTTAAAAAAATAATTGAACACGGCTGCAAGCATTCCAGCTCAAAGTTGCACTTGGTGTGGCCTGCCCCGGGACACGTTTCTATGACTTGTTGCAGCTCGTGAAGTTGGGTGAGAAGAAGAGACAAGAGATGTGTCGGAAAAGCCTGGCAACAAGGACTGGGGAGATTCTGGGGGAAAGAGGCGTTGGGCAAACGTCATCTCCCTAATCTGCATGATGACTGCCGGCCAAGTTTGCTCTCAGAGCTGTGAGAAGGACCAATTAATTTATCAATCTGCACCTCTTTCTGCCATAACATATTTCTCTCTTGCCAACAAAAAATGTGTCCATTATCAGGCAGGTCCCTGTCCTCCTAAGCAGCCCATGTGGCTGTATAATTACACTTCTTTCCTTGACAACTTGCATGATTGTTTTCCTAACAGTATATTACTTCGTTAGTACTTTCCAATATACGTTATTTTTAAACTGTCACTTTTGCCCAACTCATCCCAATTCACACTCGTCTGTTTATCATAACAATCATTAATAACTGTCAGTCCACGCCATCATTGTAACGAACTCACTCCCTCATTAGCATGTTCTAGCATTTGTTCCGTAGAGGGGGCTGATTATTTTTTACAACAGGCCAAGCCAATTACTTTAGTGAAATGGAATCACATTAATCAAAACTTAACAAGGTGGCAAATTTAAAGATATCAGATTGCAAAAGACAGCATAACTAATATGTCAGTGTCAGGGGTAGCGTGTAGGTATGCACCAGCTGTACTAAATATATCTCTTCACAGAGGCCACATGAATTTTGACGTTTCATACGATCTGACAACTACCAAAGTGGTATTATAGGAGGCGAGAGCCCGGCGCTGCACGGCTCACGATGACTTTTGTAGATTCTGGCAAGGGCAGTGTGAGCAGGGAGGGAGGCAGAAGAGGGGCGAGGAAAATGGTGGCCATGCCTATCCAGGCTGGCAGACGGCAGTGGATCATGTCTCTCTGTGCCAAGGCATTTTCTTTTACACTTTAAACGATGATAGTCATCCATCACCGTCTGACAACTGCATCGAAACCAGCTGCAAAACATGCAAAGCCCAGCAGTCTAAAATATGCTGACACAACCAAGAGAAAAACAGATAAAAAAAAAATACGTATATATATTTATGTATATATTCCATAGGAAAAGGAAGTGGAGGAGGGGGAGGAGAAGAAGAAGGAATGGGGGTGGGGTGACTGCCAAGCCTTCAAGAGCAAAGTAAAGAAAACACCAGGGCGGCAAAGGAAGGGGAAGAAAAATAAAAGGGGGAGCCAAAGAAAAGAATGAAAAGAAGACAAAGAGCGAGACAAAGAAAAAGGGGCAAGTGATGAATGAGAAAGCGGGGAGGCAGGGAAGAAAGAAGAGAGAATGAACACAAGTCCCCGTCAGTAGCTCTCGGGGAAGAAGGCAATGTGAAGGTGGAGGCGCTCTTACAGGGAATGGATTCTGCCCCAGCAAGAGTTCCCAGCCCAGGCTCAGCAGTTTCACCATCCAGGGCCTCCGCCTGTCTTGCTTAGCCCCTGACGCTGGCCGCGGTGCAAGGCTCTCGGGCCTGCTCCCACCCCCTCCGTCAAGCTCTGCTCCAGTACCCCCCAGCCCGTGGGCTCCTAGGCACCCAGGGGATCAAGACTAACTGTTCAGTAAGGCGCATGCGGGCACCTCCACCAGCAGGCTGCTCCCAGCTCCTCAGGCGTGCCCCTCACCACCACCCACCCTCCTGTCCATGCTCTTCCACCACTCAGAGGATCGTTCCAATCTCTACCGTGACATTTACTGGCTGGGTGACCTTGAGTTATTTGACCTCTGTAAGCTCCCATTTCCTCATCTATAACAATGGAGATGATATTACAGCTCATGATTTATCTTTTACAGTCAAATAAAAAACACATAAAAAGCACCTAGAAAGATGTTTGACACATGAGTGGGCCCCATTGTTAAGAGTGGTCCTGGGGGTAGAGACTATGTTTATCCACCTTTACAGTTGGTATCAAGTAAGCAAGCCCTGAAATTCTGCGGAAATGAGCTGGAGTAGCACCCTTCCTTGTAGTCCTCATTTATGGGATTACCTCCTTATCCTAGGATCTCTCCTGCCATTTATTTAATAAATTAGGAAATTGGTTGGCCACATGCAGAAGACAGAAGATGGGCAATAAGACCTTTGTGTGGGCCTTTCAAGGGTAAGCTAGATTGGAAAGACACCATGGTCCAGTATGAAACATATGGATGCTTCCTTGCCTGGCCCCACAACCCAGCTGGCCTAAGCACCTTGCTGTTATTATATGTAATGAAACCTATTTATTTACTCACTTACTCTGCAGAAGCCCAGAACCAGGTACACCGGACTGGCAAAGGCCCTGTTGTATAATGTGATTAGATTCAGTTATATCACACAGTTCATGAAATTGTGCTATGATTCATTTTTACAACTTAAATAGCTATTTGGTTGGGTTGCCAGGTTGAACGTGATGAATGTGTATGATAAAACAGAACAAAGAGAGGGGCCAGTGTCTGTAAACCGAAACATTAGTCAGTGAATTAACCCTTTCCCTCCTTAATTGTGGTGCCTTCCTGGGGGCAGCTGCCCCACAGTCACCCTTCTTCAGATGTCATGTCTAGTGTCAGACCTATACCAATGCCAGAGGTGATAATTTAATCTCCCAGCAAGGAAAAAGCTTTCTCCAGAAGTGCACCATCCACTCCATCCCAATCCCTGTGTCAGCATAAAAGGATAAGCCACAAGCGTTCATGGGTCCTACTTCAAAACCCAATCATCTCCCAGATCCCCAACTTACACTCCAGTCCTAAAGCCTACATGTCAAACATTTAACTCATGCCCAAGTCAACATTCACGGCAATTCTGGTGAGACAGGAGCATGCCAACTAAATACCCACAAGTCACGAGAAAAACAAAGCTGGACTAAAAAAGAATCATTGTAGCGTAAAATTTAGTTGAAATAGGAGGGAAAAAAACAGAACCTGCACCCCTCATCTCAGTGTCCCTCACGTTGCCTAACAGATTATTTTAGATTGTACAAGGACACCTATCTAAAGTTATCCTAAAGTAGACTCTCAGAGCCAATCATCATTTTGTAAATTATCATTTTTTAAAGGCAACTGGATTTTTGTTTTAACGAAGCACAGAATTTCAATATTGCAAGACGTCTCCCCAATTAATTCTCACCCTGACCCGTTGTTAGTCATTCTCAGAAAAGAAACTTGAGTGTGGCAGATGTTCCAAAGATGGCTACAACATCTCTCCCACCCAATATGCTCTTCTAGAATGTGACCTTGCTATTTCCTTATCACATGGTAGACTAATCCCTCTTGCCTTGGATCTGGGCAGGCTCATGTTGCTTTCACAGATAGAGTACATGGAACACTGTGGGACACAGCTTCCACCTCAGCACTGGAACACTGATGCTTGCAGCCCTGAGCTGCCATGTAAAAAATCAACAAATAATACCCCCTGAAGCGGCCACACCACAAGGAAGCCAAGCCACACGAAGAGGCCATGTACAGGGCTCCATTCAGCAGTTCCAGTCGCCAAGTCATCCCAGACCAGATGCCAGACATGTGTCTGAATGAGCTTTCAGACGGATGACTCCAGCCCTAGCACCAACTCACTCCCAACTTTTGACTCTTTCCAATGGAAGCTCCAATCTTGTGGATCAAAGACAACCCATTTCACCCTGACCTGTTTCAATTCTTAATGCATGGAGTCCATGAACACATAATAAAATGGTTATTTCAAGTCTCTAGGTTCTGAGGTAACACAGTGACAGCTAACAGGAAGACTTGGGAAACCAGGGAAGCAAAGGCCAAGTCAAAACCAAATCCAGGTCTGCTGATTCTAGTTTAGTGCCATGTCTCCTTTACCACTGTTCCCCTGTGACATTTGCATGATACAGGTATACCTATGTCACACACATTGATTTACTCTAACAGTAAATAAGGTAGGAGCTGAGAAACAGTTGGCCATAATCTCATCAGATGCCTAGGGAGTAACACAGAGGTTCCACTGTCCTTGAAACTAGTCAAATCTCTCAAAAGACCAGACAACAGAAAACCTACATCCACCAGGAAGAGCAAAAACTTGGTATCTGGGCATCCAAATAGAAAATATATATATATATATACACACACATACACACCACCCAGCAGTCACTGACATTCAGTGGCCCAATGATTTGTTCCCAAGTATAAAATTCCCTGAAAAGCAATCACTAGCCCAAATGGAGGCCTTTATATCACATCTCCCACACAGTCCATTTTGCTCCAAGCTTGGAGAGTATCAAACATCCCCCAACCTGGTCTTCTGGCCATTTGGATCGGTGATTCAAGTCAGGATACTCAGGGTGGCTCTGGCAGGGAAAAGTCTAGGCTCAGCAGATTTAGGATTTGAGACTAAGATTCAAACAGATGGAGACAGCTATATGACATCTGAGTCCTATTCTTCTTTGCACATATTTCCATGTGACCCTCCATGTGGTGGCACACTTTCATGTTTACCAGCCTCTTCTCTTCCCCTTAATGAATCTGTTAAGAATGCCAGGTTTCTTTACCACCTTCTTATTCAAGTGAACCTAATGTAATGGTCTTTCAAGAAGAGAGAGACTTGGATCAGCTCCTCCTGGGTGGATGAAGGACAAGCTTGGCTCATCAGGAAATACGAATATGATCTACTTTCTCCCCAAATTTGCCACAACTTTTTTCTGGGTCCAAAATGAAACCTCATGGTCTGACAAGAGATAGTTATCTTTTTTGAAGATTTATTTAACTCTTACAAAGGCACAGAAATTAAATCACAACCTAGCCATTTAATGAACTGTCTATTGAAAATAAAAACCAAAATTTTAAACTGCAAAATTAACTTTAAAATAAACTTTCAGGGGCACCTGGGTGGTGCAGTCATTAAGCGTCTGCCTTCAGCTCAGGGCGTGATCCCGGCGTTATGGGATCGAGCCCCACATCAGGCTCCTCCGCTAGGAGCCTGCTTCTTCCTCTCCCACTCCCCTGCTGTGTTCCCTCTCTCGCTGGCTGTCTCTCTCTGTCAAATAAATAAATAAAAATCTAAATAAATAAATAAATAAATAAATAAATAAAATAAACTTTCAAAACTTTAAAACAAACTTTAACAATACATGTACATGTATGTGACATATTTGCATATGCACATATCAATACATCATTTGCATGTTCAAAATCAAGACCATCTTGGACCATCTGAGATGTAAAACTTACCATACAGAATGTCATCTTCTGTGGGACACCTTCCCCAGGATATCAGAAAAAGACTGATGGATTCTCCATCATCTAACCCAAAATATAGAACTTCATGTTCTTCTTTCTTTAACCTCCCAACGGTACACTGACTCTTTCTCCTTCCTTAGACAATTCACCTCCTTTTCTTGAGCTCAAGTTTTTCATTTGTAACACACTCAGAGAGAGAAGGAAACTTGTCCAAGTTCACAATGCTTAGCAGGAACTTTGACCCAGGTCTCTCTCCACAGATTGTTCTTTTCACTTCTACTTCCTCATTTAACTGAATGCTTGTGTTCCGCTGCCCCGTGTCTTCCCCATTCCCACCTTAGAACGGCTGCGCCACCGTAGAGCCCAAGTGATGCTAAGCCTGGCAGAAGAACAGGCTGCCTCTGCCCATCAGTGCAAATGGCCTGGGCCCCAAAGTGAGACTCTCACTCAGACTCTCAAATACCAAACTGGCAAGGGAAGAAGACAAAAATACCCCCAAAAGATTTCAAACAAAACAACAAAACTTCCCTTTAAACTCAACACAGAAAGTCACTTGAGGACAGAGTGTGTAGGTCCCTAACATTCTCACCTTGCACCAGACATTCCCCAGCCTGACCACTGCGCTAACAGAGAAGCTGCAGATGTGCGAGGGGCCTCTAATTTATTTCCCTCCCTGATTTATTTTCCCCCTGCACATCACTTTGGTATGACAACAATGCATAATTCGATTACACGTGATATATAAAATCATTGCAGCTGTTCAGAAATATTCACAACAAGAGCATTTCAGATCCACACTCAGACACAGATACATACACACACACACACACACACACACACACACACAGACTTTGTAAATATCTTGTTAAAATCACACAGGGAGAGGAGAAAACAAAAAGCTCTTCTTCCTGATTAGGTATTTCCAGCATTTCTTGCCCCCATGCTTTGTCCGTAAGTACAGAATTAAAAGCACCTCCTTAAAAAAAAAATCAGAGGTGGTCTAATGGGGGGGGATATGCTTTTGGGGTGAAATGATGGCAATGCAACAGGAAAATGAGAGTGTGTATCATTTAATTTTACTTTAAGAGGCTGCTGTGAAATCGGGTGCATTTAATTCCCTTTAAAACGCCACGTAAAAGTTTCTCTCCCGCCTGCTCACTCTGTGGACTACATACCGTGCCTAAGATTAATCCCTCAGGAGTTTTTTATTTCCTATTCTGCCTATCTTTCATCTTCACCCCAGACTAAGCAGATGGATGTGAATTCAAAGTTTTCTGATCTTTAGCACAAGTTATGGAGGGTTATCTTTGGCTGTATATCTTTCCGCTGGCAGTGCTCCCTTGGTGATGAAGGATTAACCACCCCAGCTGTCTCTTCCCAGAATGATGCAGTGCCGTGCTCCTCAACACGACAGCATCACTTAATCTTAATGTCCGCTCTCCGAGCGCAGCCGCGCAGGACAAAGCCAATCAACATCAGATGCCACCAAGATGGACCTACTGCTTGGCCCTGGAGTCTCTCACCCTCTCACTCCTATTAATCAACATCATCCAACCCAATCCCAGAGTTCACTTCTCTCAAACCACAGTTAAACTAAGCTGGGGTCCATGTTAACCATCTGAAGCACGTGGCAGGAGGAGGGGTGGTGGGCGACAATCCATCGCGTCAGGAGCACAGCACGCGAAGCCGCATGGCTGACCGAGAAGTCCTCTGTCCGCCCACCTTCTCCCCCAGGTCAGCATCCATTCTGGAGCGCTCAACCTCTCTTCACATGCTGAAATTCACCCGTATGATGTAATAGAGACTACCTTGAATGAAACCTACCTGTCTTCCAGAGACCCCAAAAGATCTGAAGAGAGACATGCGCCCATTCACAACTGAATTCCATCAGCTCCTTTGCTCCCCCATCCCCGCCCTTCCCAGAAGCTTACACATGTAAAACGGGGCCTAACACTTCACTTATTTTTGCACAAAAGCACTTAGTCTCACAACAGATGGCACAAATGGAAAGTCTGACCCGACCAAAACTAAATGCCCTGCTTGTGTGACTGATACATCCATGAATACATTCAATCCTAATAAGTGTTCTATCTTCCTCCCTCCTTTTTTAAGTTTATGTATCACAGGTGGGGAAAGCAAAATGGTACTCTTGGTTTTTTTTTTTTCCTAGCTCCAAGCAATTATAGTAATGTACCTCCCTTTTCTTTCTTAAGGAAGGGAACAAAAAAAGTCAGCCCAGATCTCAAAGGCAAACGTAATAAAACAGTAAATTATTGCTAGAGTTTACTAAACAAATGCAACCTAGTTAAATTTGGAAAAATCTTCACTTTTGCTTACATTTGCAATTTTACTGCTGAACTACTGGTATTTCTTACTTATGCAACATTAAAATGTATAAGAAATCCTCTTGTGTGCTATATCCAGCATCTACTCTTGATTTATAATACCCAATTTAGGGGGGAAAAAACACAACTAAACCTGATTTAAATCACAGATTACTCTGTAAAACACAAGCAAGGAACTATTCCAAATCCTAAATGTAATTTAAACATATTTATATTTTACAGTGATATATTTTCCCCATTCCTTGTCTTACAACTGTAAACTTTCTATAATTATATAAGCAATTTCCCTAAGGTCACAACATTGATCATAGTTATAAATTGCTAAAGTACAACACACAGTGAACAGTAAAATATATGCTGGACATCACAAACAGTTTCATCAAATCAGGAATGGGGTGGGGGAAGAAGACGGAGAAAAGAACAGAGATAGAGAAAGGGGAAAAAGTAAACAAATTTTCGGAGAAGTCATTATACACTGTCACATCCCTTCCTCAAAGCCATTTGGGACACAGGGTTTACAAATTGTCCTGAGAAGAGCTTGGTTTAATTTTTGATATTCTTAACCCTTTGCCATTTGAGAAGGTCAACTATAGAAGCCGCTCAGTTAAAGCACAAGTAAAAACCAGGAAGGGTTCTGCCATGAACAGTTCTCAAACTGTATTCCTAGGAACCCTGGGATTCCATGGGGGTATTCTCTGGATAAAGCAGGGGAGAATCAGGCTTCTCCTTCATTCTTTAACCAGAACAACTTCTCCATGATCGGTTACATCTCTTCGGGCTCACTGGAAGAAATCTCACTTGGAAAAACAGTTTTAAACATTGTAAAAAGAAAGCAATTTGGAAGCTACCACTCCCGATGCTGTCATAGTGAAGGATGAGATCCAAAAGAAGCTATTTGAGGGTCTCCAGTTGCCAGTGTGTCTGGTGTTTTAGGGTAACTTTTCTCTTAATGAAAAAGGATGCGGGTGCTCTCTGCACAGGATGCAAATAGGGTTGCTGTCAGTCGCCTCCAGCGCCCAGGGTTCCCGCCAGCCGGGCTGACAGGCTGGTCACCCCTGATGGTTAACAATGCCACACTCCACTCTGGGCAGCTGCCTATTAGGAAGACAGCTGAGACCCAGAGGGGAGGGAGAAATCAGTGTGTGACAGGCACTGCCTTGCTCAATGTAAAACAAACTTAAAAAGACCTGTGTTCTCCGAAAGCTTAGGAATGCAGCAGTTCCATTTTTTCCTTCAAAACATTTTCCAAGCAAGGCTAAGCATCTCTGTAGCTCAGGACCCTGCTTCAGCTCTCTGCGCAAACTACAGAGCTGTTAGTACAGGTCACACATGCTTTCCAGGACGATGGCCTTTGAGAGGGACCTCCTGAAGCAAACACTGTTCCCCATATTCCTTTCATTCTGTACCCCTTCTCTGCACTCGTTTCTGCTGCTTCTTCCTCTCCTCCTCTCTCCCTGTCTCCATTTTTCTACTTATTTCCTATCAATGGCTCCCACATAAACGGTATCTGCCTTCCTACAACATGACAGCTTTCCCCAACCAGATGGAATATGCATGATATTTAACGGCGCAGGCATGGAACAGTCAGAACAGAAGCTGGCTACAAAGAGTGAACAGCTGCACGCAAAGGTGGGCTGAGTCAATGTAAGTCTCGGCCCCCAACATCAGAACACAGAGAAAACTGTGCAGCTCACCAGTTAACTGTGCCAGCTTCACAGAGTTCAAATCTCCCCTCTACCAGCTTCCTCCTGTACAGTTTTACAGATTTAACTCAGAACCTGTCTCCTCTGTAAAATGGGCATAATAGTTCCTACCGATGAGCAGTAAATGAGTCAATGCAAGTAAAACTAAAATGTAGCATCAGCACTCAGTAGACGTGAGATAGTTATTTCTTCCCCGTGCTGTTCTTAGATTGTTGGCTATCTCCTGTTGTCGTTTAGATTGCCTGAATGTTTTATGGGTTCCCAATAAACAAGTGAAACAACAGAAAAGCCTTGCAGATTCTGGTCTTCCAAGACGGGGAGCTCTCCAGACCCTGGGCGGACTGTGGGGCAAGGGGGGGAGGGTTAAGTCTTGGAGCTACTGCAGATAATAAAGGTTGTGCTGCGGGGTTATCACCCAGAGACCCACGAGGGCTGACGGCTCTTCCTGGATTATTTATCACTTTAACAGCTTTAAAAAAAAAAAAAAAAGGTATCAATTTTTTTTTTTAGATTTTTATTTATTTATATGACAGAGAGACAGCCAGCGAGAGAGGGAACACAAGCAGGGGGAGTGGAAGAGGAAGAAGCAGGCTCCCAGCGGAGGAGCCTGATGTGGGGCTCGGTCCCAGAATGCTGGGATCACGCCCTGAGCCGAAGGCAGACGCTCAACGACTGTGCCACCCAGGCGCCCCAAAAAGCTATCAATTTTAAAAATTATACACATCATTTTTATCAGAGCAAAGCTTAATACAATCGATGAAAAAAAACGAACACACCTGTAA
>NW_024426885.1:50193699-50247591 GCF_017311325.1 Ursus maritimus
CACACGACGCTAATACAGCTAGTATTTCACTAAGAGCTTACTGTATGCCAGCATCGTGTGAAGTTTTTTTCTATTACCTATTTAATTCTTACAACTCTTTGATGTAGGTCATGAGTCTTAAGAGTAGCTAGGTCATTTGCTCAAGGTAACAGGATTACACTGTTTCTAAGTGACAGCGCCAGGATTTGAACCCAAGTCTGAATCCAAAGCTTGTATGCTCAACTCCACATAAGATTCCCTTCAGGAATCCTAAGCCTAGAAATAGGTAGACAGGTAGGCAGTTAGGTAGATGGGCAGACCCAAGGAACTCTCACTGAATTAAGTTTTACAAAGGATTAATCAATAGAAATACTTATATTTAAAATGTATTTGGCTCAGGTACAAAATCTTCAGTCCTATGAGCCTTAAATTTCTCTATTAAGATAGTTTCGGTATGGGGAAGTTTTACCAATCTCACACACAAGGACTTTCCACATGGCCTCTCAAAAATGAGTAAACACAGTGCAACACACCCACTACCACAACCCATGGGTTTCCCAGAAAGTAACAGAGCAATGCAGACCAAACATTAAAGAGAAATAGTGAGGGGGGGGGGAAACAAAAACATGAACTTGACAATACACAGGGGCAGGAGAGTCTGCACAAATATTTTAATCAGAAAAAGCAGCTTGGGGCAACCTATTAAATGTCAAGAAGGGCCAACTCTTTTAATCCTTCAAATCAAATGCCTCTTGTTTCAACAATTCCTCTAACTGCAGAACCAGAAATGTTCCACTTGGGACCCATTCTTCACCTCTTTCCTTGTGGGTGCTGGTGGGGGCCTTCATTATGGACAAAAAGTAGGTTGACTGGGCACTTTTTTTTTTTTTTTAAGCCCAGAACCTTGAAATCTGTTCCTACAGGGAGAGCGGATACTCTCAAATCCCCCAGAAAAATGAACTGAAAGACTTTGAAAACAGAAACCATCCAGCAATTGACAGACTCAAAAGACATTAAATAGAGAGGAAGTGGGGGAACAAGGCCATAATCCAAGGTGAGAGGCCAGACCTGGTCCTCTGGGACTTGGGCACAGTACCCCAGGACTCCAGTCTACCCTGGCCTGAGTCTGGCTCCTAAGACAGTTAAATAATCGTAACTGCTGGAAAAGAGCTCCTGAAAGAGAATGGAGATCCAGCCTGTCATTTATCAACTACTGAGTTTGTTAACCCAAAACACAAAGGGTCATCAGAGCCTGTATTCCCAGGTCCCCATTTCCTAGGAAACACCCCGGGGTAGCCCCAATTCCTCAGACACCCATAACAAAGCACACCTACGACTTCTCTCGTTTCTCTAAAAAAGGGTGGCAAGGGGTCTTAGCAACTCTTTGGAGACGGGTTTTCAGTTTGATAAATTTAAACTATTTGGGACCATCACCATTTTTGTCCTTAGTCTTCATCTTTTACCCTCTTCAGTAAGGTTTTATAGTTTTCACAAAAGTCCTGCATTATTTCTTGCTAAATTAACCTGTACACCTTGTTTCAGTTATTAATTCTAAATGAGATCCCTTCTTCCTCCCATTGTGCTATATGGATTTTTCTATCTATTTTGATGACTTTCTATAACTCTCATTAATTTAGTAGTTTTCAGTTGATTGTTGACTTTTCCAGCTTCACAATCACTTCCCTCAAAAACGGTATTTTTATCTCCTCCTTTTCGTTATAACAACTATTTCTATTTATTATCTTCCTGCATTAACTAAGGCAAAGACTGCAAACTCAAGAGCCCTCAGGGCCAGGCAGGTGAGATAACTGAGTGACCTGAGCCCGGGGAGGCCCTTGTGACCTAGACAATGAGCCCATGTGTCTAAAGGCAGGACTTGCCACTCTGCTCCGGCCCCATGTTACCTTCAGGAGCACAGGCCTCATCTTGCCAGATTCCTCAAGAAAAGCCCAAGATAAGGATTTTTCTGGTGAAGCCTCCAGTTTCTTTAAAGGTTCACAATTTTTAAAAATCTTTAAACATAGGCCAGGCCAGAACAGAGTGCCTGATGGTCAGATTCAGCCCCAGAGTGACCAAAACCTCTAGGTGAGATCCTCCAGGATTGAAGAAAATTATGAATTTAAATCGTAATAGAAATGGACATTCTTTATATCAGCCCTGACTTTCTCTAATATTGCACCCCTGAAGGATGTTTGCTTTTGACTTGAGGTAAAGAGTTTCCATCATGTTAAGTCTCTATATAATGCTAGTTTATCAGCATAAGCTAAAAATAGTTTATCAGAAATGAATTTTGAATTCTATTAAGATGATCTGGTTTTCTCCTTTGACCCTAATGTGATTATTTATATCATTAAATTTCCTAAGATTGGGAAAGGAAAAAAAAAAAAGAAGAATGCTTAAAATATACTGTGGGAGAATCCACTACATGTGCTGTCAAAGAAAAAATGTAAACAGAGCTTTCTTAATTCTTTTTAACCCCTTGATTTTACTGTATTGGCTCAACCCTTAGTTGTGACTTGCTTTCTCACCCATATTCCAGCAACTTAAGCTAGTCTGTCAAAATCCTAGTCATAAAACTGCCACTGACATCATCTGTTTCAAAAAATTATTCACAACTGGATCCATCATCAGCTCAGTCTACACAACCAGTTTCAAATTCCAAAGCAATTCCACACCACAGTCTACATCTGTATTCCCAAATCCACTTTGATACAGTTTCCCAAGTCCACTTTGATACAGTTCAGTCTTTGGAAAGATGTTAGAATGACAAATTTTCTAGAAACAGGTTTTGCTGGGGGCGGGAGGTGAGGGGAGGCAGCTTTAAATAAAAAAGATGTAACAGGCTTAAGACAGAAAAGACATTCAGTGCATGAATGTAAAAGCATCACTAAACTTGGCTTACAAAATTGTTAATTATGTATTTGACAGTGAAATATCGCAAACAGCTGGGGCTAAAGGATACAAACTCACACCGGGAGTGGGTAGGAGTGGGAAATACATTCAGACTGGCAAACGCCATCGAAGAGGGTGTTTCAGCTCAACCTCTTCTACTGTCACAACTTTTACACCTATGTAACTTTTACACCTGCCTCCACCAAAATTCACAAGCCAACCTCCCAACTCCTATTTCTAAGGCTTCTACGTGCAGCCCCAGCTCTCCATTACAAATTCTCCTCCCCCATTGAGAAAGTCGGGCCATATGGTTTACAACCATCAGAGAGAACGAACCAGGCCAGAATCTAAAAGAATGTGCAAACCGAGGCTGTAAAAAGAAAAGCCATTCCTTTGAGAAATTTGGTCTTATTTTTTTTTTTCAAAATATGTAAATAGTCACAATGCCTTGGGAGACTGCTCCAGAGAACTCCCAGCGCCTGACATCCCATCTCCCCTCAAACACGTGCTCAAGTGCTCACCACATCTTCTGCCAGGAATCCACTCTCCCGGGACTCCTCCCCCAACCCACAGGGAGGAGCCAAGTTCAGAAATACGCACAAGGAGTTGTTCTGAAAATTCTCACCAGCAGAGTCCATGACAAGACAAAGTCCAAACCTGACATCTTGAGCGGGGCGGGGGAGGGGGGAGGATTGGAATGACTGCCTGATCCTCTGACACTAGGAGGAAAAATTCTCAGGAAAAAAACAAAAAATCCCACTCTTTAGGGACCCCTTCAGCAGTCCTATGCTGTAAAAGACACAGGCTCCCCCTATACCGGATACAAAGACAACTTGGTTCCTGCCCCACAAGACATACCCGCTGGCAAAAAAAGAAAATCTTTCTTTAAATTCCCAGCACATTTTAACATTTGAGTGGGAGTTTGAAGGGTTGCAAGCTTAGAAAGTATAACATTTCTAGAACTATTTTAATATCCTAATAAATCTAACAGTGTATTAGTAAAGCCTTACCTAATAATTCGATATTGGCTAGCTAAGATGGTAAATTTCAAAGTCCAAAGTTAGAGCCTTCTAGGGAAAAAAAGGGAGGGTGAGTATCACAACAGTCTCTTCTTTTTAGATGGGATGATGGAACATCCTTACTTGCCTGCCTCCAAGTATTTTTATAAAATGCTGAGAACAACCAGATTGTAATTAAGCTTCTCTGAAAAGGACTGACTACCAGCAGACAGCCCAATTCCTGCCTGTAATAATCTCCCCCAAAAATTTCCACATCTTGGACAAAGATTTAAGAGGTTGATATTCCCTGACTATAGATCATATTGTCTCAAAGTGTGAGAGGCACCAGAAGAACTCACCTTTCAGGGGAAGGTACCAAGCTCACTCTTCTCTAGGATACTGACCACCTTCCACTAGAATGTAGAAGGGCAGAAGTGTTAAGGTTGCTGATGGGCAACAAAGTCTTGGAATATTAAGAGCCAATAAAATAAAGAGAAGGGTCTACACAAGGACAGAACACATTATAGCATTCAACAATGATTACAAAACCAACCAAACAAAATCGTCATCCCAAGCAGCCTAAGAGCAGATTCCAGAATAAGGGGAACCAGTGTAGGGTGGGTCAGTGGAAACAGCCCTACCCTCCAGAAGACCATGGCACAACCACATCAATGCCAGTCGTAGGAGATCACTCTATTTTGCAAAATATAAAACTGTTTCATTGCAAATCTATGGAAACAATGTCACAGGGGCCAAGGGCTGTCACTTTGAGTCAAAGAAGGCCCATTTCAGTGTGGCGCTGATGGCCAGCGATGTCAAGGCAAATTACACCCCCACTTGCTGAGAGAGAAATCAAAGTCAGGAGAGAAATGTTCAGCTGGAGACACACCCACAGGAGTTCGGAAAGCCAGCACTCCTTCCAAGCCATGCTAATCTATCACAGGCTCAAACAAAGGATGTGTTTGTTCCCATCAAGAAATGGAAAGGACTGGTGATGGGACAGTCTGAAGGGAGTGTTAGCGAGCTCTTTGGAGGCCAAGACTTCACTCCTGCTCTCATGTAGGGGGGTGGGAAGGAGGGGGAGCCACACGGCTCACTGCCTAGTGAAACCTGAATATAAAAAGGGGAGTAATGAGCAGAAACAGAAAGGGATGGATGCCCAAAGAAAGAACTGGAGTCCTTACTCCAGATTGTACTGGGGTTCCAGGAGCTGCTTGAGTGAACTGGTAGGAGGTACAGACAGGATGCACGACTTGGATTAAGAGGTTATGAGATCTTCGGCATGTCACAAAATCCCTGGGCCACAGTTCAGTTATCACCAATGAGAAGATTCTGCAGTTACCTGGTGTCATGGCTAGCAATTTCTTCTCTAAGAAGGGGTCAGAAGGAAGATCAAAAGGTAAAATCAAGTTCAGACCCAGTTCTGAAGAGAAGAAAGGAAGAGATATTATGCAGATTTCAAATAAGTAAAAATCCCTTATACATTCATAGATATGAACCAAACATGAAGGACTGGGAGGGAAACAGACTCCATATACACAAATTGTGTGGATATCCATCTAGTCAAACCTAGGGATAAACTTCTAATGGGGGAAAAGAGCAAGTTCCTCAGGCTTCTTGACGTAGACCTAATAGTTATTTAAATTCTTGACTCCAAGAACAGAGGCTGTTCAAGTCTTTATTCAGCCTGGGACAGACGAAGAACAGTAAGTGTATGCCCATAATTTAAGAGGAAAAGGAAAAGACAGGCTACCAATCATTAAGTGTCTTCTGGGTGCTAAGTACTGCTATATGTGTGTGTGTTTATGAAGCCTAACATCGCCTAGCACGGAGCCTACTTAAAAAAAAAAAAAAAAGGTTTGAAAAGAAAAGTGAGATTATAAAATTTTCCGAACACACTCATCAACATTCATGACTACTGGATGTGACAGAGATTAAGCCACTGAGAGCCACTCGGAAGATTTCTTCTTGGGACTCTGACATCTCTTCTGGAAATTCAGCATTACCAGGCCCTGGGGATCTCAGTCTGGGGAAATGCCTAGCCATTGCAAGATAACTATTCATGTTGTCCTTGCTTTCCAGAAACCCAATGATAGAGAAGACCTCTTAGTTTCTGCATCTCTCCCAAAAACCAGAGAAGTGAGACTGGCTCCTAAAACTATGATAGTCCTTGAAAGAGTAGGGAGGGCAAAGGATTCCCCCCACCACCACCACCAATCCCACCATTCCCATATATACAAGCCCATGTGCAATGCCATAGAACCGGCAGGTTCCACCTTAATAATGAGCCAGAGAATGGCCAGCCCAGTGAGGAGGAAGTGCGGCAGGAAGGGCCACGGGTCTGCCAACCCCACAAAAAGGGATCATCCTGGGCTCAGTCCTTCCATCAGGCAACTTTTAACTTGGAACATTAAAATGAAAAAGTGCCTTTGTTTAAAACCCTCCTGAAGTTTCTGATCACGATGATTTATGTAAATAAAATGTTAAATTAAAATGTAGGTGTTAATAAAATTACATATATGATGGAATGGCTGTTCTTTTTAAAACTGATCTGCAATAAATTTTCTAAATTCTGATTGCAGGTGATTCAGGCCTTGAAAGCTTTGCCAACAATAGCCAGCAGAGGTCTATTACTGAAGTGGTATTAATATAGCTATCATCACCAATTCAAAGCAGATAATAAAGGACTGACACATTTATTATCATTATTAATTAACAGTTTTCTGAGATGGAATTAAATCAATATGCTGCTCTGATATCATTTTAACTAGTTATGCAAATCAAACATTTAGAGCCCATGAACAGATATAAATGCCATTCAAAATTCACTTCACACTTATTACTGTAATATCAGAACTTTCAGGCTTTGCTAGTAAAAAAAAAAAAAAGACTTAATGCTCATTTAATTACACTCAGACATAAAGCTTATGGAATGAAAGTTGAAATAGCTGATTAGTTAGGAAGTCGTAGTAAGGCTATAACACTCGGGATAGACAATGAGATAATAATGTGAAAACGTGGGGCTCTGCACAGAGTGGTACTGGCAGATCCTATTAAAAAGAACAATGACATGTGTAGGAGAATATGTTTTAAAATTATAAAGTTGAGGACCCTTTCTTAAGTCCAAAAAGGAAAAAGGGAGGGA
The DNA here is from genome assembly GCF_017311325.1 of Ursus maritimus. NCBI lineage: Eukaryota > Metazoa > Chordata > Mammalia > Carnivora > Ursidae > Ursus > Ursus maritimus. Next base: position 50,200,714 of record NW_024426885.1, read on the forward strand.
GAGGAGAGAAAAAAGAGAAAAAGCGTGGGTTGGTGGGGGGGGACCTACAACTAGTCATTCATGTAATAGAAAACTACCAGGTTCAATTGCCCAACATTTCTTCTGAACTAGATCATGATGCTGACGGTAACGGCAGAGCTCTTTTCATGCAGAATGCTAACTCTACTTCCCTGCTTTTCTTATCTGATGAGCAGAGGTCTTCCTTCACACCCAGGACAGCTATCTAGAGAGTCAAAGGAAGTCAGAGTTCTCCGCTTCTGGGTTCAACAAGGGCAAGATAGGATGCAAGAGATCTGGCACTTAGTGATCTGGGTTACTCATTTGCAAAAGCAGCTGAGCCGTTGAAGATGGGCTGCACTAAAAATTCTACCAGAGGGACTGGAACAGCCGTCAACTCTGGCTCTGTGGACAACAGGGAGCCTGCTCCCTGTCTCGGGGGATTGAAGGCAGTGATGTCAAGAAGCAGTGTGCAAGGACTCAATGACTTTTCTGGATGCCTCCGCTACTCAGGTAACCTTCTGGAAACCAGCTGGCATGTCCACTGTCAGCACTACCGTAAAGAGGCAGGAGTTCTGATGGGCCAGGGCTCTGAGGTCAGGTCATGGACAAACTTAAGGACCAGAGAGGAGCAGCCAGACACTTTTTAAGTACTGCCCGGGCCCTGGCTTTGGCTTGCTGCCAGGTTTTATGAAAAGGACGGAAATGTTTCTACAGTGTTAGTCTGGGTAGTACCTCATGCTCTTCTTTTTTCTCCAAATCCTATTTCTATCTTCACGAGGAGGAGTGCACTTGACTTTCAGTGTGATCCATTTCAGAGCCAGAAAATGAATAGTACATATACCAACAGAAAATGTGGTGCCAGTGTTCTGCTGTGACCCAAAAGGAACAATATAAAAAGGAGAGAATGAAATGTTACTATCCTTTCTGGACCTTCCACCCCCAAACTCATTAGGATCTTAACATTTTTCATGTGTGTCTTAGAAATCTAAAGCTCAAGTCACAGACCAGTATCCATTGTTGAACTGCCATTTTCCATGGAATTTTACAAACAAACAAAAAAAAAATGTAAAGAGTTAAAACTTTGTCCACCAGGATTCTGCTGTGGGAGGGGGAAAACATACCTATCAGTATGAGTAGTGGTGGGCAAGGGGCAATACACAGAGAAGAGACTGGAAGGTGTACAAGAAAATGCATAACAGTAGTCTACTCAGAGTAGTCTGGTAATGGGTGATATTTTATCATCTTCTTTGTGTTTGATTTATTTTCCCAATCTTACTATGTCCATTCTTCCCATGAAGAATATTTACTGAGAGCCAACCATTGGCCAGGCACTATATAGGATACTAGAAACTCGACCATCAAGACAGACAAGGTCTTGCCCTCTCAATGAGAGCAACCTGACATGGGAGGCAGAGAATTAAACAATCAATGGCACATGTGATGATCCTTTTTTTTTTACAGGGAAAAAAAAAGGATTTACAAACCTGTTACTGCTACTTAATTAAGATTGTACACATCTTTCCTGGGTCTTGAATAAACTTGAAATCTCCCAGTTTGGAGTGTTCATATCTTCCCAAAATGGGATGCAAGCCCATAGCATGTGCCTGAAGCTTGAGAAATCACTACACTATCTACTTTTTAATGGTAGAGGTGGAAGACTTCTATCCATAGCCAAGATCCAAGCATCTAGATAAACTGCCTTGGTAGTTAGTTGAGCTGGACCTTCAACCCTCTCCATTCTCATGCTAACCAAGATTTTTACAGAATATTTCCCAGAGATAACAGACCTGAGGCCCTCTACATCACCTGTGGCCCTCAGTCCACTTTCTGTATTGACTGTCCTGGAACAGCCAGATTCCACAATTCCATCTGTGGACCAAACTTTCTCTGCTTCTGACTTTCCAACAGCCTAAAATATGGAACAAATTTGCCATAAATCATCCTCTTTAAATATATTAGATTTTCATTAAAAACTCATCTTTTTCTATATCTTCAAATATCTGGAGAATACAGAACTCAGATTACTGTTACGGTGGAGAAAGGCTTTAAGGAAAATCCCTATTTGCTGCCTCCAGTCTACTCCCTCCCTTTTAATTCACCTCTGGTTCCGGAAGAATATGGAAATAATATTTGTATGATGACTAATCCATATATATATAGCTACATCTGAGGATGAATGTTAAGACCTCATAGGTAGGTAAAATACACAGATAACAAAATACAAGCTTATCCTAGTAGATAACTGTAAGTGGCTTTGGGAAAGGGTGTTTGCAACCATGAGGTCATGAACCAGTGGAGCCCCACTTCCCAAGGAGGTGAGCCCAGTAAGGGAAGCATCCAATCATGAGAAACCATTCCCTCAATTCAAGGAACAGTATCAGTGGCAGTAAATTAGGGACAAAGCCCAATGACTGAAGCAGTAACTAGGACAGCCACCCAAGATGGGACTGCAAAGAACCAGGCTGGGTTGTTGTGGGCAATGAAGAAGAGCGAACCCTCCAACCCCAGCCTGTTTGCCTCCCACATCGGTCAGCACAATCCAGTAACTCTCAGGCCACGCAGGCAGAATGCTGATACCTCTGCCACTGCAAAAACAACTGTATATTTCAGTGTAGATCGCCGCCCCCCCCCCCACAGCACCACCTTCTCTGGCTGTGGATACCTGGGGGAGCCAGGGAAGGCCATGGTCAGTTAAGGGCTCTCTGCCTCTCATTCCCTGTTTGTACTGTAACGTGCCAAGCAGTGGTTTTAAAGACAAATCTTTAGAACAAGAGCTAAGGTAAAAATATCCAAAACTTCATGGAGCCCACAGGGACAGACCATCCTCCCTAGCCATTTAGTAAGATGCTTCCCCCCCAACCTCATGTGCGAGACCACAGTTCTTGTCTCCACACGCCATCTGTAGTCTCTCTCCTGGTCCTCCCTCTACCTAGTCTTCAACCCCACCGTCTCTGCCCAAGAACATTTGTTTGACCTCCTCAGCACTAGAAATCACTCCAGGTTAAAGGCAGCAAGAAAAACCTTCAGCTTGTCAAAGGACTGAGAAGAGAAGTAGTGGTGGTTATCAGATGGGATGGTCAAGGTCAACTGGTTCTCCTGCCTTTGGCGCTGCTCCGAGTGGTTGAGGTATGTCTGTACACAGACACAGAGGCAGGTGGGGAGGAGCTAAAACAGACCATCGCCTCCTCTTTAAGCTGTCTACAGGAAATAAAAGTACACCATATACTATAGAAAGGCACAGGATTTCTCTAAATTTCCTCTGTGAGGTTCTTCTGAAAGTTGGAACTTTGCTGGAGAAGGCAAAGGACGGGAAAAGATGGGAGGACAGAAGAGGAACCACTGAAGTCATTTACACAGAGGAGAGGGAGCAGATATGGGTGTTATTTTTTAAGCCTAGAAAAAGAAATGAAGCTATAGCAGGAGGTCCACAAGTTAGAAGTTTTCAGAAGCTGAGCAAAGTGGGGTATTCACTTGGTAAGGAACCAAGGAAGATTAAAACTACTTTTTTGAAGTAGCCGGCGCCTTCCCAACTCTGCCTCCAACCCCACCCTACCCTGATCCATTGCAACCCTGGTTGGACTCAGGAGCAAACCTCCTCCCAGAATACAGTGCTGCTTGTTGGATAAAAACATAGACCCCCCCTACCAGTTGCACAAGTCACCTAAAAACTCTGTGCCTCAGTTTCCTCATCTTGAAAATGAGAATAGCAATAGTCCTACCTCAGAGGTTTGCTACCAAGATTAAATCCAGTTGGTACATGTAAAGGCTCAGAACAGTGCTTGTGTATGGCAAGCACTCAACACACCACTAATACCATCATCGTCAGCATCCCTGCCATCGCAGAAAGGTCCTTCCTACTAGACCTTTACCCTTCAGCAATGACCCCACCATCACTGCCAGTGTGCCCAGCGTCTGCAAAGCTTCCAGGGCTGGGAGGAGCTATGTAATCTTCTGACCAAACCCATGAACGTGCAAACGTCCATGAGTAAGACCACCTGAAAGCAATTTTGAGGACTCGGTCCTTCGACACTTTACATAACCAATTTATAATAATGGAGCGCTGTTTTCTCTTATGGCCCACCAGTCTCCTGGATTGTTATTAGTGCTGCCTTAGTTAGGAAGCTGCAATATGATCCTCTGACTAGAAATACTGGCATAATTTATTGCATTATTACTCCTCTGAACTGAAAGCAATTAATTACCTGGAGCAGGATGCACAAGTGAAAATTTATCAGAGGGAAGTGATGAAAAATGTGCCCACTGCTTTAAAATAATAGGTGCTTAATGGTTTTTTTGTTTGCTGGCTAATCTCAGGCATCTTATAAACAACTCCAGCTCAGTTATCAGTTGTGATTTCTGCCCCTGCCCCCTCCTTTTTTGCCCCCTTATATTATTCCATCATCCCATATCTTCCCTTGAGGACAGGAAGAAACATTTAAGATACTCACTTAAAAGCAGAAGGGAGACTCCATTCCTCTTCTGCATGGTACAATTATTGATATAACATGAAAATACATGATAAAATATATTTGTGTGTTTATCACCCATGTTGGTAACACAAACGTATCTGCCTGACTGATGTTTCTTTCTCTCTATCACAGCATTTTATTTTAAAACTTCTGAAACTCAGACTGGATGAAAAGACATTCTATGGGACATGCGTATGTTAACTATTGTCTCCAGCACCTCGTAAGTGACTTTCATAAAACCTACATCTCAAAATCCTCAAATTCAGTCTCCGAGAATGTTTTCCACCAAGCACTTTCCTCGTCTTTCTCCTATTACCATCATCGACCGAGACCCAGAAAGAAAGAGGAAACAGGGCCAATAATTGTGTTATTGTATTTATAAATTTCATGCACATGTGAAAGATAGGAATAGGGCTAAATTCATCATATTTGTTCCTACTTTTCAGTATTATTCACATCTGTATGATTCCGTAATTGTTTCTTCTATAAAGTTATTGGAGTAATTTTGCTCCGTATATTCCCGATCAATTCCCCCTCTCAAGGGCACAGTTGAAAAGTGATATTTGAAAACGGCCTCTGATAGATTGCATGGTTAGTCAGCAGCAGAGACAAACAACCTAATCCAGCACAAATTAGTTCAGCTGCCAGCAACAGTTTTATACAAAGATGTAAATTATGTTGTCAAAATCGGTCGGTTTCTAGCTTGCTGCTCAGCTAACAAGAAACCACTTTGGCTGATAAAGATGAACACTAAGCTTCCCTCTCTTACAAATTTGCAAATCTGCCATTTCAGCATTCTGTTAGCCACAAACAAACAGCCAGCTATAATTGCTTCTTTTCTTCCATGGTGGTATTTTTCCCCCCTCGGGCTGTTCCTTCCAGGCTGCTCTTGAAAACAACAACAACAACAACAAAGCCCAAAAGCACCACAACAATAAACACCAGCAACCTTCAGACAGGAACTGGGGGAAAAGCTGGCTCTGCACGCTCCCATTCCTCTCTCCGCATCACGTCCCTCCCCACAGGGCCACCAGCCCGGACCAGTCACCCAAGCCGCTGGCTACAGTGCAGACCCTGACAATGTCACTCCCCCGTACTGCTATGGAAAGCACTGAGAGGGCTGGGACAATTCTTGGCTTAAATGGAAATGGAAATATTCTTACAGCTTTGAACAAGGATTGTCTTTGACAGTAGCCCATCCATTCTTCTTTATTTTACAAGCTCCCATTGCGGGGAACGGAGGGGAGCAGAGCACACTTTCAAAGGGCCTAAGCGGAGAGCTCCACCAGGCTGCGTGTGCTCAATTGGAATCAGATAGATCTTACGCTGGACTGAAAATAATAATGCATTATAACAGTAATTATATCCAACATAAGTCAAATAAATAAATTATAAATTACAATTACCCTTTAAAGTTGCTAGTCTCACTGTTTGCTTTACAATTAACTGCAGGTGCTTCTGCATGCTTTATTATGGTCCCAAAGTTATATATTTGAAAGAATGGTACAGATGATTCCTGTTTATTTGTTAAATTAAAGCATTGTTGGTAAAATTACGGCTTAATTAATATTATGGGTACTGTATAACAAAATAGTTTACCTTGTACATAATTTATTTCCACATGCATATCTCAGCCCAGACCCATTACAGCTCTAAGGCAGCTAAAATAAAATATTCCTCCTTTGCTGGCATTTTTCTAAATAGCAGTTCACTAAATCAATATTATTCACTTGGTATTTTTAAAAGCAGTGTATCTTAATAATTACACAGCATTAGAGTAGGCAATAATTTTACTTGCTAAGCATATTAAATTTAGCAAACCATCAGTCAAATAGTTTGTTCTTTCTCAGAATGGGTAAGCAGTGAGTGAGTTTGGAATCATGTTCCTTTGGTATAAATGTCACACACAGTTTAAGAATGTGTCTGTGACTCCCTAAGCCAGCCCAGTACTATATATCTTTATTAGTTTCAGTGGTCAGTGCAGTGACCAGTTGTTTATTCTCATTACTCAAGACAAGGTGAGCCACTCAGTAGTGGCTGCAATCAGAGCTAAAAACATATGACTTTGCAAAAAGTAAAAACTGTAGACAAGACTACCTGCACAAAGGCCTGCACGCCTGCTTATAACGGGGGGCTTGGGGGAAGGAAAGAAGATAATTCAACCCAACACACACCATTTTGGGTGCAGAAGCATTTGATCTGTCTTGGCCCTCTTGTCTTCAAGATCCCTTGCATCTTTTCATTGTTCTTAAGTCATTGTAAAACATCATTAGTTTCATATCTATCTTGTCTGTGTTCATGTCTGCATTTAGTCTTTCTCAAGCTCACACAAAACACTTTATGAACCTTCTCTCTTCCTACACCATCACCCCTGAAAAAAACAAATCCCCCTAAAAAAGTCAAACTCCATTCTCTCTTACACACACACACACACACACACACACACACACACAGATTTTTTCAGAAAATCAATTCATTCACTGCACAAAACCAAAGCAGGCAAATTTTGCCTGAGCTGTAGGCAATTGCCAGAACTATCAAGTCAACATTTGATTGATGCAGTGGCCCCTGGATTATGTGTTTTAGGTAAATGGCCAAAACCACTTTACAATCATGGAGCAGAGAAGCAGAGAGAAGTGAAGATCAGCAACCAGCGCCAGGAAATGGCGTCTCCACCTGCAAAGAAGAACAGGAGCCCATCCCTTCTTCATCTTCCTCATTCCCTCTCTTTCTAGTCAGAGGCAGCCCAGACTTTTCCTTCCAGGGGCCTCAACAGATGCCGCACCAGAATCAGGCACCAGCAGAACCTCAGAGAAGCCTCTCCCTCCACCTACTATGGCCAAAGTTCTAAGACAGACAGACAGACACACACACACACACACACACACACACAAACACACACACGGTTCCAGAGAGCTTATAAACCTCTGAGAAATGCCTCGATGGCCTTCCGTGAAAAGGCCTTCAGGGAGCACAGTGAGCATTAGTGCTTCACTCAGCTTCGTCTTCTGGGGCAGCAAGTCGGCTTGCACCACTGGGAGAGGGCAGTTCACTGGGTGTTCCCTCAATGACTTACCAACCAACAGCAGGCAGAATAGCTCACCCAGGAACAAAGAAGCGACACCTTCCTGGGAGAACAGGGGAGGTACAGGGGAGGAGGGACAAGTCAGTCAGCCCAACCTACCAACAGAAAGTTTCCGAACATTCACTCTGCGCTGAATGTTGCCCTATGGAGAAAGAAATTTAAGATGGGACAGAACCATGTGAAAAAGGGAAACCGCAAAGTTGAAGGTTATAGTTCAAAACAGCAACAGAAGAAACACCACGAGGTCATAAGGATTAACTGCCAAATAAACACCCACCCAGCAATACTTACAGGAGTAACGCACAGTCACTAAATGGGACGCTTAAGGAAGGGATTGCAAAGGGGTGTGATTTGAAGCAGGTCTTAAAAAGCAAGTTTTAAAAAGCAATTCAAAATTTGAGTAAAGGGAAGGGAAGTGCATTCAAGGTGAACAAGACTTTGTGCACCTAAGACTAGAAAAGGGGGTTGCAAGGCACCAGATGCCAAGAACCACTTCTGCCCACCCAGGATCAAGCACAAGGATACACAAAAGTGGACCACCCTGCATTACTGCTTTAGAAGGCCAGCCCCCAGCCAAAATCCATAGCAGGGGAAAAAAAAAAATCAGCAAACTCTTCAACCTGAGACCCATTTAAAACTGGGTTCTCAAGGCTGATATTTTTAAATGAGATATTCTGCCTACATTAAGAATCTTAAGAGCAAGTGAGTTCTGTTTTTACATTTGTGCCTGAATTGTGTGCCAACAAGTACAGCTTATTCGGTATTTTCCTTTCCTGATACTTATAATCAAAACTGAGGGGCACCTGGGTGGCACAGTCCATAAGCATCAGACTCTTGGTTTCGGCTCAGGTTGCGATCTCAGCGTCGTGGGATCGAGCCCTGCGTCAGTTTCCATGCTCAGTGTGGAGTCTGCATGAGATTCTCTCTCCTTCTACCTCTGCCCCGCCCCCGCTCATGCTCCTTCTCTCTCAAATCTTTTTTAAAAATATGAAAATTAAAAAAAAAAAAAAACTGAGGTGGAACTAAAGAATGACTAGCTTCCCTGATAAAAACATGAACAGGCCCAATATGTAAACACACAATTCCTTTAAGGGGCAGACAACATGCACTCTTGGCCTTTGCACTCCTAGAGGGCCTACTCTGGGTGCACTGGTCCAAGACTCTTCCACCAGCTCAGTGGGAGGCAAATCCTGAACCCATGATGAACATAGATAACGCAACATGGCAGGTGGGGTGGGCTGATGTTATTAGAACCAAATAGAACAAAATAAAGGGAAGGGAAAAAAAATAAAATGATTGAATGCACTCTGCTGGGCATTGGAACACATGCTGCTACGTTCACAGACCAGGACACTGGCCCTCAGGTTAAGCCACTTGCATGCACAGGCCACACAGCTATCACATTTGCAGAGACCACCATGGACCCAGATCTACCTAACTCCCCAGCAGATGCTGCCTTCCCCAGCTTTTAGCTCAGGGCGAGTTGCTGTCTGACAGGGAGCCGGTGCACACGGTCGTCTTCAGAAGGGGCAGACTGGGATGCCGAAGAAAGGCAGAAATAAAGATGAGAAGATGAGGTAGAATAAAAATTGGGAGAGGAACGTGACATGCATATTTTTCTCTCAATCCCAGCCAAAGAATAGCAAACTCTGTGGGGCCTTATGTGTTCACATCCCACCAGAGCGTGCATCCCGTCACACGGCAATGAACTACAATGGTTGGTACCGATTAAAATCGGCAGTGAGCATTGCAAACCCACAGTCAGCCACAAACCAAGGGCATTTCCCTGATACCGCAGGTAGCTTCCCTCCAAGAGTATCCAGGAGACACACACAGAGTGCTCGACACACACAGGACAACAGGATGGGAGAGAGAGACACAGACAGATAAATAATATGGTAACCATGAGTACATACAGATAGCGGCTTATGGTGGAAAGACGGGGAAGAAAGAGATGTGAAGAGACTCCATCTTGCAAGCGATTTTTCTATCATTTTACAGTGTTATTTCATAACGAACAGCATTTTCATAAGTCAAAAATCACTTGCAAAGGAAAGAAAAGCCCAACTTAAAGTCAAGACAGACTCTGGAAATGTTAAACAATAATACAGCAGGTGAATAGCATTCTAAGACAGCAATACAAGCGCTGCCACAAGTCAGCCCATGATTAATTCCCAAAGCATATCCCTTAGGGTAGCACAGTGTGTAGCTACTCACAAAGCCCCTCTAGAGTCATCATCTCCTCTGATCTTCCCAGGAGCTGGGGGGAGGCTTAGTCTGGATGTTCTTGTCTTCTAGCAGAGAAGATGGAGGCCCAGTCAAGTTGACTGGTCCAAGGTCATAGTCTTTGGTCTGGTACCTTCTCTCCCAGGGGAGCCCAAGGTTCACACACAGACACAAAGTGGTACGAGGGTTTGTGGAGGAAACAGGAGATGACATGTGGCCTCAAGAACTGTGCATGACTGAGGACAAGGGAATCCATGTGGTGACTCAGGGAGATGGAACCGAGTAATGGAAGCTGGGAAAGAACAAGACACGCTAGTGAGGTGGTAAGAGTGCCTTGGCTGGAGCACAGGGTATAGACAAAGGAGTAGCAGGACAGAAGTCCAGAGAGAAGAGACAAAGTGCAGTAGTGAATGCCAAGCTAAAGAAGACTGCACTTGGTTCTCTAAGTCAGTGGGAGCCAATGAATGGGACTCTGAGAAGACTTGCATGATAAAAGGAGTATACTGGAAGGAAGAAATTACTTAATTAGAGGGTAGATATAATGCCACCACTTAACATAGAAGGGGATATTCAAACATACTGAATTGGCCAAATTTTCCTGGTAAGAGGGAGACACAAGCTGCCAACTTGCCAGGATATCAGGTACTCTCAAGGAGCCATTTGTTAAATGATACAGGCTCACTCTTTCCACTTACAGGTTATGACTGGGAGAACCAGGACAGCCCTCCCCATGTGCCCTTATGCTGCCGCTCTGGCATTCCCGGACTATTCCCCATTGCGCTGTCCATCCAGAACTATCCAAGATCAGGATCTTACCTGAATGACTCTCAATATTGGAATGCACATGCCTTGGAGGTGACATCACTAATCTGATAAAAGAACCCAAGTCAAGGCTGCAATGGCTGTTGAAGCCAGTGGTGTGTCTTCCACACATACGTACCCCTCTCAGGCACTATCAGTGCCTTAACCTAGCAGTTCCCAAACTTGGGGCAGGCCTGTGTCATCCCCAGGCCCCACCCTCAGCATCTATTCAGTAGATCCCGGATAGGGCCCAGGTAGCTGCATTTTATAAATGATCAGGTGACTCTGATGTTCTGACACATGTGAAACTACTGCAACTCCAGAGAACAGAAGTACAGACACCCTGGCAGAGACAAAAAGGTGGTATGTTCTAGCTTTTCTAGACGTCTTCAAACGAAACTGTGTAAGAGATGCTCTACAGAGCTCCAGCACCTGTCTCAGACATTCAGATTTCCCCAATGTCTGAAATCATGCTATGAAGTTATCAGATTCTTATATATACAGCTATCTTCATGAAGATCTCATTAAATCAGAAATTGAGATCAGACACAACTGCACTAAAATTAACTTCGCTCTATTAATCAGAGAAGAATTAAACATAGTAAAAATGATAAAGAATATGTTTAGACTTTTAAGATAACCTGTGTGTGTGCGTACACACACAAGCACGTGCACACACACACACAGAGAACACACGAACTACCACTGGACTCCTAGATCCTGATCATCGAATCTGGAGGGTCACAACTTCTGGTCATCTGAGTACCATACTATAATTTTAGCCCTACCTCTATAATCGATATTACAGACTATATTTCTTCTTCTAATTGACTCATTTTTTCTGCTAATTCAGACATTAAAATATGAAAGTTATAATACAGTCATAAATAGATAGCCAGTATTATTTAACATAAATACAAGTCAACCGTAATCATAAACTTATTAAAATTTTAGAAGTCTGTTCCATGAACCATCTAAAATTCTTTCCTATACCACCCATGATCCAACACCTTGGGAAATACTGATCTAGAACCAACCATCTCATTTGACAGAAGGAAGAACTGACATTCAGAGATCAAGTAATCTAACTAAAGTTATTGGGGCGCCTAGGTAGCGCAGTCGTTAAGCGTCTGCCTTCGGCTCAGGGCGTGATCCTGGCGTTCCGGGATCGAGCCCCACATCGGGCTCCTCTGCTGGGAGCCTGCTTCTTCCTCTCCCACTCCCCTGCTGTGTTCCCTCTCTCGCTGGCTGTCTGTCACATAAATAAATAAAATCTTTAAAAAAAATAAAAAATAAAGTTAGAGAGCTCCTAAGTAGAAAAACCATAACCCTGGTCTCCTGATCCCTAGCTCATAAATGCTTTTTTCCTATGCTATGAATATTCAACTAATGCATTTGTAGCAAATCGCTGCCATACTTTCATTAGAATAAGTACCTGAAGTACTTCTATTCAGCAATATTTAAGGTTCGGAGTTCAAACAATTTTATTTATTTTAGGAAGTAACTAATGGGTCTTTTTCTTTTAAAAAACTTTGTCATACAAATTTTTCATTGATTCTTATGCTTCCCCTTGTACCAATAACTTGCTATTTTTACAGCACATTTCATAAAATTAGACTTAAAATCACACTTGTGTGCTCTTTGAGGTTGGCCCTCATGTCTTACAAAATGCTATGCATATTTTTAAAGATATTAATATATGAAGCAGACATGTATAGGACTCAGTTACAATTTGCCACAGAGAGCCAGAAAGCCAATATAGTCTGCCAGGCCTCTCTCCTCAAGCCTAAGTCTTTAGCTTGCAAAGATGAAGGAAAAGACAATGGCCACCCCTCATCAACCACTGAGATGCACCCAAGTTGACTGGGTCACATCAACTAACCATAAGCCATGGCTGCTCTTGAAGAACTTGCTAAGCAGTGATGGAATCCCCCAGACATAGTCAAGGCTTGGCAAGCGCCTAACTACACCTCCCCAAGTAGCAGCCTCTTCTTCCCCAGCCATCCAGCATAGATTCTCTGTTATAGGCACATTTTTCCTTTCACACTGTATCCTCAGATGATAAATGTAGCCCATAATTAAAAAAAAAAAAAAAGGAAAAACCCCACAAATGTCCACATTACCTCCTTGTAAATTAAATAGTGCATGATGAGTAACACAGCTATTACTCAGTGAATACATCCCAATTCTGTGTTCCATGCTATGTTGTCAGATAAATGAATAAAACACAGGCAATGAAGAAGCATTGAGAGTTTGGGGTGAGGTCCCCACCACCACCACCGACTTCTAGGGAGAGAAAAGGCAGCTGGATTGAGGTAGGGGTGATGGGGAGGGGAAGTGGGAGAGGAGGGACATTCTAGGAGGCAGAATGAGGAAGGAGAAAAAAAAAAGTACTAGGGTTTCTTTCTTCCCTTTTCTTCCCCTAGTCTGTGGCACGAAAAAACAATGGCTTTTCTGAGGCACAGTGCAGACAAGGCAGCTCTGAAAACTAATGGCCGTGATTAATGACAATGGGCTGGAGGAGAGTAGGGACACAGCCGCCACATACATCATGCCTTCCCGTCAGTCTCTGCTCCTCCCTGCCCCTCTTCCTCCTACCAGCAAGACATTATAAAAATGTCTTATCTGCTCCGGACGCCTATTTTAAAGCTGAAATCGAAGCTATCCCCCCACCCAGAAGAAAAACAAAGAGTGAGAAAGAACAGCCAAAAAGGAATGGCACTAGAGGGGGTAAAAGAGGAAAGAGCAAGAGAGAAAGCAAGAGGGAGAGAGACAAAGAGGTGATAGGGTGAACAAGAAAATGGCATGTAAAATAACTATAAGATATTCCAGGGGAAAATGTGCAGGCTGTAATCATTCAAGATTTCAGCAACTTGACTCCTCACATGCTGAAGCCACATTTTCAAGGTCTTATCTGCCATATGGTTCCCTGTTTGGATGATTTATTAGGTGTAGAAAGCACACTGATAAATTTTACTGCATTTCCCTGAATAGGCAACCTATGGTGTCAATAACAAAGCTCAGGCGACTTTAATGAAAACTGCAAGCACCAAAGGGTAACCATTTATTTATGAGTCGCTATAGTATTACTAGGACAAAATTTATCTTCCCTTCTCACGCACTCTGTAGAAACCAAATCTGGTCAAAGTAACAGAGATCACATCCATATGTCAGTGGTTTGCTAACATCTCTCCTGCAAGAAACACTAGCTGTTGCTCTGGAGAAATTGTTTGGTGCTTTCAAGTGACCCATTTTGCATAAGAAATCTTGTTTTTATGAAAAAACAAGGCGAAACCTGAAGAACTCTGCAAACACTATAGCCTTAGCAATCACACTTAAAGGCAACTGTGGAATCCTCTCATTTTTCTTTACCCAGAAAATGGGACAGCTGCCCCAGGGGTAGGGATGGAAAAAAAAAAAAAAAGGAGAGAGAGAGGGTGGTATACAGATGAGGAGCAGAGAGATTTGGAGATAGAGTCCAATCCACAAATATTTTAAATTTCCCAGTCCATATAACATCATTCCCCTCTATCCACTCTGGGTCTTAGGATACCAGTCATGACATAAGTCAACATCTGCATTCTTCACTCATTGCATGGTTCCCCTGTCCCTCACTGCCCCCAAATGCCTCTCTTCTTGGCTAGTGGTTATCTGCAAGTCTGATGTATGTGTTATTTTTATAACAGAGAAACAATCCAACTTTTTAAAACTCCGAAGGCAGCAGAAACGAATGACCAAACTCAGAAGGGAAAAGAATTACAGAGGAGGGGAGGAGGAAAGCCAGATAGCACTCTCTTGATGTTTAATCCTGAGCCACAGTTAACGGCTGCAACAAAATATTTGGCCAGAGTTTCAAGTCGACAGTTTTCCCCACTTGTGCAACGTGCCTGTCCTGAGCGAAGACAGCCTTGCCCAGGAATGTCAAAAGAAGGAAGGGTAAAGAAGGAGCTCCACCACAATACCATACGTTGGCGTAATAATGCTCTTAGCGCCACAAACCAACAAAAGCAAAGTGAAAAGTCCAGGCCAAGGCTTTGCCCTGAGCAAATCCCAGCCTCCATTTCTTTCGCACCAAAGCTAACATTCTGAAAAATTCCTCCACTAGATGATTTTACCCAGGTTTGTTTCATTTTGTACTTTCTGGTTTTATTCAGCTTTTTCCTTGTTCTGCATCAATAGGTCCTCCAGTACTTCCACAGTGAGAGGGCGTGAGAATTCCTTATCATTTCTCAACCATGCTAAGGCCTCTCTGACACCCACCACTTCAAAACAACAACTGCGTAAATAAATAAGCTAACTCTTCGGACATCAGAGCAAAAAAATCAACATCGCAGACAGACATCTTTTTCACATGGCACATAATAAACAATTAGAAGTCATCTTAATCAGTTCAATTACTGCCATCCCTGCTTTTAAAATCTCCTCAGTAAAATGGCATCAATTAAAGTTTAATGCCTTATAAAATATCATTCGAGTATTATAGAATTAGGAGGGAATAGGTGCTGCTTGGGCTCTGGCCATATTTTTAGAGTTTCTCAACCAGATAGATTTACAAGAATATTCATTATTGCCTAGATTGCTTTCAATTCAGCCACTGCTTTATTAAAAGAGGAAAGGGCAAGGGCCCAGCACGGTTCAGAGCGTACTCAACCAGCTGCATTTTCAGTTTGCGAAATATTTCCACTTGTTTTCAGAGGCATCATCATTAGTAAAACCTTCCACTTATTTTTCTACACAATTCTCCTCTTAATTTTTAACCCCCTGAGTATTTCCAAAGGAAATCTAATCGACGTAAGTCATTTGCACTTAGCTCACGCCAAATGACATTTGAACAAATTGTGTTTTCCTAGAAGCCCCATCAACCTTTTCTGGTGGCCTCTGAAAGCTTTTCAATTCTTAGTCAGCCCCATTCTGAGCAGAATGAACAAACTTAAACCTTAAACTGGAACTAGGGAATAAGAAAGAGGGACTGGAAGAATAGAAATGGGTAACAGGGAAAATACCCAGCCAGGGGCTCCAGGGCAAGAGGAAATCTCCTTTTGAAGGCCTGATAAAAGAGTTGTTCAGACTGTTCACTGCACAATCGTGTTTGGCCACGGAGATAGGTGGGGAGAAAAATCTATATTATGCTCCATTTGCCAAGCTCAGTTTCTGGCCAGGGGCTGCATCTACCGAAAGAAAGGGGGTGCCTTTTTCTAATTCCCCCAAAGACACCATATGGGCTAGCTGATAAAGTCATGTTAAGAAAACCAGACTAAATGCACCGGAAAGGAAGCCATAACAAAATGAAAGACAATCTACCAAATGGGAGAAGATATTTGAAAATGATACATCCAGTAAGGGGTTGACAGCCAGAATGTATTTTAAAAACTTATACAACACCAACAAAATTTCCATTAAAAAAATGGACAGAGGACCTGAATAGACATTTTCCCAAAGACGACATACGGATGGCCAAGAGACACATGGAAAGATGTTCAACATCACTAATCATCAGGGAAATGCACATCAAAACCACGAGCTATTACCTCCCACCAGTCAGAACTGCTAGTATCAAAAAAACAAGAAATAACAAACCTTGGGGAAGAAAAGGAAATCATTGTGCACTGTTGGTGAGTATATAAATTGGTGCAACCACTCTGGAAAAGTGTATGGAGTTTCCTCAAAAAATTAAAAATACAGCTACCATATGATCCAGTAATTCCACTACTGGGTATTTACCTAAAGAGAATGAAAGCACCAATTCGGAAAAATACATGCACCCTTATTTTTATTGCAGCATTATCTACAATAGCCAAGGTATGGAAGCAACCCACGTATCTACCCACAGATGAATGGATACAGATGTGGTGTATATACATACAACGGAATATTAGCCATAAACATGAATGAAATCCTGCCATTCATGACAACACGGATGGTCCTAGAAGGTATTACACTAAGTAAGTCTGAGAAAGACAAATACCATAGGGTTTCACTTACATGTGCAATTTTAAAAACAAATGAACCAAAAAAAAACAAAAACAAAAAACCACAGACTCTTAAATACAGAGAACTGGTGGTTGCCAGAGAGGAGGTAGGTGAAGGATTGAGCAGAATAAGTGAAGGGGTTGAAGAGATCTAAATTTCCAGTTATAAGAGAAATAAGTCATGGAGACAAATGTACAGCATAGGGAATATAGTCAGTAATATTTTCATAACATATGGTGACAGGTAGTGACTACACTTCCCATGGTGAGCACTGAGAAATGTATAGAATTGAATCATGTTTTGCACATGAAACTAACAATGTAGGTCAACTGTACTTCAATAAATTTTAAAAAATAAAAAATAAAAAAACAGAATAAGACCCTCGCCACAAAAGAACAAATACTGTATGATTCCACTTACATAAGATACATGTAGTCAAATTCACAGAGACAGAAAGCAGATAGGGGTTACCTGGGGCTGGGAGGTAGGGGAAGAGGGAGGCATTCCTTAACAAGTATAGTTTCAGTTTGGGAAGATGAAAATATTCTGGAGATGGATAGTGATATTGGTTGTACAACACTGTGAACGTACTTAGTGCCATAGACCTGGACACTTAAAACAGTGAAAATGGTCAATCTTATATCATGCTTATCTTATCACAAGAAAACAAAGAAGAGAAGAAAAGAAAAGAAAGAAAACCCAAGGCCACCACTGCCCAGCTACACACCTCTGTGGGCTCTCGGATAAAGACTCTGCTCTCAGACAGGCTTCCTGGTGCATTGGTCCCACAACCGAGAGGGCTGTGCTTACCACCACAAACATCCATCCACAAGCAACCTGTTCAAACCACCGCTCCTAATGCCCACCCTCAGCCTCCAAAGGAGACCAAGAAGCCAGGGCTTCTCTCGAAGGGTCCTCGCCTCCACTGCGGCAGTCTTCTCGCACTGTCCTTTCCGCCTGCATCCCTTCAGTCAGCTTCGGCCCGTGCTAGCGGCCTCCCCGCCCCAGCTTCACCCCGCCCTGAACCCTGCACGAACAGAGGCATGCTTTCTCCCAAGTCCACTTCCCAACCTCCCCACCCCGAACACTGAACGGTTCATTATTTTACACACTTTAAGTTTCCACCAGTACAAGGCCAACTCAGGAAGAAGAAAAGTTCACGACTCCTATAATTTGGAATTTGTGGTAAAATTTAGTCTAAGCTGGGCCAAAGAAAGGGTTTGCTGTGAAAATTCACAATGTAAACAAGACTTAAGGGGAAAATATTCAAGCAAAGAAAGGAAATTATTCTTAAAGGCTTTAGTTCAATAATATGGTTTATGGAAAATTTATTGCCAATTATAAACACATTAAAGAAAACCTATTAGGTCAGGATTGGGAACTGTGGTCCTGCCTCTGCCATACAAGCGTGGGCCAGTCTTTAAATGCCTGGTCATAGTCATGGTTTCCTCATCCACACAGATGGATAGAGAACTTCCAAGGTCATTCTGGGCACCGTCAGACTATGAAATTCATATACTATACTTTGTATATTTACATATGAGAGAAAGAGAACACACACGGAGTAACAAGGTCTGTTCTGGGTAGAAACAATTTGTCAGTTATTTAAAAAATAGTTTCTATACTTAAACGTGGTAAGGCTGGAACTCCATAATGGTGATGATGGCACAATATTGTGAATGTACTAAATGCCACTCAATCATATGCCTTGAAATGCGGCAAACTTTCTGTGTATTTTGCCACAATTTTTAAAGAGATAAAGCTGCATTTCTTTTAAAAGACTAATAAGCATGCTCACCAGCTCCTAACCTGTAATTCGATCCAGTTCATCCAAGTTAGCAGGACTTTGCAGTACTAGAAATATACTACCCATTGCACCTCGATGGGCTTTTACTGTAGGCCTGAGATCTTCTGGATATGTCATGCTTGGGCCACGAACCAGAGACTGGGCATTCTTTCTGGCCAACAAAGTATAATGTCCTCACCTTCTACTGACTAGTAAGGACACGTCCTGCCTACCAATGACTTCCTTGGTAGAGAAAATGACTATTGACACCTGTTCCCACAGGAAAGCCACACAGCACAGGCACACTGTGGTCCCAATTCTGCTTGATGCTCACACCAAGTGCTTCACAATTACAGAACTCATCACAGCATACAGTCAGGTCTTCTCACCTGGCCCAGGGTGGGGCTCCCTCCAATGCATCACATGTGTCTACAAAGGCTATGTCAAAGCTTCTTAGTCCAATTTTGCAACTTTTTAAGCAAATGAAATGCTTCCATGAACTTGACAATCGAGAATTTTCTTGCAAAGGAGAAAATGGCTGAATCCCCCCAAGACATCACATTTACTTCTTCCAGAGCTGGGTACTGGGAGCAGAGACTGACAACTAAGAAGGTGGATGGCACAGCCATCTCAAATGGAGCTCGCTGATTATTATTTTTAAATCTCATTCCCCAAAACTGGAGATTTAAGTCTCATTTAATTGCCTTTGACAAGAACCAGAGTCCTTGGCACTTCACTCATGAACAACCCTATAAATGAAGGGGGGGTAGTTTTCTAATAAAGTCCATTTTCAAGCAGTGGCCTTTTACTCAAGCATCCCCAGGGCTCATGGAGATCACTGGTACTGGATTTGTAGCACAGATTTATCTGCAAATGATATAACCTCTTCTCATGGCCTTTTATTAAGTCTATTTTGTGGAATAAATAATGAACTGTCTCTAGCAATTCCAATCTGTGAGTATTTTTTTGGAACTTCCTCTTACCAGTACTTTGGGCTTCTTCCTTGGTTCTAACCCCACCTACCAGCATGGAGAGGGCTGACTCCAAGCCACTAGCATGATCTCAGCTGCTAATTAGCTGGAGGCCAGCCCTGTTCTGCTAGGTGCTATGTAAGATTAACCGTGGCCTATGAACAAATGAGGGACAGCTAAAGAGAAAATAAAAGTGGGGTGTCTCTTTGAGGGGGCAGCACTGAGTAAAGTGAAGGGTCGCTGCATTCAGACAAACAGCTGCTGGTGGTAAAGGTCTCTGGAGACCAAGGTTTGGAATGCGGCCCTTGACCGAGAAGGCAAAGCCAGGCAGAAGCGGTAACTCTTCTCCAGGCACAGAGGGGTTCTTTGGAAGAAACAATCAACAGAAAGAACTAGACTCTGGTATGAAGTGCAAACATGATCCGCCTCATTAGCTTTATCCTCAAAGGACCAGGTTCCCCACTTCACAGTTACTGGCCCCCGCTATCCCCGCTCCTAAATCAAGCAGCTTCCAATCTGCTGTGCAGAGATGGAAGACAAATTTGGGTCCTTGTCAGCTCCTGGCTTTTTAACCACTCCAGGCAACCTCTTGGTGTTGGGTGCCCACCAGAAGAAACCAGAGAGCTGGTTAAAAGTAGACATTCCCAGGCTCCACCAAAACCCACTGAATCAGAGTCTCCAGGGGTGGGGCCTGTGAATTTATATTTTTTAAAGCTCCTTGGGTGGTTCCCATGCATCCAGTCTCCAGACCAGCACTTAGGAACGAACCACTCAGTCTTCTCACCTGCTTTCACATGAAGACTAAAGCCAGTGCTATCGTTAACAGAACCGAGGCACAGTCAGAACGGTCTTGTAAAAACAAAAGGATGTTCACCGTAATACTTCAGTGGTTGTTTACAGATAACTCAATATGGAGAAAAAGAAGGCTAGAGATCCAGGAAGATAGTGTCTTAAAAATGAAAACTGGAGGTACCAGGAATCAACTAGAGCATCACAAAATTCTCACCTGCAACAACAGAAAAACGTATTTCAATATAAAGACATTGTAAGGAATACAATATTACATAAGAAGACTTCCCATCTGTATTAGCTTTGATACATAATTAAGACAATAAATCTCCTGAGGAAAAAATATCATATAGGTCAGTTTTGTTCATTTAAATCTAACAGATTGGAAATCAGCAGAAATCTTAACAGGTTTAACTTCCCTATCATGTGTCAGGCAGGCCATTGTTCATACTGTAAGAAAGATCTCTAGAAATAGTTAAAACTCTTCAGAGGAAAGTTTTGAAACGTCTACATCACTTTGAAGGTAGACATTTCCGTAAAATTTTACAATATTGAGCCAAATATTTCTAACTAGTCATTAAAAAGTGTCCTAGGGGGGCGCCTGGGTGGTACAGCGGTTGGGCGTCTGCCTTCGGCTCAGGGCGTGGTCCCGGCGTTATGGGATCGAGCCCCACGTCAGGCTCCTCTGCTATGAGCCTGCTTCTTCCTCTCCTGCTCCCCCTGCTTGTGTTCCCTCTCTCTCGGTGGCTGTCTCTATCTCTGTCAAATAAATAAATAAAATCTTCAAAAAAAAAAAAGTGTCCTAGGAATCTCTACTGTAGACTTTGATACCTAATTCAAATTACTGTATAAATTTGGAAGCTACAAAATCAATTTTCCATAAAATGTAATTTGGGCTTCACTAATCCAAACTGGCCTTCTTCCTAATTAGGTTGAATTCATGGGGTTTTATTGTAAAGCACTGCCAAATCAAATATAAATAACTTGGAACTTTGTGCTATTTTGGATTATCATACCATTCCTTCCCTCCATTAGCAGGGATGACCAGAGGTTGCTAATACAATAAATATTTAATGGGGGGCAACACTGTCCCTTGCCCCCAGAAACAGAGATGCAGACACAAACGTACCTTTCAGATCTATTTGTAACCCTGCTTTCTGCCCTCTCTCTTGCTCGTGGCTAACAGTGAATTTTCCCAGTACTAACAGAAGTGCCAATTGACTCACTCAAGCCCAAGGTAAACAGAGAGAAGAAAGGAATGAGAAAACACTGCTGCAGCTTTGGGAGGGGCAGCACCTGTGCCAAGAGATCAGCACCTTCTCCGAACATCCCCCGTCCCTGTAACACTGGAAATCCAAAGAAACAGTGTCAACCCAGCACCTCTAGTGGGACGCGGGGAGTCTGAACTACCATGAGCTAACAGGGAGCAAACTGAAGCAGCCTGGCGTGGGCCCTCCGCCCTGAACAAGAAGCTAGGAGTACAAGTGAGAAAATGGAACTTCCGTTCTAAAAATAGCTGGTTTTTTTTTTCTTTTCTGATTTTAATACTTCCACTGCACCTTTGTTTTAAAGGCACTTCAGGAGTTCTGACATTTCTTTTTCCATTCTAAATCAATGGAGAGGAAATTAAACCACACGGCAAGAGGGCTGACATCACCTCCTCTCACACTTAGCCCAGACAAACACATGCACAAGCGCACAGACGTGTGGCCTCAGTTTTGTTTAAGAGAGGGGGTCACCAGCAGTGATATCTTCCTATCTCCCAGTTAGAAAAGGAAGGTCACTGGGAAGAGAACACTTAATTCCCATGACAGGCACCACCATCGTTCTCCTTCAACTGTTCACAGAACCCGCACATGGAAGCCAGAGAGATTCAGATTTCTGTCCCAGCCTCACCTCCTCTTGTGTGACCTAAAACAGGTTAATTTACTTCCATAACTTGGTTTCTTCATCTTTAAAATGTTGCTAATTTTTTTAATCCCAGTCATTGTTATCCCATCATCAACATTCTGGCAGAGGAAGCTACAACGTGCCCACAAAGGATGCTTTAGGACAAGGTCCTGGCTGTCACTCTCAAATCAGATCAAAGTGTCTCACCAGCGGCTTCTCCTTTTCTCATCCTCCCAAATGCTGGGAAAGAAAATGTTTCCTCATCTCATGGCATAAAAACCTCTGGGTGCTATTCTGCTGGGGGCAAACATGGAAAACTTGGGAGCATACCCAAAAGGAAAACCGGCGGAGTCTTGACTGGAGCCTGCTGTCAACTACAGTGCGGGGCACGCTGCCTTCCACATGCAAACAGCTACAACCAGCTGAGCTATTAGACCTCCAACCAGCCTCCGGAACAGCATCAGGAATAAAGGACCCTGTGAAGAGAACACTCATACCCCAACTCAGGGAAATGACAATCAGGACTGAGAACTGAAGTCTCTTCCTACTCAGTCTTGGGACTTTTCCACTACACACTGTTTGCACGTGCCAACTGTTCAGCATGTCCAGTTTGTTTTTGTTACTCCTAGAAACAGGGACCTAAGCAGACACAAAGGAAGCTGCCCTCAGTGAGTTTCTCCTTTACTCTTCGGTATCACCAATCTCTATAAATAACACCTGTCATTTCAGTTCCCCAGGACTCATTTCCAAGGATAAACTTCAGGACGGTTGGGGGGTACTCTGTAACTCCGCCCAAGAAGGCAGTCATAATAACTGGGAGCTGGCAGAAGCGCTAATGATCAACACGGACACTGACAAATGACTTGAGTGTCTGGGTCCTAATGGGTCTGAAAAGCAGTTGTCGCCTCACACTAATATTCCCAGAATTTCATGTCTTTCTCTGTATTTCACCCCAAGGAAGCTCAGCATTTCTACTGAGATAGATAATCTTTATTATTTCTTGACTCTCTGAGACTCTCAGATTAAATACAAACCTTTTCTAAGAAACAAAAATTTGTCTTGACCTCTTCTTCCTGGCATTGGACTTGATCTTATAAAATACAAATAGGAGCCAAAAAAAAAAGGAATGGTTAACTGATTGAATTTTAAGATTGAAA
This sequence comes from Ursus maritimus, assembly GCF_017311325.1. Classification (NCBI taxonomy): domain Eukaryota; kingdom Metazoa; phylum Chordata; class Mammalia; order Carnivora; family Ursidae; genus Ursus; species Ursus maritimus. The sequence continues at coordinate 50,223,858 of NW_024426885.1, forward strand.
GGTACACTGTAGGTCAAAATCCAGCTGCTCATTTTTATGGATATGAAATTGGGGATGAGGAAAGTCAAATGACTTCCTCGTCATTACACTGTGTGGGTAAAGAGTAGAACCTGAGTCTCCTGGCTCTAAATTCATTGTTTTTCTATTATATTACATTGCTTAGAACTCCAATAATTCATGGCCAGATTTCTAATAGCCCAGCTGACAGGTATCAAGATCCTTGGCTACCCTCACCAATTCGGTAGCAGTGACATGGTGTTTACACACATGGGACAATAATTTTATGATCAAAAAAGCAAAATTATACCTAAATTTCTTTTAAAAGTTTGATCAACATATCAGTAACTGAACTGCTTCCTTGTTCAGGCACGATTCTCTAAATGGGCTGGGAGGAACTCAACCTAAGGGGCTTAATCTGGGTTTCTCAAGGACAATGTTGACGGCAATCCATAAATCTGAAACAAACGGTAATATTTTATGTTAATATACATTTTCTGGGACAAATGGCCATAGTTTGCATCAGAGTCTCAAGTACTTCACCTTAAAATATTAGGAAGCACTATCCTAATGCAATTACTTCCTTTCTTTCCAAAGTCACAATGCCTTATGCCTCTTATGAATTTCACAATATCCCCAGCTCACCTTCATTCTCCTGAAAGTGCTTTATCTGGTATTAGAATTAGTTCAGTATGTTTGGAGTTTTTAAAAAATACTCAGACGCTTGGAGCACCTGGGTAGCTCAGGCAGTTAAGTGTCCAACTCTTGACTTCAGCTCAGGTCATGATCTCAGAATCCTGACATCAAGCCCTGTGTCAGGCTCCACGCTGTGCATGTAACCTGCTTTAGGATTCTCTCCCTTTACCCCTCTCCCCTTCATGCGCACACACATGCTCACTCGCTCTCCAAAAAAAAAAAAAAAAAAAGTAGGCATGCTCCTGAAAAGGGGACACAATATTTCAACCCTCCAACCTTCTTTACCTGTCACAAGGAGAATTAATTCAATAAACATTAAAAAAATTAAAAAAATTAAAAAAAAACACTCCGACCTTTACCATAAATCTGCAAGTCTTGGCTAATAATTACTGGGTAAGTGTCTTGGTGGTCCTGGGTGCTGCCACTAACCAGAGTGAACAGAATTCTATTAAAAGTACATTCTTAATAATGAAACAGACCCTAAACTTGACTCAATTTAAAAGAGAAGCTCCAAAATGAAATTTTCATGATTTTCTTTATCTAAAATCCAGTTTATGAAATACTGACTTTTAAAAAACTTTAAGGTCAGTCTGACTGTATCTAGAATGGTAAGATCCTGAAATATATAAGCCATCGCTATTAAGCACCAAGATATAAGGGTCCTCTTTAGTAGAAAGCTGGGTTACTGTATATTTGAAACCTAACTATCCATCATAAACACCTTCAATACATTTGAAATAGCAGGGTGGACAGATTCTCTCACATTGAAGGTCATTTATGAAGCGATCAAAGGCTGCAGTGGGAAAAAGAAGTATGAAGAGGGACAGGGCTTTATAGAATGAATAACTTTTCTCATTCTCAATATTTCTTATATTCTTTTACAACAAATTGCTTGGCTCTTGAGAACAGACTCATAAAAGAGGTGAAATATATTTTTCTATCCTGAATCTGAACTTTTTTTAATAGATAAAGTTGTAATGACCCTTTCCAAATAATATGAGCCAACACTTGAAAAATTTCCATTGTTTCGAAGACACAAATTACCCTGCACATCTATGTCTATCAACTGAATAAGGAAGGAAAACACATGAAAGTCATTTGAAAGAAAACATCTCCTAGGAGTTATGCTTGGAAAAGTCCAGTAATCCCCCTACCTCGATAAACAGAGATTTCCAAATGACTAGGGGGACAAACGACGGAACAGGGCCAAGCACTTGAACTTATAAAGGACACTCCATATTAGACTTTGGAGAACAAATCCAACACCCAGCTCCTTTATGGCTGGCCAAACTCTCCACGACACAGCCCTACCTTGAGTGGAAGGGAACCAAAACAAAACAATATCTTCATGCAATTTACACACAATTCAAATGGAATTTCTCCAAGCTCAGAAAATTTGAAGTTTATTCAGTCCATATGCTATCCCAGATTTTCATCCCTTCTAACAAATGGAACTTAGAGACAAGCAGCCATTTCCTAGTCACTCAGGATCAAAATCCCTCTTCCAGTAACCACAAATCATTAGTGACAGTAACTGTGCGTCATTTGGAATGTTTGGGGATTAATTTTTTCCTCCTAATAAGAAACTCACTGGATGCAGTTTTAAAAGTGTCTCAGGAGCCCTACTCAACTCTCCTTCCATTAGCAGCAAACACATGGCATGTGATTTGACCTAGCGTTGCATTCCTTAAACCAGGATTTAAGGAAACTGACAATAGTTCAATAGGGTGATTATCAATCACACAAGATAGCATTCTGAAAGAGAAAAGACATCATACAGAGCATTTGTCTCATGGAGAAAATAAGCTTTTGCAGCGGAGTACCTCACTTTCACTACACAAGTCAAAATTCACACTTCGCCAGAGGAGATGGTGCAACATACTCTAGTTAGAGAGATCCTACATCAAATCCTACTTTAGCCAATTGACCTGTACCAGTTAATCTGAAGCTCAGCCTCATCATTTAGAAACTGGGAATGATGATGATAATAATACCTCGCTCATAGGGTTGTTGAGATGATGAAATGAGCTCATGCATATAGATCACTGAACACAGCATTCAGAATATGCTAAGCATTCAATAAATGTTAGTTTAGCTATTGTTAGCACTACATGTTTAAGTACCAAAATCAAGGAAAAGAAAGCAAGACCCTTCCTTGATTCTGCCTGTAATTCTGTTCTTGTGCACAAAAGTTTTTATTTTTGTCTTTGTTGCCAGCACAAAAAAAAAAAAAAAATACACACACACCAAAAAAAAAGAAAGAAAGAAAGAAAGAAAAGAAAAGAAAAGAAAAGAAAAGAAAAGAAAAGAAAAGAAAACCCACCTCTTTCTCTTGGGTGAGGGAGGTACTAGAACCACACAGAACATTTTAAGAATGTCCAACTCTTTCTGAACAACTGGATTGTGCTGAATGCTTTCATTCTCCCCTCACATCTTCCATCCTTGTTCCCAAGGGGTCAAATTAACTTACAAGGGAATCAGCGTTCCTGTTCCCTAACTTGAAGCAGAGGAGTAGAATTCCCAGGCCAGAGACGTCCCTCTGAGCAGCTCGGAGGCATCTCAAACCAACAGGCAAGAAAGAGCGGCCATTCATGGAACAAATAAGTGATTTGCATTTCCAAGGATGTGGGGAAACATATTAGTTATAATTAGCAAACACGCAGAGTCCCCGTGACAGCTTCACTTTACAAACCCTTGAATGTTTGACAAGAAAAGGTCATGTTTTGTAAAATCCTCAAAAGGTCATTCAATAACAAATCACATGAATGAAATCGCAAGGGTTCAGGGAGGTTAGCAGAAACACCACAGGCAGTAAAGTGCGTTTTGAAGGTAAACAAGGAAAGGGAAAGCGGCCTTGCCTCAGCTCTGGAAGGGGAGAAATAGAAGCAATCTCTAATTTACCAAACACTATAATTTCAAGACATTTTCTCTGTACTTGGTGGTTTAACGCTGAATGTTATTTCTCATGTTCCGCACACTGGGAGGATTAGCAGATAACAGCCCAGCAACATTTCAACAGTTCTTCAAAAGGTCTAGGCTGACCTCAGCCAGGGCTTTCTTTTATATGTTTTATTTAATAAATCTCCCAAGCGGATTGCACTGAAATAGGTGGCTGCTTAGGTGGCATGCACACACACCCACGCGAGGTCCCCGTGCACCACCACCGACCCCACGGCCCCCAGATCTGGAAACTTTAGCCCCAGAAGCCTTTTCTTCTGGCACTTTGACCTGTTCATGACCTCTTCCTTCCCAGGTCTATTTTCTTCTTCAACAAGAGCCAGCCCCACATCTCTCACAGCCAGGAGTAACAAAGGCTTGTTTATATAGGGTAATTTAGCTACAGGATCAGCAGGGAGGCGAGAAGGATGATGCGTCTGATCCAGGGTGGAAGGCACAATTCAGATGCAGGGCCCGTAGTTTAAGGGGAGTGGGGGGGGGCTGTCAGGGCAAGGCCAATGGGCTGGCTGCCTTCCAGAAGGTACGGCCAAGGCATAGGAAGAAGGGAGCCTCCTCTAGGCTGCCTCAGACATGGGTACACCCTTCACACACAGGAGAGGGGGTGTTCATGTTAAGAATGCTGTGGCAAGGGCCCAATGCCAAGTGGACAGGTAGCACAGACCCCGGACTCCCTAAAAAGAGGGAGCATCAGAGCCCTTGGAAAGGAAACAGCATCTTCAGGAAGCAGAGGACATGGAGTTGGCAGACCTAGCGCTCTGTGACCTTGAGCAGATTCATCTGACCTTTCTCCGTCTCCGTTTTTGCATTTGTAAAACGGGTCAGTACTTATTTCCGCACCTAACATATGGATAAAACGAAGTGAGAAGTCAGAGAAAGCCATGCGTTACTTTATACCAGCAAGGACTTGATGCTGAGGTCCTGATTCTTACTCCCCACTCATTTCTACATCCCGCCTCCAGCCTCCAAATCTCACTGAAAAACCCCTCTGAAGACCTGCTCTGCCTTATATCCCAGACACGTATGGCTTTTTAGATCTACACTTCAACTTAAAATTCCATAAAATTTAAAATTCAGTTCCTCGGTCACGGGAGCCACGCTCCAAGTGCTCGTGAGCTGCCCGTGGCCAGTGGCCAGCGGCCACCATAGTGGGCAGTGCAGCTACAGCAAGATTCCCACCACTGCAGGAAATGCTATGGGGTAGCGCGGCTTCCACCTGTTTTAGACGGAGGACAGCCTTTCCAAGCTTCCCCCTGCCACCACCCCACCCTCTCCATGGATTGAAGACCATCCTCCAGATACAGCCCTGACTGATGGTTCAAGCGTGTGCCTCTCACCTTTACAATTACCTGCCGACCATAAAGCCCCACCAGTTTGGTGACTGTTTGATCAGAATGACGGTCAGAAACAGGACACCTCACTTTGTCTTTCTTGCCAACTATTTTAGCTTATTTGCCACGAGTACAGGGTATAATTAATATCACACAGGAGCCAGCATTGTCATTTTTCAAATCATTTCCCTGGAAATGTTCTACACCTCTTAATGGCCCTGCTAATGCTGTAGCTGTCATGTTTTGGACAGCTGCACTTTTACAAGACAAACTCTGCAGCGCCAGGAGCCTCTCTGCAGACTTTTTAGCTCAGAGGCTCAGAGGCCGTGAACGCCAGCCGGTAATGGCTAGATGGAAATCTTTGATTAATTTTTTTACCTCTTGGTACTGACTGCTTCTCAAGTGTCACCTTCCCAGCTTCCATCCCCAGCCACTTCACCCCTTCTTGCCCTCTTCCCTGGTCCCCCACCCCTACACCTCCTCTCTTCTATGCCACCTGATGGACAGGGAACTGGTGAAATAGGCCAAAGTCATACAACTGATGAAAGCCAGGACACTCCGCCCAGAGGTGCAAAAGTTTAAACATCTGGATGAAAGCCAGGACTCCGTGCTAAATGCCACACACTGAAAAAGTAGGGACCTTCATGCCTAATTTTTAGAAATATGCTTATTCCTCCCTGGTGACGTAAGAGAAATGTTCGAATGTCTCTATGTCCTGGGTGCGTCGGGAAAGGACCGGGAGGGCACAGGGCAACGAAAGCCGGGCTGCCTTTGAAACGTCCCAAGAGCCATTCACAAAGCAACCAAGGACAATCTAAGCCACACCAAGGATTTACTAAGGGGCACAGAATGAAGACGCTCTTAAACAAGCCGGAAAAATTCACCAGATTCTTTTAGGTAGTCACAGCATTTTGCTGCTGCTATTTAAAGAAAAAAAATCTTTTCACCGATAATCAGTTTAAAGTAAAAGATGATTTGAGTTCAGTCCAACACTGAGTCCAGGGGCGCCCTTTCTGCTGAGGCCTTCTGACTTTAAGGAAGCTGAAGCCAGATCCGGCTTAAAAGGAAGCTAAAGCCATGCTAGGGACACAGCTCTCGTTTTTAGGCTAAACAGCAGCGTTGACTCACTGCTCCTTTAATACTGTGTTTATTAGCGATCGCAGCCCACGGAGAGACGAGCACACAACTTCCTTTCACGCTGCGTCTGCAAAATGCTACAGAAAGTTGGACTCATCAGGGAAGCAGCAGGTCCCTTGGTTGAAACCAGCCAGGCCAGAAAAGTGACATGAACAGGATGCTGCTAAACACGCACGATTCGAAAATACACACTGTATTCTCTTCTGCATGATTTGCTGCCATTTAAAAGACAATAAACAGCAACTTTAGATTGCTAACAACGTGTCATTTAAGGTTTGCTGTTGCTCAACATCAAGAAAAATCAATGCCGGCTCTACGGGGGCAGCAAACCCCGAGAACTGAGCTCCATTTCAGGTCTGTTTGAACTCATTTCCTTTCTCCACGGTTGCCCCCTTGTACTCCCCCTCAGGCGTCCCCTCACAGCAGGCTGACAGCTTGACACATTGACAGCTCGCACTGAATGACAACTGATTTGTACAAATTTCAAGCCTTATAAATCTACCTGTCACAACAACAACATAAAAGCGCCCAGGCCCAGCAGGTAATTCAGAAAAAGCTTCCCTTGACAGCACTTTCTGAAAAGCAATGGCGTGCCTCCTGCCAAAAATTCCAACTATCATCCTTGTATAACTTTGAATAAAAATTCAGGGCCCATTTTCTTGCCAACAGGCTACCAATCGTCTTATTTAAAGATTAAAAAGAGCGAACGGGAAAGAGGGGGGAAAAAAAACACATCCACACAATTTCATTTTATACTGATATGAAAGTAGCACCACCTGCCATGCCAGGATTACCACACTGTTTTTTCTCTCTGCTGCTCAGGAGCAAATGAGTGAGGCTTTTTACGGTATTTAAACAATATCCCAGATTGCAGGGGCTGTGCCTCCTAGGACCCTCCCCACTCACCTGGGGCCAGCCGGCTGCCAGAGCAAGGCAGTTTGACTGGGAAGGGGCGGTGCGGGGAGGCAGAGGCTAGGGGTAGGTAAACTGGCCCCAAAATTTCTCCAAGACAAAGGTCCTTCATGTGCTAGCCCCACCTCTCTTGACCACTTTTCTTACTAAAATGATCCAACTATGTCAAGGTAACCTTTTCTCAAAATTCTGGTTTTAAATCAATAGCACGTTCTTCATGACTGCATCTTTTTTTTTTTTTTTTTAATTTACTTATTTGACAGAGAGAGAGCACAAGCAGGGGGGAGCGGCAGAGGGAGAAGGAGAAACTCCCCGCTGAGCAGGGAGCCCTATGCGGGGCTCAATCCCAGGACCCTGGGATCACGACCTGAGCCAAAGGCAGACACTCAACTGACTGAGCCACCCAGGCGCCCCATGACTGCATCTTCATCACAAAATAATCACAAGTTGAGAATTGAGACTTGGTTGTTAGGCGTGGTTTTATAGTCATGTGTTTCACGGAAGAAAAAAGTCTAGCAAGTCAGGGACTTGAGAGAAGGGAAAAAACTAAGTCCATGAGCACTTCAACAGGAAAGAGCACTTTATTAAAACTTCTGCTCATCTCTACCACTCAAGCCTTTCCAGCTCCACTTCATACAGAGAAAGGTCTAACTGAGAAGTGGCTAGCATAATATTTCATGTACCTCATTCGCTCCTGCAGAATCTCTCAGACCTCACAGATGGGAAAATGAATTTAGTCCTGCTTTTGGGGGGTCTGTTGCAGGTGCATGTTGAATGGGATGATGAGACAACTCCTAGGAAAGAGACATGGGACCAAGGAAGACACAAAGTGACCATCCATCCAGCAAGCCGAACTCTGAAGCAACGCGTCCTACCATGTGCGCGTCACCTCTCCACAGGGTCAAAGCAACAGTGAAGAACACAGGTGCCAGGGACGAACGTTCTCATTTCAAAAGCTGGCTTTCCCACTTACGAGTCATCTAACTTTGGGCAAGTTGTATTTGCACTCTATGCTTCAGTTTCATCACCAGCACTGAGGGGATCAGAATCACATCTGCCTTGGAATAGGAGGATTAAATGCCTGTAAAATGTTTAGTTCATAGTAAACAATACCTGTTCATTTAGTCATTCATACAGATACAGATAGATAAACATATGTAGAAAACATTAAGTGGTAAGTGCTATAGTTAGGAAAAAAGCAAGTTACCGTACTATTATCCGTACTTTCTTCAAGAACTTTTCTTCCAATGGAGTGGAAGTTTGCAATGTAGAGGGGAAAAAAAAAGTCTGATACAATTCCCAAAAATGTTTTAAATCATTTGGTGAAAATGTGCAGATATCAATGTAGCTGGACTGAATTTCTTTCCTAAACTTTTATAGTCTTTCTCTACTCTTTTCAACTTGCTTCTTCATTCACTCATGACTAATCAAACCATCCAGTACGTGTTGGAAACATATTAATTTAAAAGCATATCATTTGGGGCGCCTGGGTGGCTCAGTCATTAAGCGTCTGCCTTTGGCTCAGGGCATGATCCTGGTGTTCTGGGATCGAGACCCACATCAGGCTTCTCCGATGGGAGCCTGCTTCTTCCTCTCCCACTCCCCCTGCTTGTGTTCCCTCTCTCGCTGGCTGTCTCTGTCAAATAAATAAATAAAAATAAAATCTTTAAAAATAAATAAATAAATAAATAAATAAATAAATAAATAAAAATAAATAAAAGCACATCATTTATACCACTTTACCACCATTTATCACTCAGAAATACAATGAACATATGGATTACAAGAGGAAAGAACAAATACACATAGTATATACACATAAAAATGTGGAGACACACATATATGTAAAAAATTAAATAGAATATCTTAAACAGTCAAAATTTAAATATATATATATATATATATATATATATGAAAACAGAATTCTTAGCCCCAAAATATAGCTGATGTCAGTATTAGCTGGCTAATCTTGAGACTGAGATTAAAAGAATAAGATTATCATTTGCAGTAAAGCCCACTATCAACATCAACTGAACCCTAAAATATAACTCAGATTAGGATTATCCAGATTATACGAACTGACATTCACTTTGTAACATTCTTATCATCCTTCTCGATTTGGTCAACATCAAGACTGGCAAGAGCTGACTGAACTTCAGATGCCAATAGAGGACAACGATCAGCAAATCCATAATTTTGTAATTATTTGTAGGATCGAGAGCAAGTATTTTGATTACGAGTGATTAGCGACCATTAGCAAATAAAATTGGGTTTGAATTTCGCGGGCATGTTTAAATGCCCAACAATTTGTATTTCATGCTAAGAAGCCTGAATCAAACAACATTTTCATGTAATAAAAAAACTGACAAACCAAAACTGCACATCAAATCTTTATAGAATGAGAGAAAATATCTATAAAATTGATAAAAAGAATGGTAATTTACATTAACTAGACCAGACTTTTCCATCTTTCATCAATCAAAGTGAACAGGAGCGTAGGCAAGGCAGGGATAGGAAAAACATCACCTTCAAGCAGAGTAAATGAGATGTTCCTATTTTAACCCTTCTCTTGTCAACAGCATGTGTTTGGCCCTAACAAAATGATAAATGCTATTTTTGTTAACTATTGTCTTCCTGACATCAATCACCAAGAGTTAACAAACACTCTCACATATGCCAGGATTCCCCCCTACTATGACCAATTAAATAATCCAATCATTAAACGGAGAACTGCGGGGCTGACAAAAGCAGAAGCAAGCACAGTGCTGGTCAGTTAAGTTGCACACTGGCCCACTGAGAGTTTACTTAGGAAAAAATACGGAACTTTAGATGCAAAACCCATGGTGCCTTATTCTAGACTTCTATCTGTACATCTGTCGTAACTACTTATTTCCCAAAAAGAAAGCAGTGCTTTCAAACCTATTGGCCTTCAGGGCCTACAAAGATTTATTTTTGTCTTGTTTGCCTGAGCAGCTCCTTCCTCACTGAGCTGCTGATTCCTTCATCTCAATAAGGGCCACACCTGGGGTCCCAGAATGCCATCACCTGTAAGCCATCCATCGGTCCAAGGGAGTTGACAGGCTTTAAGCCAAAAAGTCGTTGGTGCCAGCACCAACTACCCTTCACTGAGAAAATCCCTCGGACTTCGAGCAGCTTTGCTGTGCCCCAGCATCGGGCCCCCTGACTCACAGCTTCCCGAGGTACATGCGACATCAGGCCATCGACAGGTGCACCGATGGTGACCAAAGGCTAAGTTTTCAGTCCTTTAACCAACAACACTTTCAGAGAAGTAGCTGATTTTCTACTGCCCACAGATGTCTGTCTACATTTGCTGGGACAAGAAAGACCAACTTCACCTAATCTTGCCCACAGAATGACCGGACACAAGACATTTTCCTGCCACATGAGAGATCATATGAGAAGCATACATCATGAGTCATCATGGCCTCTTCAGCTCTGCTAACAAGAAAAGCCAAGTGTCTGAGACGGTAGGTACTTAACCAGGTGCAACCAACCCAGGCTGAAGGCCACACCAAGAGTCCAGGTATGGCTTGTCTGGCGCCCCCAAGAGGCAAAATGTCAGAGCTGGCCAGGATATAAGGGAGAGAGGGATCCAAGCAGCCTCTGGCCTGAACTTCCATGGAATCAGTAAATTTTTACCACTTAGGACAAGCCATGCTATTTGTAACTGTCAGAGGAAGGAAAATCTGTAATTGTTAAGGGGGATGAAGCCTGTGCAAATTCCTTCCTGTGCAAAGTGAACAGTCAATCACTTTTATAAGGACAGCAACAACTGAAACTATCCATTCGTATACTTTCCTTTAGTCAACAATATTACCTTTAGTAATCTGGGGAATGTGCATCCATAAATTACAGAAAGTGTTATTGCATTGCTGAATAAACAGCAACATTTCCATCAGCAGCAGCAGTGGCAGCCCCACAAAGGTATAACAAACAGACTCAATCATTTTCTTGTCAAGCTTTGCAATGACTGCAGAGTTTACTGCTGGAGATAATGTTGCTTTCCTCAGCATTGTGTGCCAAACTGCAAACTGCTTATTAAAACAAAACCTCTTTTTCGGAGCAGCATGAGTTGGATAATCACTTATTGCACTCAAGAAAAAACAGGTTTGGTGCCCAGAGGAGGTTAGCAATCAGGCATATGTGTTAACATTTGGCTGGTAAAAACTGGTTAAAAAATAAATTATCTGACATTGGGGTGGGGGAGGGAAGAAATTAAACTTATTAACATCACTGTCCCCGGATTGACTCTTTTCTCTATGATGCCATTCAGGTTTTTGACAATGTGTTTCAAAATACAAAGCTAGACTGCTTGATGGAAGCTTTGGGGTCGGGGGAGTGCCGGGAGGAGGAGAAAGGGTGAAGATGATTATGGGAGGAAACCAGAAATAAAATGCAGGCTGCTAGTCTTCATGGGAAAAAATCTCTGGAAGAAACTATATTGCAGGGGCAGGAGATAAAGCTGAACAAAAGGGACAGGAGGGAAACAAGTAAACTTTAAGAACTAGGCATTTGTGACTAAACTATTTCTGAAGACAGCACCTATTATTACTCTCCAAAGAAATTGCTTGACATAACTAAGCCAGCGATAGCTCTGAAAACCCATCCTCAATTTTCCCCCGCTTAAAATAGATTGACAGCCATTTTACTGAGCCTGAGGAACAGGTATGTGCAGACGGAGCCTGGGAGGCCTGCCCTGTCAGGAGCGCTGCTCTGTGAGGAAACCCATTATACCTGACCACGGAAGAGCTGCCCCAGTTTGTTTTCGTGTTGTTGTCTTCCCATGCCCATTTAAGATGAATTAACATCAAAGTGGGCAGGCCCTCTCCCCTCGGCCCACCCCCTCCACTGTCTTGATGTTGCTGATAGCCTTGTGGTCCCAGATATCAGCTGTGGAAGAGGCAAGCCTATACTTTGGACGTCCCTATCAGTACAGGAAATGAGACTTTGAAGACTTTATTATAACTCCGGACAGCATATGAGGTTTGACTCCCATCACTGCTCTAAAATGAAAGCGAGTAGAAAACAAAGCAAAACACCACAAATGTGGAGTGGAAAGGCAACCCCAGTAACTGTCATTCAACCTCGACAGTGGAGGGGAGGCTCGTGCAGGTCAGCACCGCACCCTGTGCCTCGTTCCTGGGAGGGCGGACAGTCCCCAGCTCTCCCACTCCCCTCCTTGCTTCAAAGCTGCATAAGAAGTGCCAAGCCAACCCAGCCTGCTCCTCTTCGCCACCTCAGGGCCTAAAATCATGCTGTTTCCTCCAACTGGAAAGCTTTTTCTCCCTTTGCTTGGTTCATTATTCACTTCATTAGGAACTTCACTTCCTCAAAGAAAGCCTTCCCCCACCAGACAATCTAAACTAGCCCCTGCTCCCTACCTCACCCCCGACCATCTCCCCCCACATTTCTTGTGATTTCTTCAGATCACTGTCTCTACATGAAATTTTAACTTTTATGATTTTACTGAAAGGTTTGTTAGCTGGCTCCTCCATGAGCAGGTAGACTCCATGAAGGGATGACAATTTTACTCAGAATAGGATCTCCGGCACCAAGAATAGTGCCCAGCACCCAACAAGTAGAAGCTCAATAAATAGTTGAGAAAATACTTAAAGTTGAAGAGATATCCTTATGAACATAAATCAGACCTCTGTCCAACTCAAAAGATGGTGTCTGAGTGGACATTATGCGTCCTGATTATCAGAGGGAACGTAGAGAATATCCAAGAGGAAATCTTTATTCTCAAACCTCCAAGAATGTATAGCAGTAAGTTACTGCTCCTGAATTAAGAGTGAACCACAGAAATTTTGGTTTTATTTAAGTACAAAATGAGGAAAGGAAACTGCCCGTGACCTCCGTTAATAAAGGAGTTAGGAAACCTGGAGTCAATATCCACCTGCCAACAGATAGAACTATGGCCTGACAATCATGGAGGCACATTTGAACCATTGTAAGAGAGGATACAAAGCCTCCCCCCATTTGCTTTTAAATGCTATTTTCAATGTGCAGTTATTGGCACATTGTAATAAAAATTAAAAATACTGTATCTACAACACCTGTACCACTCAGGCTTATCAAATCTTAACATGTGGAGCCATATTTGTATCAGATTATGTTTTAAGAAACAAATATTACAGAAAGAAATGACTGCCCGTCTATTTCACTTTGAGGATTAGCTACATACACCTGAAGCCCTAAAAATACTTAAGTCACTATTGAATGCCACATAGTATAATAGTTACCGGCTTCCAAAGGCATTCGTCAGCAATTCTCACCTCTCTCCTCCTGCCAGCATTTTAATCCCCTCTTCACTCCACGTCCATGTCCCTCACCATGATTCCTCCTTGTTCATCTCTCCTGGTCTCTGCCTGATTCCCCAGCTGCTTTGGGTGGGTCATGTCATATACCAAAATGAATTCCAAGTAAGAAAGCGTTTTGTTACAAAGGAAACCAAGAAAGTACTAGAAGAAAAACTAGTGGAGAAGTCCCTGCTACTGTAACTAAAATTCCCAAAGCCATAAAAGATGATAAATTCGATTGCACAAAAATCAACTGCATGTAAAGCAAAAATTGTGCATGACGAAACAGAAAATGAAGCAGATGAAAAGCCACCAAGAACAATGAGAAGGCAACCAGAACCATGGGGGGGAAACCTGCAACTGTATCCCAGAAAAAGGACTAATTACATACGCACAGGACACACACACCCATATGCACAATTATATACACACGTGAAAACACATGTACACAAAGAACTCCAAAAACAATCATAAAAAAGACAAAAACCAATAGAAAAGTGGACAAAGGATACACACACAGAGTTTACAGCAAAGGAAATACCGATGCCTCTTAAATGTGTAATAGGATGCTTAACTTCATTCATAATAAGAGAACTGCCAATTAAAACACCGAGAAATCATTTTTTAACATACCAAGTTGGCAAGAATCCAAAAATTTAATAATACACTCTGTTGGTGAGTCTGTGGAGAGCAGGCATGCACCTAACATTGTTGGTAGGGTATAAATTAGTTTAAATCCTGAGGAGTATAATTTGGCAATGTCTATCAAAATTACAAATGTATATGCCCTTTGATCCAGCAAATCTACTTCTGGGAATTTATCCTCTAGATATACTTGCAAACATCCAAAAGTGACAGTTTAAGGTCACTGATTGCTTCTCTGTAATGGTAAAAGGTAGAGAACAAGTACAATATCCATCAATAGGGGGTTGGATAAGCAAATTATGATGAATTCATACAATGGTACACTTGCACCTATAAAAAATTGAGAATGCTATGGACTGATAATGGGGAAGAATTTTTGTTGAGAAAAACAAGGGGCAAAATAAAGTGAACAGAATGGTATATTCTGTATAAATGGAAAAGGAAAAATATATTTAGCTTTGCTTGTACATACAAAACTTTAGAAACTCTGAAAAAGATATAGAAGAAACCAAAAATAGTTACCTTTGCAGGTTGCAGTGGGAACTGGGGAAGATAAAGAACAGAATGGGGGAAAAAAACTTTTCAAAATCTTTCCTTTATCTTTCTTGATTTTCAAACGTATGGGGGTGTTACCTACGCAGAAGTAGAAACTGACTGAACCAGGGATAGACGGACACTCAGCTGAAGAGTGGCCATCCATAGGGGCCAGCAACCTATCATGTTAGATTGGGGCCATCCATCCAGCCAGCCTGCCACATCAATGGACCCCAATTCTGTCAGTCAAAGTTACTGATTCCAGATTCCTCCCTGCTTCAAAGTTATCGTAAGATCTGACCAACTGACTTAGTCATGGCAACCCTCATAGAACTACAGACAGAGGACCGTGGCATACCATTGCCAACTACAAAAATGCCACTTGATCTATTCATTTTATAACACACATATAATTACCAAAACTGTACTTAAAAGGTATATTTATGTAAAAGATAGGTTAGCAAAGTGCTGTTAAATGTGTGGGTTTAAAGACTTGAATTACAAGATAATAATGCATTATTTCGACATATTATTTGTCTTAAGGGGCCTCTAAAGTACTCAGTGGGTTTCCCTTAAGTAGAAAAAACACAAAAGCCTGGATATTTTTAACATCCTTTGCAAACCACTATCAAAAGCTACTATGAATGGTAAATTTCAGTTTAGCCTATGTGCATACCACCCCAAGTTCTAGATCGATGGAATTCAAATGAATGAGATCTTCTTATAGGTGAAAAATAAATATTGACAATTATGGACACAACTCTGTTGACAGAAACATAATTTGGCACAATCACTCTAGAGAAGTCTTAGGCAATGCATACCCACAATGAACACCATGTACACTCCATGACCCAGCGATTCTGTCCCTAGGTATGTATCCAACAGAAATGAGTATGTATATTCACCAAAAGACAGAAAGGAATGTTCATAACAGTCATTCGTAATAGCCAGAAACTACTGAACAACAACCCAAATGTCCACTCAACAGAATAGCTTTTTTTTTTTTTTAACTCTGGCATAACCATACAACAGAATACTATATAGCTAGGAGAATGCGTCATTGCTATATCAACATGGATGAATTTCACAGATACAAATGTTGAGTAAATGAAGCCAAAACCAGAAGAGGACATCTTACAGGATTCCATTTATGTAAAGGTTTTAAAACAGGCCAAACTAATCTGCTGTTAGAGCACAGGACAACAGTTACCCTTGGCGGAAGACATGGTATAAGCAGTGCTTGGGACGGACACTTGGGCAGCATCTGGGTCTGGATGCCCGCAATATTCTACATCCTGATCTGAATGCCGATTCCACTAGCCTGGTTCACTTTGTGGTAATTAACCAAACTGGGCACTTAGGATTTGTGCACTTTTGTATGTATGTTATACATCAAAAAAACATTTTAAAATATTTAGAAAAAAAATTGCCTGTAATTACTCTTCAAAGCATCGAGTACCTGAACTGCTGCCCCAAAGTTATAGGGACCCTTAATTCCTATCATTAGCTCCTGACATGTCCAAATGATTCTTTGGCTACTTGTTAATAATGGAATCAAAAGGCACTAATCTCATTATCGCCTGTCAGCAGGCGCTGTCAGAACGCTGTCGGCCATTAGTCGCCTGCTGCTGCAATCAGTCAGAGACTTGCAAAGCACCCAAAAGGAGACACAAAATACTGCCAGTTTAATTTTTCTCTTGTCCCACTCACCTTTCTGCAACCTCATGCCAAATCCTTGAATCTCCCCTACCCCCCAGTATACCACAAGCTGCCTTCTCCAAGAGACCACCCCAGAGCTCTCTAGCAACCACAGAACGCCTAGTCTCTGAAAAAATTGCTACATTTATTACCTCACTCATTCATCCACCCACACATCCATCCAAACATTTACAGAGCACCCACCCAGGTGCCAGGCTCTGTGCTCAAGATATTAAATTGAGTAAAGCATAATTCCTTCCCAGTATTATATGGAAAACAGACACAAAAATAGGATTATGATACACACATACATACACACACACACACACACACACACACACACACACACACAAGAATAGCAGGAAAATAGGAGAGGACTATGTAAGCCAGCTCTGGGGGTGGGAGAAAAGGAAATGATTCCTAGAGGAGATTTCACACATAAAGGAGGAGTGAAATTTGGCCAATCAAGTAAGATAAAGGCAGCTTTTAGCAGAGGGGATCTCAGGAGTAAAGACGCATTGCACAACATGTATATGTTATGACCCAGCAATATGTATCCCTAGGTACATATTCAACAGAAATGGGTATGTATGTTCACCAAAAGACTGTCGAGGATGCAAAAAAAAAAAAAAAAGATGGTGGGGAAGGAAGGGCTGGTGTGGGGATGTGGTTGCTGGCATGTGGGAACTACAGGGAGTAAAATCTGAGTGAGGGCAGAGACCAGCAGGCAGAGTGCAGAGCACAAAGGCCTTTGCTAACCATGTGAAACAGATGAGACTTCATGCCAGAGAGGAAGGGCAATCAGTAAGGGTAAGGAGCATGGGAATGGCAGGGTTAAGTCTGTCGTCAAGTAACTGGATGGGACATGGAACTGGAGAGAAAGAGGCAAGTAGATTTCAACACAGATCTGCTTGAGCCTAAATACTTGGAGTGAGGTTGAAAGGAGAAAAATTCAAGAAATGTCTAGGTGGTAAAATCAGAAGAACCTGGTGACTGATTTGGTGTAGTGTTAGAGTGGGGAAGACAAAAGGGAAATTGATGAAAACTGGCAGATGTCTGACAACAAAGGAAAAATACACAAGAAGGGGAGAAGGTTGGGGTGGACAAGAGGGAAGGTGACGAGGTCAGTACTGGAGGCATTAAATATGGGGACTTCAGGGAGTACATTCAGCAGAAGCTAACACCTGAGTTTGACAGGCAGCAACTCTGGTTAAAGGTAGAGATGGATTCATCAGCACATACTAGAAACTCAAACCCTGGGGCCTATGAAATCAGGGTGTGGTAAGCAATTAGAGGCCCATGTACTCTTAGTCCCACCAACACTAAGGAAGGAGTGGAGGCAGAAGGGTCTATAAAGAGGGCAGAAGGGAATGGGCAGAAAGGCACTCAGTAATCAGGAAGTACGATATCATCAATGCCAAGGCAGTGGGAAGTTTTAAAACCTGAGTCACTGATCAATAATCCCAAATGTAGTAGTCAGAGGTCCAGGAAGGTTAGAACAGGAACAATTCAACTGAATTTGCCAATTACCAAGTCATTGATGACTTTAGTGAGAGATTTCAGACTTCAGTTCACTTCTGGCAGCAAAGCAGACTAAGCTGATAAACCCACATCACAACATTCTTAAAGAAATCTGGATAAAATATAATCCTCCCCCTAAAATCTTGATACATAGCAGAGCTTGGAGTGAGGGTGGGGGGCAAGGAGAGAAACTGCCAAGCAAGAGAAACCAAGACTAAAATCCAAGCACATACCACAGGAGACCATGACAGTATCAGACCTAGATATAAACCATAGGATCCTGGTGTTTCCTGTCCTCAAAGGGATAGGACATGCTGCTTTAGGCCCACATAAGACAGGGAACTGGAACTAACAGTTCTACATAAAGCTGAACATCTGTGAGATGCCCAACATATAAAAAGGGGACAAGAGAAACTTCAAGCCCAGAAAAGCAAAAAGAGACCATGATAGTTCTCAGGGCTTTGAGCAGAAAAAAGCCCTCCTGCAAGAAACTAAAACTCCAAGCCTGCACTACCCCTGGATACAGACTCACAGTATTTCAAATCCAAGCTGCAAAATAACATAAAACTAGTGTTAGACCTATGAAACTCTTTTTCAAAAATAGTAATCCTTCCACAACCTAAGATATAACGCTTGACAAAGAGAAACACATAATATAAACCAAAAATTATAACACAAGGAAACAAATAACTATAAGGGAGAATCAGCCAATCACAAATAGGAGAATGAGCAGTTACAGAAAAATCTGAAAAGCCTCGGTTTTTTTTAAAGATTTTATTTATTTATTTGACAGAGACAGCCAGCGAGAGAGGGAACAGAAGCAGGGGGAGTGGGAGAGGAAGAAGCAGGCTCCTAGCGGAGGAGCCTGATGTGGGGCTCGATCCCAGAACACCGGGATCACACCCTGAGCCGAAGGCAGACGCTTAACGACTGCACCACCCAGGCGCCCCTGAAAAGCCTCATTTAAAACAAGAATTTAAAATGTATAGAAACCATTATGAACAGATTTGAAAAAAATTACATTAAATTACATAGAATATCTTAAACAGTCAAAATTAAAAATTTGATGAATAGGTTCAACGAAGTATTCTACACTAAGAAAAAATAATTTATGAACCATAAGGTAAATCTGAAAAAAATTACCCAGAACTCAGCAAAGAAGGATAAAAGATATGGCATATATGAACTAAAATATGTGGCCAAAAGGACAGAATAAGTTCCATGATAGAATCTAGTCATAGTTCCAAAAGAAGAAAACCGAGAATGGTGGGAAAGGTAATAATCAACAATTGCTGAGTATTTTTCAGAAGTGAAAAAAAAATTAAATACATAAAGTCTTAGATTATATAAGGTCACTGAGTCCTAAGGATTTTAAATAAAATAAATCCACACATTGATACATAGTATTGTAATGAAAAACCTAAAAGCAAGGACAAAAATCTTCAAGAGAAAAGGTTATTCTCAAATTAAAAACTCAGAGCAGACTTCTCACCACTAACAGTAAATTCCAGAAGACAATGAAATCCGTTAGTCGGCTGAGGCTGCTGTAACAAAATACAACAGGCTGAGGTGGCTTTTACAACAGACATTTCTTTTCTCACAGTTTTGGAGGCTGGAAGACCATGGTCAGGGTGCTGGCAAATTTGGTGTCCAGTGAGAATTCTCCTCCTGCCTTACAGACAGCCACCTTCTCACTGGGTGCTCACACGAACCTTTCTTCTGTACTCACTCATGCAAAAAGAGACAGAGAGAGAGATCTCGGATATCTCTTCCTCTTACTAGTACATCCATTCTACCTGATTGAGGTTCCACCCTTATGATCTCATTTAACCTCAGTTTTCTCCCTAAAGGCCCTATTTCCAAATACAGTCACATTGACAGTTAGGGCTTCAACATATGAATTGAGTGGGGGGGGGGGGGGCAGACACAATTCAGCCCACAACAGAATATCTTCAAAATGTTTGAAGAAAAATAACTATCAGCTAGAATTCTATACCCAGATAAAGTATACTTACCTTTCAGAAGTAAAGCCAAAGTAAAGACATTTTCAGACAGTGAGAAAATTCCTACATCTAAACCATCACTGAAATATCTACTGAACAGTGTCCTGCTTAGCAGCACACGAATTGAAACTGGAAGAGTAAATAGAAGCAGCAATAAATCAACTAAATTGGTAAGACAGTCTCTCAAGAAGTATCTACTGAGCAGTCTCTCATAGGTGCCAGACACAGTTCTATTTGCTGGGAATTCTACAATGAATACAACAAATCCGCTGATTTGTTACATATAATCTGGTAAATGGTGATAAGTGCACTCAATGAAAATAAAGCAGGAAAAGGCAGCAAGTAGTAAAGACAGAAGTTTTACTCCACACTGCTAAATCCAAATGTGCTTTGAGTATTAAAAGTAAAAATAGTGGTGAATTTTCAGGGCTTAAAAATAAAGGGTTTCAGATAGGGCTTAAAAATAAGGGGTTCCTGGGGCACCTGGGTGGCTCGGTCGGTTAAGCATCTGCCTTCGGCTCAGGTCATGATCTCAGGGTCCTGGGATCGAGCCCCACATCAGGCTCCTTGCTCAGCGGGGAGCCTGCTTCTCCCCTGCCTGCCGTTTCCCCTGCTTGTGCTTGTGCTCTCTCTCTCTTGCTCTGTATCAAATAAATAAAATCTTCTAAAAAAAATAAAAATAAAGATAAGGGGTTCCAGAAAGGCAACAAGAATCATTTGGATCAGACAGGTGTAAGAGACTCAGAAATCATGCTGGGGAAACGAATAGAAAAACAGTATTCAAAGGGATATGTGCACCTCAATATTTATAGCAGCATTATCTACAATAGTCAAATTATAGAAGCAGCCCAACTGTCCATTGACTGATGAATGGATAAACAAGATGGGTCTGTGTGTCTGTGTGTGTGTCTATATGTTACTCAGCCATAAAAAAGAATGAAATCTTGCCATTTGCAACAACGTGGATGGAGCTAGAGAGTATTACTCCAAGTGAAATAAGTCGGACAAATACCGTATGATTTCACTCACATGTGGAAGTTAAGAAATAAAACAAATAAGCAGAGGGCAAAGAGAGAAAGAGAGAGAGAGAAGCAAACCAAGAAACAGACTCTTAAGGACAGAGAACAAACTGATGGTTACCAAAGGGAGGTAGGGGGGCGGGGATGGGGGAAATAGGTGATGGGGATCAAGGAGGGCACTTGTGATGAGCAGAAGTTGCAGGAAGTAGATTACTATATTGTACACTTGAAACTAAAATTACACTATATGTTAACTAACTAGAATTTAAGTAAAAGCTTAAAAATTTTTTTAAAAATTCACACTGGGAAACCAATGTCAAGTTTCTAGATTATTTCCCCTCTGGCACCCCTCAGAATGCCAGATTTTCCTCCAACTATCAGACCCCACCGTGTAACATGACTGGAGTCAGAAAAATTCTCATATAAACTCAACAGAATCTAGTAGAAGAAAGAGAACCATCTCTTACTTGTAAACTCTTCTTAAAAACAAGAGAAACCTTTCCCTGAAGCCCCTTGGTAGATTTTCCCCTGTGCTAATTGGCCAAGACAGTGTCAGAGGCCCACATCTATACCAATCACAGGCAAGGGAAATAGGATCCCAATGTTGGTCTTCAAATTATCCAGATTTAACTCCTAGTGATGGGTTTAAGTAACATGAGGAAGGAGAGACACCCTAACAAAATTCCACTTTTTCCATCAAGGAAGAAAGCAATGCCTAGTGAGAAAAGTGGAAACAGCATTTGCCCTACCTCCCATCTGCCTCAAAACTCACCATACAGTGGGGCGCCTGGGTGGCTCAGTCGGGTTAAGTGTCTGGCTTCAACTGGGGTCATGATCTCAGGGTCCTGGGATCAAGCCCTGTGTCAGGCTCTCCGTTCAGCGGGGAGTCTGCTCACCTTTCTCCCTCTGCCCCTCCCCCTCACTCGCGCTCTCGCTCTTGCTCTCAAATGAATAAATTCTTAAAAAGAAAAAATTCACCACAGAGTAGTGACTATGTGACACCATAATTACACCCCCCACACAACATGGCAGACTATAACCCTGGAACTTGAAAAGAAACCTTACGCTAATCTAATTCTCTCTGCAAGTACAACTGCTTTAACCAAAGCAAATACTCGGGGGGCCCCATGCATGTTAACGAACCTGGATCTCTACTGTGCTAATTCAACAACCAAACTATAGGGACAACAGGGCCATCCAAATAAACCCTTGAAGATGGCGGAGCCGAACACCTCCCATGCAATAAGCCAAACCCCAGTCAATCTATGCAGATATTTTAAGGTTCCCAGATGCCCCGATAAAAATTCTCTCTTCAGGCTATAGAGCCAGTTCCAGATTAGCTGAAATGTCAAAGAAATGTGCCTTTCACTAAAGACCATTTCCAAATTATTTCAACATTATCAGGTTGGAGAGAGACTGTGCAAATGACCGGCTAAAGTGGATTAAATGCTTTCATTTCTTTGAGAAATCGAAGTTATGATAATGGAATTTTAGAGCCAAAAGGGGCTTCTCAGGGTATTTAATAGGACTCCCACATTTTACAGATGAGACTTTGTGCAAGTCAGTGGCATTGAGGCTGGCAATTTGATGAAAGATTTAACCCAAGAGAAACGTTTTAAATGTATTTGTTATCACACTGTCCTGGGAGCAGGAGAGGATACATTAATTCAGCAGTTCTTTACCATCTTTGTGTCGAGTTAAGTTTACATCTAATTTCAGACTCTTCCTGAGACCTCTGAAGCTCACCTAGGGATCCTAGCATTAGAAGTCCCTCCATTAGATACAGTTAACATAATCAGTTCAGAGAGATACACTGAGGTTATGATTTTCTTTATCATTATTTAGATGTAGGAAATAATTACATGCTAATTTCTTCTATGCCTTGCTCAATCCTATTATGTTTTACCCAGTTAGTATAAATTCAAGAAATTCTATTCATTCTTAAAGCACTCCAAGAAAAAAAAGAGTAGTTCCATAATGTGAGGTCAGTAAGTGGAAGTCTCTGCCCTCTTTCCAGCCGACCACTGCATCCCTAGGTCTAACAAAACTCCTTACAGAAAGTAAGCCACCGCCATCATCCTCATCATCATCATCATAGTAGTCTTTAAGAAGGTAACTAGATCAACCTAATACTTTTAACCTTTCAAGATACTAACAAAATTATCATCTCAAATCCCTTACCATCTAGGAAGGACCAGTTTAGTTATTCCCACTTTATAGATGAAGAAATACAAAAAGACTCAATGACTTAGCCAAGATCATGTCTCCAATTAAGAGCAAAATAAGGGGTAATACCTGGGTTTCCTCATTCGTGTTTCCAGCTACTAAATCAGTGGTACACAACAGCACTTCCATTAGAAACGGCCATTCAAATATATTATTAAGATACTATGTTCCTCTCAAGCCAAAAACAGAACTTTCTTGTGGATTATTTGCTCACTTTGAATTATCCATGCTGCTTCACTCCACTAGCCTGGAGAAAAGCACCAGCCATGCCTTAAATAAAACTGCCTCCATACGCATGAGCTATCCAGGCAGCAAAGGCATAAAAATTAGTTTTTCCATTGGCTAGCTGACCACAGCTAACCTCGACAGTCTCCAAGTAATCCTGAGTAACTTCTGCATCACCTTGATCTGAAGTGTGCTAAAACTAATCCCTTCAACTTGAGCGTAGCGCAGAGAAAACAGTTGTGTGATTTGTCTGCAGACATTTCACCACCTTGGATCACTTTCCCGCTCATTTTAGCTGGGTAAATAATAGCTCGATATGTAGCACCTGCTAAGTGAAATGAAAATGGAAAATGTTTTAAAGGGTTTTCATTTAATGTCTTCATACTACTATAAATGTATGAAAATTTTATATCCGGGTTTTTATTACTGTTGATTGCTAAACTGACATGGGAAAATAATCCAAGCTGGCACATTAATGAAACATGATTTTTTTCTAAATGCCTTTTTTTTTTTTT
>NW_024426885.1:50247601-50295837 GCF_017311325.1 Ursus maritimus
TTTTTTTTTTTTTAAGAACAAAGCTAAACCCAATGAAATGGCAAAATGCCACTCCAACTTTTAACTCTTTAAAGATTGTACAGTAGCTATCAGATTGTTTTTACATGCCTTCTTAGCCACTTCTCCTTGCCTAGAAAATACTTTCTCCTGACACAGTGGCATGTGCAAATCCAGCCTTGTGTTTGCAGGTCTGCTCTAACACCATCACTATGTCCCTCTTCAAATAAATGTGCTTTCAGAGCTCTCAGAAACATGCCTACCCGTTCCAAAAAGCTATGACAATACAGGGAAAGAGAGAGTAGAAAAAGACTATCAAGAATTGTGGGCATACGCCAGGAGAGGCTCCACAGAGAGCAGACATGCCCTCGGGAAAGAGTGCCAACATTAATCCGAGTCTCTCAGGAGTGGGTGCAGCCCCACCAGTAACAACAAAGAGGAGCCCAAACCCTTCCAACAATGCTCTCTCTCACAGGCACTCATGAACGACTTGCTTTAGACGCTCACATTCATCCAAGAGGTGGTGTCAGTGGTGGAATTAGTCACACCTGCCAGTGAATAGCAAACAACAGCTGTATAGACACAAGTGAGTTATTGGTTTTAGGCTACAATCTCCCAGGAAGCAAACTGCAATTTCTGCTGCTTCCAGGCCAACTGAAAGGAACTTAAATTTGCAAATGATTAAGTGTCTTAATTGTGTCATCTTAAAGCATTTCATTACCATAACCAACACCAAAAGGCTGGGAGAAGCCCAGCTGTGGCATTCAGAGGCTCTACCCTAAATTTTAGCAGCCATGACACTTTCCATTCCACTTCTCCCTCATCATCAGATCCTGTCTGCACGTTCTAACTGCCTGATGCAAACTCGTTTGTGGAAAAGGCATCCCTAGAAACCAAGGCTTCTGACTCCAATGTTCTCCCACAACCTCACCACATTTGTTCCCTTGTTTTTATATAACAGCAAAGAGGAAATTTGGGGAAGAACTATGAGCTTTTTAATGGAGTTCTCCCAATACTTAATTTCATGAACTCACCCTCTATTTAAGTACCTCCTGAAAAATCCAACCCCAAGCAAAATGCTGGGGACAATGTACTAAAAAGACACATAATGTGTGATGTGTGCTCAAGAAAGTTATGTTCTGGGTCTGGAGGCAAAATCCATCACACGAGATTCATTCCCCAATATTTATTAACAAATGCTATGAGCAAAGCATTGTGCTAAATGCCTTTGGAGAAACTACAATAAGACAGCAATTACCCTCCACCAAGGAGACAATAACTGAGTAAAGCTGGGCTTGCCGAGGAAGGCAAAGACCACCCTGTGAGCTCTTGACACTCAACCACACCCTGGCCAAGCAATTCTGGTTGTGCTCTGCCTAAAAAGATCCCAATTCGTCTAGTCTCAACTTAAAATGTAGGGCCTAGAACTGAAAACAGTATTCTAGGTGTGGCTTTCCTCCTTTTTCAAGATAATATGCTTCTCTCATTGAACCTACAATCTCATAAATTCCTTAAACACTCACGTTCAGATTATTTGAAGATGCCAAATAAAACTTGATTTTTCCCCACTTATCACCCCTATTCTGGTACTTGAATAGTCGATTTGCGAGCCCAAGGCCAAGTATAATCTTCTTAAATTTAATCTCTTCTGATTTGGCCATATTCTAGCTGATCAAATATTAGGTGATCATGATTCTATGATTTTATTCTACTGTCTCCAGTTCTATCTCCTACAAATAGGACACGTGTGCTTTTTTTTTTTTAATCTTTTACCTAAGTCACTGGTAAATATTTTTGCCAAGTATCAGGTATAAAATTAAGTTCTGTGGAAACACACAAGAAATATTCCTCCAGAATATTCCTCCAAACATTAGCTCCATTCAGGTGCCCTCTTTAGGTAAAGCTGTTTGGCACAAATTCAGTATTAAAAGACTTCCCTTAATTTCAAATGCCTGATACTTAACACATTTTCCTTATTTATTAAGTCAGGAAAAAGGCAGAGGGTGTCGGGGGAGAGCATATGACCTGATCTATTCTCAATGAATCCAGACTGACTCAGCAACAATTACAGGTTTACTCTCCATCCTTGTAATAATCTGTATTAAAATTTCACTCCAAATTGCAAAGGTCATCTCGGGCTGGTAGGGGAATACCAAAGAGAGGAAATAGGACTTCAGTTTGGCCAAGCACAGGGCACTTGTAGGGAATAGTAAAGGAAGGTACTGGGATCTTAGTACAGAAAATCTTGAAGCCTCGATTAAAGAGATTAGACTTAACTCCAAAGGCAGCACAGAAACAGCGAGTGCTTTGGTGCACAGGAGGGGCAAGATTAGAATACCTAGGAAGAACAATCTGACAGTGGAAGGCCAGAGAGCCAGGATTCTAGGCAAAGGCTAGAATTATAGAGATCATGCCTTTATAATGGTTTCAGAAAGAAGTTTAAATGACTTGACTAAGAGGGGGACATCAAAACACATGACAATGATAGAGGTACAATCTGGTGACAGATTAGATGAGGAAGGAAGGAAGGAGAGAAGTCAGTGATGACTCTGAGGCCCGCCAAGGATGTCACTAAGTAAGGATGGCCAAAGGAGAAAACGCTTGTCTGAGTAAAGGAGAAGGTTCATTGGTTTCAACAGAGTAATCATGAGGTTCCAAAGGGACATTCAGTGTGGACCTGCCCCAAAGTCAAATAGTAAAAATGAACCTTGGGAGAAAGATAAAGTGGAGCTGGAGACAAACTGGAAATATCTATATTTTGTACTTGAGAGGAGAAAATGAGCCAGAAAATGACCCAGAAAAAGAAGGGCCAGAAAAGCATGAAGATCTGGGTAGAGTTACGTTAGAGAAATCAAAGAGAGAGCACCTCTGAAAAAAGAAAACCAGGTCAAATGATAGAGTAGTCAAGGAAAAGGAAGAGTGAGAACTGGCCATTAGATTTTATGCCTAGAAAACCATCTGAGATCTTCAAGAATTTTAACCTTCAAAGTGCTTCTCAGACTTTAATGGATCCTCAAATCACTTGAGGATCTTGTTAAAATGAAGATTCTGACCCATTAGTTCTGGGGTGGGACCCACAGTTGGGCATATCTAACAATCTCCCAAGGGAGGCCAATGCTACTGGTCCACAGACCACACTCAGAAGACCAGGAGTGAGGGGTGAATAAGGGGTGAGCATGTGAAGGCAACAAGCGGAAACACTTCCAGGAAGTTTGGTCAAGGAGAAGAAATAAGGGATGGGATAGGGAATACAGACTGTGAGTACTACAGGGATTAATAATCTGAGGGTAAAAAATCAAAAGCACTGTTTTTAAAGCATCTTCTGTCCTAGAAGTTCATCATGAGAGCTTTGATAAATGTGCTAAAGAAATTTAGTATATGATTCAGTTCTTCTGTCCTTTAACCTGATCTGACCTGAGTGATTTAAAGTTTAAAGCTAAGTAGGAAATGTAGAGTTTGATGACCACGTTGGTCAGCAAAAAGTAACATATGCCTCAATGATCCTACTCACTGGCTGATTAAGCATCCCATTAGCTGCCCCATTCTCCTTCCAAGATACTTCCTGACTAGAGGGCTGCTCCCACAATGCAGTTCTCTCATACTTCAGCTCTAAGCCTCCCAACTCATCCACACCTGTTTGATTAGGACTTAGTCTCTGTTGACAGATTTTTATCTTTGGAAATGCCCCTGGCTATGCCAAAAAGACCAAGTTAAGCAAAGGATTAACTAACACACTCTCACTGATGCGGTCAAACCAGGACCTAGTTAAGAGACAGAAAACTATTTCAGGTAAGCACCCTTGATGAATGGCTGCCAAAATGCCCCAGTAATCCCCAATGAAAGAATTTAGCCCCTGTCCTCTGACAAATGCTTTTGTGCTTTTAAATGCAAACTTCATTCTTGAAAGAACTTTCATATTACCTTGATACACCCAAGAAAACAAAACCATCCCCCTAAACCCACAAAGAATATGTGACTTGCCATGGTCAGGTGATAGTCCTGAGGCAAGTCCTAACTGCACAGAGAATCTCCCCCACTTAATGTGTTGCCAGAGCTTTTGCTTCTACAGTTGACTGGAAAATCTTTGTGAACCATTTCCATTCTCTGCGGTGGCCAATCAAAATCCTTAATTGCCGAGAGAGACTGCCATAGGAGGGGACCCAAAGGATATTAAATAAAAATATCATGATCCTAAATGGACTGTTTTAAAAGGGAGAGTTTAAATGCAAAATTCACCATTCCTACCATTCATATAAAATCACAGAATCACAGAGGGTTACAATCTGGAGAGGCCTTTATAGATCAGCAAAAGGATCACCCTGAAGCTTGCTAAAAAAAATAGATTCCCAAGCCTCACCCTCTACCATGAGCTTACTGACCCAAACTCTCCAGGAACGTCCAATTAACTCACTTTATTTGTAAGATCCAGAGAAGTGATTTTCCGAAGATCCTGAGTCTTTACTTCAAAGTATACTCCACCCCATTTTAAAAGAGATCCAAGGCAGAAATCATAGGGCTGATCATGCTATCAAGGACTGAACACTGGCCCTTAAACAGGATTCAAGTCAATGAATGCTTTGGGGACTAATTTTATGTTGTCTAGTTCAAAGTCTTACTGAAACACAGAGAGTTTTGCTCTCTGATCCAGGTGCCTGAAAATAGCATTCCTCTCACAAGGGAAATAGAATTCCACTGTGCCAACACTCTCTTGGTCACACTTAAGCCCCAAACTGCTTTACGGGGCCAAATTTTCAGTCAGGTGCTTTAAAAGTTTTGGCAGATACTAGGAAAGTCAGAAAACAAAGGGGGGGAAAAAAGGAAAGAAATCATACCACTGACTATCATCTAATCACTCTTTTCCCCCAAGCTGGATGAGGAGGGGGACAGGAGTGTGGGAGAAAGAGTATGCGGGTATCAGTGCTATTTGCCCAATGAAGCAGGACACTTCATACCCCTTCCTTTATCACAAAACTACAATCGTGCCATTGTGCTGACTATATCCTCCATGCCAGGGGTTTCTTGGAGGATTTAGACACCACTTAATAAAGTCACTCACACCAGGCCTCCTGCTTATCAGTCTGAAAGGACACATCAAAACACCTTGTCCTTAAAACCTCTTGGGGGCCCAAATGGAAGACAGTTGGACTTAACAAATCAACACACAGCTCCATACATTATATGGCTTTAAAGAGGGGGGAAAAGAAGAGCTTAGTGAAAATAGGAACAACTTGCTTAAAGATGGACAGGATGCAGCCAGACAAAGCAGGAGGAAAGATACACAGGCATCTCACCCCATCCTTCGTTCCCAGCTCCAGCTGGTTCTTAGCATCGAAGTCGAGCCAGTGTCAGCTCTGACCTAAACTGCGCGGTGCTGCATCAGAGCCAGAAGAGCTGGACAAAACAGAACCCATGCCTCATACCAGCTTTAAGCAGTTCATTTCCTTTTATCTGGTCTACTGATATCCATCTTGCAAGGCTAGAACATGGGTTTCCATAGCCACACTGTCTCCTGAAATCCCAATACACTTCCACAGCCGTTTCAAACTTTCCTGAGAACTAAAAAGTCAGGTATTATTGGTCCCATTCCAACTGGGTGTTTAGTCCATTAACATTTCATGTAGTTAGTGATATGGTTTGAGTCAAGTCTACCATGTTACCTCTGTTTTGTCCATTTTTTGTTCCTTTGGTCCTCCTTTCCTGCCTTCTTATAGAATTTTTTAAGAGTATTATTCTTTTTTTTTTTAAGCTTTTATTTATTTATTTGACAGAGAGAGAGAGACAGGCAGTGAGAGAGGGAACACAAGCAGGGGGAGTGGGAGAGGAAGAAGCAGGCTCATAGCAGGAGCCTGATGTGGGGCTCGATCCCATAACGCCGGGATCACGCCCTGAGCCAAAGGCAGACGCTTAACCGCTGTGCCACCCAGGCGCCCCTAAGAGTATTATTCTCATTGATCTGTTGGCTTTTTGGTTGTATCCCTTGCATTTTTTTTAAGTTTCTCTAAAATTACAATATACGTCCTCCATTCATCACAATCTGCTTACAATTCCTACTGTACCACTTCATGTAAAATGAAGAAATCATACAACCGCAGAAATCGGTTACCCCAGCCCAGACTTAATGCCACACTTGTCACATATATTGTGTCTACATATACTATCAACACTAAAATACTCAATTAAAGTTTGGGGATTAAAGGGTCACATGCATTTTTTTAAAAATCAGAGGAAAATACCCTTTTGTGCTTACCATCTGTTTGTCACATCTGATGCTCTCCCTGCTTCCTGAGAATCAGTTTCTACCCCAGCCTGGAGAACCCCCTTTGTCGTTTCCTGGCATGCTGGTCTGCTAGTGATGATCTTAGTTTTCTTCTTAGTAAAAAATATCTTTATTTCACCTTCATTCTTCAAGAGTATTTTTGCTAAATAGAGAATTCTCAATTTACAGAGGTTTTTGGGTCTCCCCCACCCCCATAAGCCCTTTAAAGATATCCTACTGTCTTCTGGCCTCCGTCGTTTCAGATAAGACACTAAGGTGATTCACACTGTTGTTCTCCTGTAAGCAATGTGATCTTTTCTCTATTTTTTCAAGATTTTTCTCTTTATCTTTTTTTTGGAGGCAGGCATAGTTTAAGATATGCCTAGGTGTGGTTTGCTTTAAATTAATCCTGCTTGGTGATCACTGAGCCTCCCGAATCTGTAAATTTGTGCCATTCATCAAATTTCAGATACTTTCAGCCATTATTTTTTCGATTTTTTTTCCCCATTCTTCCATTTCTCCTTCTGGGACTCCAATGTGTCAGATACCGTCTCACAAGCCCTCGTGTCTCTGTTTGCCTTTCGTTTTCCCTTTTCTCTCTCTTCAGACTGAAAAATTTCTATTGATCTTTAATTTCTCTGACATCTTCAGTCTACCATTAAGCTCATCCACTGAATTCTTTGATATTATAATTTTTAGGACTAGATTATTATTTACTATTATTAGAACAGAATAATCAAATACTATTTCTCTGCTGAGCTTTCATATCCTTTCCTACATTGTGAATATATTTCTCTTCATGTCTTTGAGCATATTTATAACAGCTACCTTAAAATCTTTGCTTGCTATTCCATCACCTGGGTCATCTTGGAGTTGGTCCCTGTTACTTTTCATAATGCAATGAGTAATTTTAGATTTTGTCTTGGATGTCTTGAATGAAATGTTGTAGAAATTCTGAATTTGTGTAAAGTTTCTCTGAGTATCATTTTTTAGCATGCAGTTAACCTGGCTGAAAGAAAAATGCAAAACACTGTCTCCCCTGAAGCAGGCAATTCCAATTTCAGGTCAATTGGTTTAGCCTTACTAGCGGTCAGTCTAACCTACACATGGGTCAGGGTCTAACCGTAGATGCGAACAGATTTTATCCGTACAATGATGAGAGTCTATATATACAATTTTATACATGCACACAACTGACTCACTCCTCTCAGGGATTCCCCTCTTATCAGATGCTAAGGTGGCTCTGCACTTTGGTCTCTGATTATTCCAGCCCGGAGAAATCATGCTTTCTATCAAGTTTTATCCTTCCCACATGGCATAAACTGAAGCCTGCTTTCAAGATAAAACCCGTAGAACATGAGAAACCCACCCTATGCCTTTCCCTTCCTTCAAATGTCAGCAACTTCTCTAATACCCGCCTGCTTCTTCCTCCCCTAATAGGGATCTTGAGTTGATCTCTAGTTTTCTTTAGAACTCCCTTACAGGACAACAGAGCAGACAGCTATGGACCCACTAGACTCCTCTCAGCAAGATCGTAAACTGTCCCTCCACATTAGATATATATGGATGCTGACATCCCAGCCTCTTGGGATTTACTGGAAGGGACCATCAGATCATCCTATCCTATCTCCTATCATGGTAGGAATCCCCTCCTACGCAGACTCTAAAAGCTTCCAACTGGATTAAGAAGCTGTGGTCCATATATACAATGGGATATTACTCAGCTATCAGAAAGAACGAGTTCTCAACATTTGCTGCAACATGGACGGCACTGGAGGAGATAATGCTAAGTGAAATAAGTCAAGCAGAGAAAGACAACTATCATATGATTTCTCTCATCTATGGAACATAAGAACTAGGATGATCGGTAGGGGAAGAAAGGGATAAAGAAAGGGAGGGTAATCAGAAGGGGGAGTGAAGCATGAGAGACTATGGACTATGAGAAACAAACTGAGGGCCTCAGAGGTGAGGGGGTGGGGGAATGGGATAGACCGGTGATGGGTAATAAGGAGGGCACGTATTGCATGGTGCACTGGGTGTTATACGCAACTAATGAATCATTGAGCCTTACATCGGAAACTGGGGATGTACTGTATGGTGACTAACATAATATAATAAAAAAACATTTAAAAAATAATAATACTAAAGCTTTTGAAACAAAATAAATAAATAAAAATAAATAAATAAAAGCTTCCATCCTTCGACATTGTCCACTTCATTCTCTGTGACTTCAAATATTGGCAAATTCTTCCTTTTATTTAACTGAAGTCTGCTACAATTATCATCACTGGCCATAATTCATAATTCCAAATTGTGAGCCCCTGAGAGCAGGGACTATATCTTACTTGTATTTGCATCTGCAGTGCCTAGCACAAAGTAGAGACTAAGAGAACTGATCAGTTAATTGACTAATGTCATCACAAACAACATCAGATAGAAGTCTATACCTATTTCATCATGGCAATTTTACATCTACTTTTAGAGTCATCATTTACTACATTCTTCTGTCCAACAAGGTTTCTCTTCTCAAGTCTAAATGTCCTTTAGTCATTTAATTACTTCCCATGTGGTAGGATTTCTAGAATCCTCTGACCTCTTTAGGCACACTACCACTGACCAATGTCACTTAAAACTTCTCAGGAATTCATTCCTTTTCAAGATACAGAAAGCCAGAAAAGAACATCACTCCCACACTAAAAAGAAAAAGCCAGATAACCTACAAAATTCTAACTTTTCTCGACTCCATCAGAGCTGAAGTTACAAGGCAAACAAGAAAACTGAATTCCAAACTGTAACTTGTCCCTCTCCAAGGGGAGACAGGACACACAAACTATTTCATGTTTGGCAGAGCACAGGTTGAAGGGGCAGCCACCATAAAAGTAAATACAAAGAAAACAGCTGGAATTTTAACAAACTTGTAAATGCTAAATGTGGGGTAGCCAGAGACTTTAGAATTCTTGAGAGTCCCAGACACAAGGAGAGTCTTTAGTCACTCATCAGCTTTTTTCCATGCTGCTCACAAGAAAGACTAAGACCAAGAAAGAGACCTAGGAGAATCCCCTACTTTGTGTTCGGGCATGAAATCTTGCCTATTTCCCAGACCCTTCTCTTGTAAAAAACAAACAAACAAACAAACCACAAATGAATACAGAAGTCATAAGCCTCTGAGGAAAAACAGTCCCAAGTAAAGGTCACTGCCACTAAAGGAGAGCCAGATGCAAAACATGTCTGTCCCTGGGGGGAAGGAGTAGAAAAACACGTTCAGGTACAGCACCTTCATAGATAGAAAGCAGGGACCTGCTACCACTGAAAAAGGGACAGGAAATGCTCTTTTACCCAAAAGTCCTTACTGATACGAGACAGAACAATATTCATGCCTGGGACCTAGGCCCAAAGGACCTGCCTAAGACTGAGCCCGGAGCATGGGAAGAGAGCAACCCTACCAACCACCACAAGCTTCACAGTAAGTAACAGCAGGCTAGCCCTCAAGGAGGGGAAAGGGGATAGAGATCCATCCTTTGGTGTAGGCACATGGACCAGTTGCGAGTTACGGATAGAGGGAGAACATGAGGAAAACCCTGTTCCTCCAGTTCCCTGCTAGGCACAGGTAGCAGCAAGCCACCACTGGAGGAATTTCAAGTCCTACAACAAAAATTTAGATCCAGTTCAATTACTGACTATATGGACTCAACTCCCCACACTAACATCACAACAGAAGTGTCTCCGTTTCTGGGTATAAATACTACTTACCTCAGTCTCCGCTGTTCTTTTGCATGCATTGTCCAGCATTTAATCAGAAATTATATGACACACAAAAAGAAAAAAATAAAATGCTCATGGTCAAAAGA
Source organism: Ursus maritimus (assembly GCF_017311325.1). Taxonomy (NCBI): domain Eukaryota; kingdom Metazoa; phylum Chordata; class Mammalia; order Carnivora; family Ursidae; genus Ursus; species Ursus maritimus. The sequence continues at coordinate 50,257,703 of NW_024426885.1, forward strand.
TAAAGTAGTCAACATTACCAGAGCAAGAGGTGATACAGACGTTGGAACTAAGAGGTGCTTAATATAACTATTACTAGGGGCGCCTGGGTGGCACAGCGGTTGGGCGTCTGCGTTTGGCTCAGGGCGTGATCCCGGCGTTGTGGGATCGAGCCCCACATCAGGCTCCTCCGCTAGGAGCCTGCTTCTTCCTCTCCCACTCCCCCTGCTTGTGTTCCCTCTCGCTGGCTGTCTCTATCTCTGTCAAATAAACAAATAAAATCTTTAAAAAATATATATATATAACTATTACTAAATTTGTTTTTTTAATCTATAAGTGAACATCATGCATGAACAGATGGATAATTTGCAGGGAAAAAAAGCAAACTATTTAAAAAATAAAAGTCAAATGAAAATGCTAGAAATAAAAAGCATGATACCAAAGAAGAATTCCTTCAATAGGCTTATCAGCAGACTAGACACAGCAGAATAAAAGATTTATGAACCTAAACTTAAGTAAATAAGAAATTAACCCAACTAACAATGAAGGAAAAAAAGCAGAAAAACAAAATAGCATCCAAGAGCTATGGGATAATCAAATAGTGTAACATATATTTGGAATTCTAGAAGTTTTAAATGAAAGCAGAAAGGGAGTGGGGAAAAGTGTTTTAAAATAACCAAGAATTTTCCAAAACTAATGAAAACATCAAACCACAGTTCAACGAACCTAATAAATCCTCAAGTGGGATGTGGAGAGGGAAGAACATAGGCACATCATAGTAAAACTACTAAAAACAAATAAGAAAATCTTGAAGGCAGTCAGAGGGAAAAAAATATATGCAGAAGAACAAATCTGAGAAGGACATCAGACTTGTCAAAAGAAAGAATGCCAGGCAGAAGAAAATGGGATGATATTATTTAAGCACTGAAAGAAAAAACTAATAACAATTTTGTACACACTGAAAATATCTTCTAAAAATAACAGTAAGATAAGAATGTTTCAGACAAAGAAAAACTGAGACAATTCATTGCCAATATTCATTACCCATACTAAACAGATGATAAAGTTCTTCAGACAAAAGTCAGATACTAGAAGGAAATCTAGATCTACATGAAGAAATAAAGTGCTTCAGAAATGGTAAAAATGTGGGTAATATGACAACCATTTTAACTTTAATCTCTCCAAAAGATAACTGGCTCTGCAAAATATATTTAGTTTGCAAATAGATTAAACTAGATAAATTTTAACAGAATATTTTAATTTTTCTATTACATTAAGCAAATAGAGAAACATTTTCCCTGGTTTTTTTTTTTTTAAAGGGGGGGTAACTGCTATCTGAAGGAAAAAAATTATCTGGGAGTTTTTAACATATATAAAAGTAACATATAAGACAACCATTAAATAAAGGATGGGAAGAAGGAAACAGAAGTACACCATTGTAAGATTCTTAACCTGTACGTAAAATGATGTTTATTTGAAAGTAAACTCTGATAAGAGATATACCACACATTAATACAACCACTAAAAATTTTTTTGAGAAAAACATCTGAGTTTTTCCTGGAGATAAAATAGAATCATAAATATATACGATCATAAATACAAACAAATAATCTAAAAGGTAGGAAAAGAAGGAAACAACAAATGGGACAGATCCCAAACAACTTACAAAATGTTAGATTTAAAACTAACTGTATCGGGGCGCCTGGGTGGCACAGCGGTTAAGCGTCTGCCTTCGGCTCAGGGCGTGATCCCGGCGTCATGGGATCGAGCCCCACGTCAGGCTCCTCCGCTAGGAGCCTGCTTCTTCCTCTCCCACTCCCCCTGCTTGTGTTCCCTCTCTCGCTGGCTGTCTCTATCTCTATCTAATAAATAAATAAAATCTTTAAAAAAAAAAAAAAACTAACTGTATCAATAAATTATATTAAATGTAAATGTCCTGAACATTCCAAGTAAAAAGCAGAAATCATCAGACTGGATAGGAAAGAAATTTGCTATAAATATAAATACACAGATACATTGAAAGTAAAAAACAGAAAGAGGTACCACATGGAACTTCAAAACTCTAATGTAATACAAAGTAGGTGTCAGAACAAGGAATACTTTCACGGACAAAAGAATCAATTCATCAGGAAGCTATAACAAATATATAAGCATCTAAAAACAGTTCCAAAAACCATGAAAATCTGATACAACTGAAATAAGAAACAGGAAAGCACAATTTTAGTGGAAAACTTCAATACTCCTCTCTCAGTAATTTGTATAAAAGGTAAAACCAAAAAGTCAGTAAGGATACAGAAGACTTGAACAATACCATGAACCAACTTAATGTAACTGACATTTGCAGAAGACTCCAACCAACAAGAGCCAGTTCCACATTCTCTTCAAAAACCCATGGAATGTTCACCAAGACAAATGATTTTCTGAGCAAATGTTTATAGTCATTTTATGTACAGTAGCCAAAAACCCAAATGCCTAACAAATGGTGAATGTGTCAACATATCGTGATACAACCACACAATGGAATAGTATTCAGCAATAAAAAGAAATGAATTACTGATACATGCCACAACACGGGATCAATCTCAAAAGCATTATGCTAAGTGCAAGAAGCCAGGCACAAAGGCTCCATATTGTAGGATTCCATTGTTATGATATTCTAGGAAAAAGCAAAGCTACAGAGAGAAAAGTTATATCAGTGCAGGCCAGGAGCTAGGGATGGGGAAAGGAGACTAACTGAAAAGGGGCACAGGGGAACTTTCTGTGGTGATGAAAGTATTCTGTCTTGATTGTGTGGTGATTACATGACCACATACATTTGTCACAAATCATCTATTCATTTAGAAAGGGAATTTAATGTAAATTATATCTCACTAATCTGACTTTTAAAATGAAAAATAAACTTAAATACCATCACACAAGACAGAAAATAATAGTACTAAAATAAGCTGATAAGCATAAACTCTTAATATGGTCAGATCAGCACAGGCCTTGACTAACCTTCCTAGAAAAGACTGTGAGGGACTATCTCAGCCTATTACCTCACACAGAACTTCCGTAAGGCTTCATCATAAAGAAGCCTGCACAAGATACACATTTCCAACACATACTTAGATCTCTTTTATGCCCAGAGACCAAAGAGATAAGAAATATTACAGATTTCAATAGCGTGAAGGCAGATGGAAATTTATTTTCATATTTGTAATGGATCACCAGCATCTGGTTCTGAGCTGTCCTCCTTAGTGACAGTGAGCATTCAATAAGGAGTTCTGGGAGGCAGGCGACCATCTGGGGAGCTTTTGTTGAGAATAGAAATTGTCCTTCATCACCTTGCACTGATATCCTTGATATTACGTTGTTAAGATATTACGTGCTGTCCAGTTCAGAAGGAATCTGGTTAGTGGGGAACAGGCCTAGGCTGGGTCCTCGACTCCTGGGTGCAACCCAGGGTATTAAAATTAAAATAAGAGTTCTTCAGTCTGGGGTGGAAAGGCACTCCCAGATCTCTTCCTTGGGCAAAGCCAGAGAACGGAGGCTGTCTTTCTGCAGAAAATGAAGATGCTCACAGAAGCTGCCAGAGCTTTGCTGGTTCTTGCCAGGGGATGTCAATACTGGACACTTTTTATTGTTAATCTGCAAAAATATTGAATGCCATCCTGCTCTGAAGAGGAGTCTCTGGAAAAGTTCACAACATTACTACCAAACTCAAAATAACTTTCTTAATTACCCGTTAAATACTCCTGACAGGCCACCTCTAGAGAAACATTTGTCCTCTGAATGTTTTTTCTTTTAAATGCTATCTTTCACCACTGTGTTTATACTTGCCACGAAGATACAGTGTGATTAATGCAGGAAAAACAAATATGAAAAGCCTTACAATCAAATTAAGGAGGGCACTTGATAAAATGAGCCCTCTTCTTGTGAGTAATTTCAAAGAATAACTGTTTTTCATTATAACCTCAGCTCCCAGCAGGTCCTACATAAACCAAGCCAGCTGCGGTTCAAGAAAAGGTCCAAAGGAGGACCCACTCAAGGTGTGGATAAATCACAATTGTGATCACAGACTAGGTTTCTATCTTTTTTATCCCCCTTAATAAATTGGGCTTGACCTGAAACTCCAAGAAAGTTAATTTATAACAGCCAACTTTTTTTTTTTACATCACAGCTCACCTTTCTTTTTCTTTTAAATTTAAACCATTATGACAAATGGAGATTTATTATATACCATAAACACATGTGGCTTGAGCACTGGTATTTAGTCTGGAAACTCAGATGGGGCAGTAGGCTGCTGGCGCAATCAGGAAATGCCACGTGACGTTCTTGATAAAGATGAAACACACACACATTCCACAGCACTTACTGTAGCCACTATGGTTTTGGCCATTGTGGGGACACCATGGACTCAGAGCAAGCCGTGAACTGAAAGCAATTCCATTAGGCCAGGGAGAGGTACTCTGTCAGGCCACATTCACCCAAATCAGCGCTAAAATCTTCACAAGGGCAACTGTAAGTTTTAGAGATTAGCAAAGACAGGCAGCTTCCCAAGACACTTCTCTAACCTTGGCCTGGTCTCACCTGTTTTATCTGCTCCTGACATAAACCCTGCAAGTGGTTCATGTGTTTTGGTTCAGAGACACTCAGTAATGCTGCACAGAATCATCCTGAGACATCGGGATGGGCTCATGGATAAGTCAATGAAATCTTGGTGGAAGATAGGTTAGGAACCTATCTGCCATCAGACTAAGGTTAGGATGAGACTCTCCTAATCCTTCTCCTTTCTCTTGAGCAAGCTGAAATGATCTGTTCCTCTCTGGGTCACTCTTATGGCAATAAGCACTCAATGGCAATAAGCACTAGGTGATTTACCAACAAAACAGGGTTCCCTGGAAAGTAATGTTAACTTGTGGTTAAGGACATGAACTTTGGAGTCAATTCGGGCTCCCCCACTTCCCAAACTCACTCAACCTCAGTTTTTCCATCTGTAAAATGGGACTACTAGTAAGTACCCCCATGTGTCCGTTGGGAAGATTCAGTGAAATGATATATGTAATTCACTAACGGCCATAATACATTATTAAAAATTTAGAGATTTATCTATCATAATCTAATCAGCCACATAACTGTTCAATAGTTAATGATAGTTTTAATGATAGCTTTTATTATTTTTTTTAAGTAGGCTACACACCCAGTACGAAGCCCAACACGGGGCTTGAACTTACAATCCTGAGATCACGACCTGAGCTGAAATCAAGAGTTGGGTGCTTAACCAAATGAGCCACCCAGGCACTCCAGCTTTTATTATTAATAAACCTTCTGTATGTGTAGGTCTTCTTCCAGAACTACAACAAAGGTTCCCCGAGGACAGAAACTCCATATTTACTCTTCCTTTACTTTGCTTATAGTTCCCAGGCACAAGCAATTTATTAATACTTGCTGATCACATCAATTCTACTATCCAAAAAAAACCCTTTAATTACTTACAAAATAAAAAAAAAACAGTAAAAATACAGATAAAAAGGAAAATTAAAATTATCCTTGATCCCAACACTAGAAATAACAGTTAGTACTCTGATGTATAGTTATGGTTGGGATCTAGAGTGTATACCCAGTTTCTTAACCTACCTTTTTAACTTAGGAATAGTTCATGGATACTTCCCCCTACCATTAATTATTCAAAAGCATGACCTTTGAAAGCAGCATGGTATGCCATCCTGCGGCCACATCCCCCATTGTTCTCATCTACCATCTTCCAAACGGACAATACCTGTGATACGAAAGCTCAACAAGACCACTGAAACCAGAAAACATGTATGGAATTACCTGGCACTGTGCCTAATACTGGTCAGCAATTAATGTTCTCACTCTTCTTCTGGGTGTCTGAGGTCTTCAAAGGAATTTCATCAAAGATTCCCACTTCCACCATGAAATACTGATCCTCAGCACTAAAAGAACTGAAGCTTAAGACCGTCCCTATAAGGCTTCTACTCTTTTCCTTTAGTTCTGGACAAGATTCGGATCTTAAGAGATTCCACACGATTTTCATGGTCATTATAAATGACAATCTTCCTTACCTACTCCTATATTCTTCCAGAATCCAGAGGTCTCAGACTGGAAATTGTGTCACTAAATGTTTCTCATTTTCACAAGTGGACCTTCCTTCCCAACCAGATTTCAGTTCTAAACTACAAAAAGAAACTTAATAGTGTAAAGAATACAGGACTTGGGGTGAGGAGATAGGACTTCTAATCCCAGCTTTGCCACCTGCTACCATTTTGAGTAAATAACCTCCCTTTCTGGGTCTCCACTTTCTCACCTATAAAATGGAAGACTTCAGTAAAATAATCTCCAGATTCACTGTCACCACCTTTAGGGCAGAGACCAATTTATACATGGGTACTCATTTATTTACTGAAGTCTAGAGTAATCTAGACACCAGTCCACAGGCTTTATCTTATAATAGCAGTCCTTGTCCCATCTAGCAGAGAGGGAAACTGAGGTTTCCTAACTAGGGTTAAGCAACAAGCCCTAGTCACGCAGTATAACCATCATCAGAACCGTGGTGTGTGTCTAATGCCTGTGTTCACAACCAGGAAGCTCTAGGCTTCTCAAATCCTTTTGGTTCTGGGTCCCTCATAGCAGCAACAAGCTCTCAATAGCACTTGTTGATTGACAGATTGTGTTTTTTGCCTCAATTCATAGAGTTTTACTGAGAGCTTATGTACACATGTCACTGTGCTAAATAATATTGACATATTAGACCTGATGATTCTTTATTGTGGGGGCTGTCTCGTGTGTTATGGGATGTTTCGCAGCATCCCCAGCCTATATCCACCAGATACCAGAACTCACCCTCCTAGATGGGATGATCAAATGTCTATGGGGGTGGGGGATGTCAAAACTGCTCCCTATAAAACACACTGAGAACACAGGAAAGACAGCCCAAAGAAAAAAGCATTAGACTGATGTCTACATAAACAGTAAGCAAAGAAAAGTAGTCAAATAATAACTACATGCCCCCATTTATAAACACCTAACTTCTAAGGATGCCTTACATAATGACTCTACAGCTACAGCAGGGGGAAGGATTTATATACTCTTGAGCCAGTACCTAAAATAGGGTTAGGGCCAATCCTTTTGCTGCTGGGATCATAGCAGAAGAGGGAGTTTCTCCCTTTCCAAATCTTAGACGATGAGGAAGCAGGAAAGGATAACTGTTTTCCTAGCATCCTACATCCAAGTTAGGACTCTGAAGGTATTTTCCAGTAAAATCAGTGCTGTGATGGTGAGGTTCTCAGGCTAGCCCACAAAAGTATATTTTACCTGTTGTTTTGCAGAAGTGAATTCTGTGAAATAGCCTAGAAACCTGCCCTCATTTAAACCCCCGTTTCCTACAAATATTAGTTCTACATATGCACTACCAATTAGTAATAAATTTGGGGAGTTAGAGACTAAATCTAAGGGAAATAACCACCTCCAAATATTTTCTCTACTATTCTCCGTCCAGAAGTTCCCAATAGTATTAATCTGTCTCCTTCGTCTTAGGTTCTCCATCAAAACTCATCATGTAAGAATGAGAACACATGTACGTACTTTCTTTTCATTTCTTAAGTGAATGTACAGTTGAGTTTTAGGGATTTTCCAGGCGTGATTTTTTTTTTTTTTTGAAGTTGGTCCTTGTGAAACTGTGTTTGGACTGAGGTGGGGTGAGGGACCCAAACTTTAAATATGCTAGAAAGCACAAGCTACAGTGTGGAAACACACTCGGGGACCCCTATATCAGAATTAGTAAGTTTCTGTCACCGACGGGAGTGAAAAATCCAGAAGTGCTATAGATCATCGGGGACATTTCAGCTTACCATCATATTTTACAGACAAAATTACATTCCAGGAAGGGGAAGAGGGGCGAAGGGAGAATAGGTGTAGGGAGGGAGGAAAAGCCACATAAAAGTTCTGAAATATATCAATGTCCAGAAATGGGAAAAGAAAAAAATTAAAAAAAGAAACCTTTGGAGAATTTTAAAAAACATGAAATAAAATATCTATCTTATTTCAGAATCCTGGAGTAAATAATATTTCTGATGCCCCCACAGAGAGTCAAATCCAGCCAGCAAAACAAACACAAATACAAATAAATACTGGGCTGGCGAATTAGGAAAGGGACACAGAGGAATTTAAAAATAGGATGAGGATTTTGTTCAGAAATGGGATCCTTCCTCCCCCCATCCCAATTTTTTTTCTTGAAGTAAAATCCATTATTTTGAAAACACCATTTGAAATCCTAAAGAAATAGCAAAACACAGTATTGTGGTATTCCAAAGTAATATCTCTTGTTTATAACCATATAAATTTAGCCCCTGGCACTACAGGGCTTATATAATAGAATAGAGTTATTTTAACAGCGCCCTGTTAAAGAAGAAGCAAAATGTTCAGCTCATTTTCTCCAGTGGGAGGGACACATGGCCTCATGCAAGAGAGGGAACATGCCTAAGTCATTACCTCGGGAAAGCAATCCGTCAAAGCCGGGTCGCTCTGGCATGGCCAACACCACTGGCGAGATCACAGAGGCAGCCTCTGCTTGCAATTACCAGGGAAGGACCTTGGCTCTAGGCAGCCTGCTATCAATTACTGCCCTGGCCTCGCTGCTTGGACTTGTCAATTTCCCAGTGTCTTCTGTTTTGTAACAGTAAGAAAAAGGGCTCCTCCTGACTGATTCTTGGAAGTTTCTCATGTGTTGTGTCACTCCTTGGTGTCATTAACAATTCAATTAAAATTTCACAGCACACAGGCAGGCAGCACCGAACAGGGGTAGGAAGGGGCCAGTAGTGGAGATTTCCAAAGAACCTGCAATGCGGCCACGTCGGATGAAGTGAATCCAATCTTGAAATTTCTTTGACTTCACAAGTCAAGCTTGCATGTGTCTCCCATCTGACGCGCTGCTGGCTGTCATCTTGGCAAGATGACATGTTTGATGTTCTCACCCCGCTGGGGGTGTAGTGACGGAAAGGAATTTCAGGCTGGCTAGAAACAAAACCTCACACATTATTTTACTAAAAGTTTTGGCTCCATAATGGATAATTATAAATATTCATAATCAGCTCTATTAATCTACAATGAATGTTTTCTCCATTTGTTTTTTTCTTCATTGGGTTCTCCTATTTTCTTGCTTTTCAGAGCAAGGCTGTCTCAAAGAATTTAGAGGCAGAGTGTAAATCACAATTAAATTCTTTCGGAAGGTGGATGACTGGGAATGCTAAGACAGGATGCCTGGAAACAAGAAAGACTCACTACTGTCATTATTAACTCTGTGAAAGTGCAAACACTCCTTTGTCCCACTGAATGATGGAGCTACACATGCTCACGTGCTTTTAAGCGTCCCAAGGGTTTAGGGCAAAACCAAAAAAAAAAAAAAAAAAAGTTTCAGGCTTAAGACTTCTGAGGCAGCTTTCTCTCTAACCCTCTCAATGAGTTTAGTCATGCAAGGAAAGATTCTTTAAAGTTACCAAAGACTTTGTTTAATGCCCAAGAAAATGCAGACTGTCAGCACCCTTTGTCAGGTTTTGGTGGCTTAAGTCCATTTCCAATACACTGGTGACCCTCCACCCTCATTCACTAGTTTCTTTTTGACATCAAGCGCTCGATAATTGTTTGATTTCCTTCTAGGTAAAAGGAGATTAAATGCCCAGCTGCAACAGCTGACACACAAAAGGGAAAATATAGTTTAACCACCATATTTATCAAGATAATTTTTCTTCCACACACTGATTAATAACATTAGCCAACATCCCTCTTGGCTTGGGGGAAAAGGGGGTGGGGAGAGACATGTCCCCCTCAAGAGTATCAGAAACAGGAGTTGACAGTTCAAGGCAAAAATGATTTGCATGTAAATTCTGATCAAAAGCAAGTCTGCACCCTGAAGTTGTCAAGTTTTGCTACCAATTTGACACTTAAATGGGCTATAGCAAAACTTGATTTAAACTGAAGAGGAAAAAAACATGGCAACTCAATTACCCCCTAGCAGATCGGATCTGGCAGCTGAGGTCAAACTTTTCACCCTGCCATTACATTTCTCAATACCTGATGCTTTAAACAAACACTATGTATTCCTCCTACAATCCTAGAGGAAAATGCATTTCTCAGGACTCCCTACTGTGTCCCAGATTAAAAAATAAAGTTTCACTTGTATGGGATCTGGGGCCATTTTCTCCATGTAAATTTCTGAATAAATCAGGACTTAAGAAATGGCCTTTTACACTGGGAAAAATGGTCTTGGCCTTAAAAAAAAAAAAAGAAAGAAAGAAAAAGAAAAAGAAAGAAGGGGAAAAAAAAAAAACTTTGTGAGGAAGATTTGTGGAGTACTAAAAGGCGATTTAAAAACAAATATTCCCACAGCATTAGAAGCAAAACTTTGACCTGTTTTTAGTTTACTTTTAATATATTTCATATTTGAGCTTCAGCTGAACAGCACATTAATTCAGCAGGGAGAAAAATAGCTAGCTAATTCCAAATCAGCTCCAAATTTATGGAGGACGAAGTATCTCATAAGGCCCTAGGATGAAGACTCAAATGCAGGAAAGACCCAGTCTAACGATCCAGCTGGCCTCTGGGGATTCCACCCCCCTCAAGTTAGAACACTGCAGTCTCCTGGGCCACTTAATCCTCCATGAGTTTTCATTCCTGCAACAATTTTTAAACCAACAACTGTTTAAACTCTAATAAGGGCCCCAAAGCAGTTCCAAAACTGTCATTTTCCTTTTTTTTTTTTTTCTTTTTAAGTCTTATTTCCCTAAGTTGGTTTTAACCTCCTTCTACAAAATCAAGGAGTGTATTGACTTTGCATTCACCGTAATTTCTAGTACTCATACTGGGCAACCAGATAATGTGTAGGGAAAGGTCTTGCTTATTTAGCCAACAAATATATTGAGCATTCACCAGGTGCCAAGTACTGTGCTAAGAACAAGGAGCCCAAACATGAGTAATAGTTGCTTATGGCTTGGAAAGACAATCCCATATACAACTAATTAAATAGTGTGGGGTAAGCACTGTCAAAGAGTAATATTCAAAGTATGAGATCAGATTTAATAGAAGGATTCATTCTGAGAGAATGAAAGTTTAAAATTCCCCTAGCGACTGAAACTTTATCTATATTGGCATCCAGTGAATGGTGGAACAAGAGTGCCAATGGGGAAATGAGATATTTCTATGGGAATAAGCAATGTAGAAATGGGAAAGCTTCCTTGGTCAGATTCTAGGTAATGAAGATAGTATGAACAAGAAGACTACAGCTATACACATCGGAAAAGCATGCAAAACCACAATCCACTTGTAACTGGCCTCCCTGGAAGCCTAACATGTCTACCCCTACGCTTGGAGCACTCCCACCATTGCTTTCTCTGGAATGCACTGGCCTTTCTGCCCTTCCTCGAATATGCCAAGCTTGTTCTGGCCCCAGAGCCTTTGCACATGCTGCTCCCTCTGCCAGGTACCTTTGCATAGCTCAACCCATCTGATCATTCAGCTCTTTGCTTAGATGGCACTTCTCAGAGCAATTTTCTCTAACACCTCCGTCTAAAATCACTCCCACACCCACTTCTCTGAGACACTAACTCCTTACACTCTGCTTTATTTTCTTCATAGCATGTATCATTACCCGAAATTATCTTATGTTTCTCTCCCTCTCTCTCCCCCCACCTTCATTGGGTTGTAAACAACATGAGAATCAGGACTATATCCCCAGTTCCTGGTATAACAGTACAAAAAAATATGTAGTAAATACATTAATACCCATTAACTCTCTGGTGCCATTAAGCTAATATCCCTGAATTCACGCCATAAAGAAAATTAAGGCCCCAAACCACAGTCACCACAGATCCTGTTGTCTAGGCCCTTGCATCAAGAAGAAATAACAACAAGGAAATGGAACATTTTTAAACTCATATACAGTCAGAAGAGAGAAATTACCAACACACCAAAAAAGAAAAAAAAAATAGCCATTTATCAGAAATCTCCGAGATCCTTCTGAAAAAATATACATTTAACTTTAACCAGGTTCCCAGGCTTCCCACAAATCACCACCACACAAGGGGAAACCATGTGAGAAGTTATGTTCTGCTTCTGAACATTTAAGCATTTTTATCAATATTATTTGCCAGTATAAATATTTTCCCCATAACTTTATATTTAAAATAGGAGTGCACCAAACCGGGACGTATAATGTGCAAAGGAAACAGTTCAGTCTAAGGTATTCATGACTTCAGTCATTCTCTCATAAAACAACAGATGAAATAAAATGTATGACATTCCCAAAGAGGGAGTTTCTCGTGTAATTCATCTTAAAATGCAATGTTCTGTCATCTCAAGTAACACTTACTGAAAGCAACCATCAATACTTTTTGTCAAAAGCCCGTACTCTGTGTAAAATGTTCCATCAATCTCTATTTACATAAAAGAAAAAACTTCCAGTGTGGCTCTAACACACAGCCGAGGAACGTCTCTGTCTCCAGCTTCCATGCTCTGTTGAAAAATAATTTGACACCACAAAAATAAAGACGACCTTAAAGGAAAGCTTTTAGGAAGGGAAAAGCTACAAGGGGAAACACCTTACTTTGTTGGACACATGTCCTATTGGAGAGATTTTTTTAACCCTAAGATATATTTTCTCTTAAAATAAAAAAATTCCATTTTGCCAGGAAATCTCCCCTGAAAAGCTTTCATTCGACTGTATGCAAGCAATGCTTACCAACAACTAATGGAGAGATGGCACCCTGCCGACTCTAAATTTGAGTATGCAACCTGTACTACTCTATTCCAAGCCAGGATTTTTAGCTTTAAGTCCTGCAGAACGTGAGTATCACATGAGGCTACCAGAAGGTCATCGCCTGGGGATGTTTATAAAACACACAAATTAAGGTATTAGCCTTTCACCTTGAGGGTCTGAAGATCAAATCCCAGCTTAGGTAACAAAACAGAAAGTCTTTCCAGCAGTCTTTTTCTAATACTTGGTTGTTGAAAACATACAGACCCTTTCATCTGACCCAAGCTGGCGAGGGCCTAGAAGAGAAAGCTAAGAAATTTCAGGTCAAAGCCAAGAAAAACTACTCAGTGCCCAACAGAGACATTGAACTTCACGCCTAGTGACCCTTTTTGCCATTCTTCATCCTACCCCTAGGACTTGAGCCATCTAGGGTTGAGGATTACACAGAAAACAACAATGTCACATATATTTCTTTAATCATAAATGTAAGATCCATTAGAAAAATCACTCAACCTTTAGTAATTATTCCTTATAGTCACTACCCAGCATGTCTGAGCACCCAATATATGAAATGCATGGTGTAGGGCTGAGTAGGGTGGCCAGAGACTATTTCAAGTAGCTCTGTGGTGCCTTGGCCAAACCACTGTCCTCCAAGTCTCTGAAACTTAGTTTCTTCACCTGTGAAATGAGAGAGCCTGGCTACACCGGTGGTCTTCAAAGTATGTTCTGCAATGTGCACTGTTCTGCAAAAAGCATCAAGGGTCTTTTGGAGAAGGAGAGGAAGACTGAGCAAACAGGTTCCTGGCCTCCCTTTGACACAGCAGCCTTATCATTATCTACTTTGTATCTAATGGATTAAGAAAGCTGAAGGCTTGGGACGCCTGGGTAGCTCTGTCTGTTAAGTGTCTGCCTTCCACTCAGGTCATGATCCCAGAGTCCTGGGATGGAGTCCCCATTGGGCTCCTTGCTCTGTGGGGAGCCTGCTTCTCCCTCTACCTGCTACTCCCTCTGCTTGTGTGCGCACACTCTCTGACAAATAAATAAATAAATAAAATCTTTAAAAAAAGAAAGCGAAGGCTTCATTTGCAACCACATCCTTAGACCTCAGAGTCCTTTCCAGCTCTACCATTCTGTGACCTTACACTGTGGCAAAGCAGGAGCACAGAGGTACACTTCACCTCCCATGTGATACACACCAGACGCTGGGTTAAGAGGATGGAGGAAGAGTGTGGCTCGGTAAGGTTCACTTGAGCTGTGTGTGGAGCACCAGGGCATAAGCACTGTCAGGATCTTCAGAGGACAGAGACTGCAACTTGAGGGAGGTTGGAAAAGAGCATTCTACAGGGGTTGTAAACCAGATGAGCACCAAATAGCACAGAGGCAGGGCCAGAGAGCACAGGAAGTATGGGGCCCCTCTAAAACAGGGGAGGAAAAATTAAGATGAGAAAAAGCAGAACCTTGCATGCCAGGCTGAGGATTCTAGACTCCCTGAGCTCAAGATACACTCCCCACCAGTCATGAATACAAATGCCCACTGAGAAACCCTACCTTACTTCAGGGCTTTTCATCACATCTGCAAATCCTATACACATTTGTCCAGATCTGAATGTCTGTCCTTAAGGGCCTGGCTCAGGTTTTCTCACATTTGGTAGTCAATACAGGCTTTAATAACAAGAATAATGAGGATAGATTATGGGAGGCATCGTGTGAAGAGCTGCACAGGCATGGTCTCATTTAATCCTAACAGCCTGGGAGGTAGGTCCATCACCTTTTCATGGGAAAAAAAAAAAAAAATTAGGGCTTAGAGACTCACAGAGCTAGAAAGACAGCAGAACTCGCACCCTGATGTACTCAAACCCGGGCTCCTGGCCACACTGCCACCCTCATGATTCCCAGACACTGGGTCAAAAGCAGCAGCAACAGCAGCAGCAAGTAGAAGGTCTCCAGATGATGGAGAGGACATTTCCTTCAGGTTACATGTTAGAAAAAATGGACAAGGCTTTGAGCTAAATGGGAAAAAATTCCTCCCAAAAAATAAGTAACACAGAGGAAAGAGAAAGTTCATCAAGCACCTAGAGCGATGGTGAAAAATAGCCTCCTGGGTAGTTTGGGCTTAAAATTTCCTTCTTTGTTTTTGCTCCCAACATGAACCTGATTTAAGTGAGTAGCTGAAACATTACAGATTTCATGCTCCCTAGAAATTCTAGGCTTCAATCATCAACAATCAATGGGACACCTATTACTTGTCCAGCTTATGCTGGTTGCTATGCGTGACATAATGAGGACACCTTTCTTCTCCAAGGTTCTTGTAGTTAAATGTCAAGCAAGGCTTGAACACAGTCCCCTCCAGGTCAAAAAATACTACAAAAAGAATGGCAAGTGGTCCAATATACAGTTATGTTGAGCAGTACGGGACGGACAAGTATAATAAAAATTCTGAGAAGGAATAGCACATTAAGGATCCAAGTAGTTAGGAAAGGCCTGAAGTAATTTCAGCTGGCCCTGTAAGTTAAGATTTGGGTAGGCTAAAAGAAGGCAACGTAGAGGAAGAAGGGCAGGCATCTCCGTGAGATGCATCGTCACCAGATGGTGACGCTGACAAGAGCAAAGCCAAGTGAGGGAAAGAGGCAGTGAGTCCAGCATGGCTGAACCAGTGACAAGCCATCAAGTCCTACAGCAAGGAGGTGGCTTTTCCTTGCATCCCACAATCCAAATCATCATCCAACCCCACCTCTTATTTTATATGATGCACAGAGTAATTCAAGGTCTTGTTCAAAGTCATCAAGTCAAGTTAGTAACAGAAGTAAATTCTAACACCCCTAACCTCTGCTTCCTAATCTAGGCACTTTCCACTCTACCACACTTCCTCCTCCTAGAAGCATAACCAGTGTTTGTCTCTCCATTGGCAGGGACACCAGGAAGCTAAAGGAGGTTAGTTCCAAACGTGACAAGGAGTCCAACTTCATCCAAAATGCTCACTGGGCCCCCCCCCCTTTTTTTTTAAGCCACACCTAGTTTTTCCTAGGGTTTCATTTTGAAAACCCTTCAATGACCAAGTTCTCTTCAAGAATTATTTCAGGTTCCTACAAAATCACTCGGGGTTCTTTGGCCTGGGCATGGCATTAGTTAGCTCTTCCTCTTCCCAAAATGCACTCGGAACATAAGAGAGAATGAGAGGGGAAAACTAAATGGAAAGAAAGTACTCGAATTTGAGTTTGTTTTCACAGGGGACCCCTATTTGAATAAGAAATCTCTCAACTATGGCTGACGTTACACTTCGTGAAAAGAGGACCAGAGTGAAAAAGAATAAAAGAAACTAAAGGGAAAGACTGATGTAAACTGGAATTCTAGAGAAGAAATCAGACAACAAAGAAGGCTCATTGCTTATTTGAGGTTGATGGGTGTCAATGCTACAAGAAAAGCGCAAGTGAAATCTTCATGAGAATGTTCCCCATTATGGTGGAATCCTGCTAAGGAAAAGGCACTGAAAAATAAAAGGCCAAAGAAAGCAGCAACAACATCAACAACAACAAACTAACAACAGTGAATTCCCAATCTGGAAGACTCTTATCCAAAATAGTAAAAGATTCTGAGACACATTCACAAAATATTTTTCTCCTTTAGGTCTAACCAAGTCCTTTCACGGTAGACAATGATATGCAAATAAATGTATTTATTTTAGGTTTTGGGTTTGTTTGTGTTTTGTTTTGTTTTTAATGAAGGTTGTGGATAGAAGAGAAATCCCAGTGCATGGTTTAAGCTCTTACCAACAAAACCTTCCCTAAATCTGACCCCCATTACCTAAGTGCAAACCTAATTAAGCTTAAAAGGGGAGGAAAAAAGAAAACATCATCTCCATTTCCTTAAGAGTCCTATTTTGGGATTCAAAATTCTTCAAAAAAGTCAAGCTTAAATTATTCAGCCATTCTGTGGTTTGAGTCAAGGTTTTATGGGCATTTTCTGTCCATCAGCAATCGTGGGTTGGGGAAAAGAGAGACATCGTAATTCAGATGCTATTCCGGGTCTATGTACATGGCCCAACACGATACTCAAAGTCAGCTCGCCCGCCAAGAACTAACATACATTTTGGAAAGCAGTCACTGACTTAAAAGCTAAAGATCAGAAACTACCGTCATCTTCCATTCTTACTCCCGAAGTTGACTCATGAACCCAGAACACCCCCTGCCAAAAACACACCCATAACATTGCAGAGAAAGCGAACAAAACTTTCCAGAGTCCGGGTGGCTGGAAATGGTCTTAAGTGCCACCCAGTTTAGTAGTACAACTTTTTTCATTCTGTTTTGCTAACTTCAATTTTAAGTACTCTACAAAAGAGCCTGTCTCAGAGGGTCAGTGTCCGCCAGTGTGGTGTGCACCTGTCTTGCACCACACTTTGTGCCCAGCAGATGTACGATGTTACATGCTGAAGTATACAGAGTCATCACAGGTTTGTAATACAAGCACCTCACAACTGAGCACCAGAAACACTTCAAATGTTCACCTTCACAGACCATGTTCTCTGTGAATGACCTAAGGTAAGCCACAGGTGGAGCAGGTGATTAAGAGATCATCAGCCTGGGGATGCTAGCAATGTCCAACACTGAAAATGGGTTCTTGAGGACATCAGTCGCATGGCACATCAACCTGTCCTGAAACCTACCCAGACACCTGGCCAATAAATTTGACTTTCCTATCACCTGCAATATAAACAGTCCTACTACTGTGATGCACATATTGCATGTATGTTTAATGATAATAATGTCTTCTTATTCCATGATGATCCTTTCAGTCCACTACAAATGTCACCTCCTCCAAGAAGCTAACTCTTCCAGTCACAATTAATTGTTGCCTCTCTTTTCCACTCAGGATAAGTGGACCCAACTCTCCAAGTGATGGCACAGGCGAGGGAATGCTGTTGACACTGCCCTGATCCCAACCTTACATACCCAAGACACCACAGAATAAGCTTCCCAAATTTCCCACTCCAAGATTTTCCAGAAGGTGATGTCCTCATATAGAACAGCCAAGAAAACATAGACACGTAATGTCATAGTTTATTTTTTACACAAACTGTATCCCAGTCACTGGGAGAAACAGTAAGTGTGAGTGTACCTAAAACTCTCTCTTACTCAGACCCAAGGGAACTCATTTATAAATAACTCAAAATTTTCCACACACGATATCAATGTTTTGTCTGCTGCACAAAACCTTTCCAGACTCTGCTGTTGGCCTTTCCTTGAGGTAGAGTCACATAATAATAGACTATCAGATAGACTGAGCAACCCACAGTCTATCAATTTCATTTGTGTGTGGGTTTCTCCTCATTAAAATATGCTATAAAATGAGGAGCCCATTTGAAGAGTCAATGGAGAGTGGTACCTGGACATCTCAGCCTTTCTTGAAACTAACTTTTATGTAGTTAAACCTGCACTATGTTGTTGCCCCCCTCCACACACAGTTGAAAGGATACAGAGTCATTTTACAGTTCTGCAGGTGGCTTCTCCTTCCAAAAAATCTCTGAGTGGGATATACTTTTGAAATTTACCAACCAAGGGCATTCTTTTCTACTTGCTATAAAATAGATTCTCCTTCTGATCAATAAGGCACCCTTAACAAACATAGCCTATGTTCTATCTTGTATTAACTTCAGCTATCTGAGGTTTGTGTCTCTCATCAGACAGTCTCTTGAAGACAAGGACAAAACCTGTTCTTTAAACCCTGCAGTGCTTAGAACTGGGCATCCTACAAAATAAACCAGCAAATTCCAAACTTAAGTTTATCTCAGGTTCAAGCACAGAGCTCATTAAAAATATAGATTTTGACTCTAAATCTAGGGACTCTGAGCCACTGGGTTGGGGTAGAGTCTGGGAATCTGCATTTTTAATAATGTGAATCTGATGACTATAAGTTATCAAACATCCTGAGAACTATTAATGTAGTCCCTCAATAAGAATTTTTTCTAATAGGGGCGCCTGGGTGGCTCAGTCGTTGGGCGTCTGCCTTCGGCTCAGGGCGTGGTCCCGGCGTGATGGGATCGAGCCCCACATCAGGCTCCTCTGCTATGAGCCTGCTTCTTCCTCTCCCACTCCCCCTGCTTGTGTTCCCTCTCTCGCTGGCTGTCTCTATCTCTGTCAAATAAATAAATAAAATCTTTAAAAAAAAAAAAAAGAATTTTTTCTAATAAATGAACAGACTGATTCATTAATGCCACTACCAGTCCCCTCCCTAGTATATACATGTGAGAACATTTCTTGAATTGCCACCTACACAGCCTGGGTCTGGCAAACCAGCCTTTTTTCACAGCAGAAAGAGTACCCTCTCCAAACGTCTTCCTCTACACTCAAAAATGTCAACACCAAAGCTCAAAAATTTTATCTAAGGACCCAGAGCCCCAAAAGTTCAAAGACAGCAAGCCCAAGACCAAAATTCCCGTACTTGGCACAGAAAACAAATGGAAACTGAGTCCCGGAGCCAATATGGAATCAGGCAACGAGGACTGCCACCTTTGTCCTATTTCTTCAGGGTCTTTGGGATCTACTCAGAAGCTAAAAGTCTAGTAGGAGGTCAAACAGGAGATGTTAAAGATAATGAAGACAGCAATGGGGCAAATAAAAGGTCATGAGAAGGGACATTCACTTCCTTTAAAAAAAAAATTAGACACTGGCTTGTGTTGTGTCAAATTCTTTTATAACGTCAATTCCTACTGACCAAACTGGACTGTAAGTTCCTTGAAGGCAGGGAATGCAGGTCCCATTTCTCTTGTGTCAACATTAAAGTTGGGCACATGCCTATTACTTCAAACTATCAGGTAAAGTACTTGTCTCCATTTCATTAAGGTTTTTTTCCTGAGGTATTATCCTATTCTTTCTTTAGGGAAAAAATCTTCCATTTCTTCTTTTTATTTGACTCTCTATGTTGGTTTCCATATAGCAGACAAAATAAACACCTCTCATCTTCAAGAAGAGACCTCATGTAGGAAATGAACTTTGTTGTTCAACCCTGCTTCAGCTCTTTGTTATCTTTCAAACCTTTATACTTGTCCAAGAAGCCATTATATTCTTAGTAGACCCCAGTAGTTGAAGATGTGCCAAGACCCATCATTGTCCCTTCAAGGAGGAACTCAGCACCTAGATTAAGGCTGATTAGAAGCCAGACCCCTGTGCAGCAGCTTTTAAAAGTACACAAATATATGCAGTCCTGTGGGATCTCAAGCATAAGCCCCACTGGCCACCAGAGCCAGGCAATCAAGGAGTGTCCCCTGGGTGGCAGCCACAAAAACCAAAGCAGGAGATGTAAAAACCAGAGCACCAGATACATGTAACAATTTTCTTCTCGGAGATACTGGTGCCCCGGAGCACAACACAGGGACAGCACCAAGATGGTGCCTGCCAGGCTCTACCCCCCGAGTGTTCCAGCAGGCTCACTGAACTGGGGTGAAGAATGAACACAGAGAGAACTTCAATTAAGAGACAAAAAATGCCAGAGAGAGGTCACAGAGCTAAGGAATACAATAACTGAACTGACAAATACACCAGATAAGTTGAACAAAAGATCAGATGAAGAGGAAGAAAGGATCAGTCAACTTGCAGACAAGGCACTGGAACTCACCCTATCAAAGCAACAAAAAGAAAAAAAGTGAAGATAGGTTAAAGGACTTACAGAACAATATCAAACGGACTAATATTCACATCATAGGGCTCCCAGAAGGAAAAGAGAGAAAGAGACAATACTTTTTTGAAGAAATAGTGCCTAAAAACTCTCCTAACCTGTAGAAGGACACAGACATCCAGATTCAAGAATCCCAGAGAGTTCCAATTAAGATAAACCAAAGAGACCCAAACCAACACATTATTATTAAAATGTCAGAAATTAAAGACAAGGATATTAAGAGCCACAAGGGAACAACAAGTTGTTACATACAAAGGAATACCTTTCCTTAAGACTGTATCAGATTTTTCAGCAGAAATTTTGCAGGCCAGAGAGAGTAGCACAATATATTCAAATTGATGAAAGAGGAAAAACTTCCAACCAAGAATATTCTACCCAGCAAAGTTATCATTCAGAATTAGAGAAAGAGTTTCCCAGACAAGCAAAAGCTGAAAGAGTTCATCACCACTATACTGGCCTTATAAAAAACATTAAGGGACAGCTTTAAGCTGGGGGTGGGGGAAACCCATTAATTAGGAACTAGAAAACATGTGAAAGAATAAATCTCACCAAAAAGGTAAATATATAGTTAAGGTAACTTATAAAGTTAATATGAAGGTTAAAAAAACCAAAGCAGTAAAAATAACTGTGATTACAAAGATTAAGGAATACACAAGATGTAAAATGTAACACTAAAAACATGAAAGATGGGCAATGGGTGTAAAAATGTTGAGCTTTAGAATGGCATCAAACTTAAGTTGCTACCAACTTAAACAGTTGTAAATTCGTTATGCATAAGCCTCATACTGACCACACAGCAGAAAAGTATATAGTAAACACATAAAAGATAAAAAGATAGGAATATGAGCATACTACTATAGAAAGTCATCAAATCACAAAAGAGAGCAAGAGAAGGAATAGAGAATGACACAACAGCCAAAAAAAACAATTAACAAAATGGCAATAAGCACATTCTTATCAATAATTACTTAAAATGTAAATGGACTAAATGCTCCAGTCAAAAGGCAATGAATGGCTCAATGGATTAAAAAAAAAAAGATCCATCTACATGCTGCCTACAAGAAATTCACTTTAAAGGAAAGCACACACAGACTGAAAATGAAGGAATGGAGAAAGGTATTCCATCCAAGTGCAACCAAAAAAAAAAAAAAAAGCTGGAGCAGCTATACTTCTATCAGACAACACAGAATTTAAAGCAAAGACTATGCTACTATGTAGCATAACTACATAATGATGAAGGGGTCAATGCAACAAAAGGATACATTTATAAATATTAATGCACCCAACATACGAGCACCTAAATATATAAAGCAAATATTAACAGGAGCTAAAGGAAGAAATCAACAGCAATACAGTAATAGTAGGGGACTTTAATATACCACTTACCTCAATGGATAGGTCATCCAGACAGAAAATCAATAAGGAAACTTCAGCCTTAAATGACATGTTAGACCAGATATACATTCTTCTAAAGTGCACATGGAACATTTTCGAGGATAGATCATATGTCAGGCCACAAAACAAGTCTTAATAAATTTAAGAGGACTGAATTCATATCAAGCATCATTTCCAACCACAATGTATTAAACTAGAAATTACACAAAGGAAAGTGGAAGTTTTACACATAGGTGGAGATTACATATGAATTACACATGGAAACAACATGCTACTGAACAAGAAATCAAAAGAGAAATCAAAAAACAGCTTGAGGGGCACCTGGGTGGCACAGCAGTTAAGCGTCTGCCTTCGGCTCAGGGCGTGATCCCGGCGTTATGGGATCGAGCCCCACATCAGGCTCCTCCACTATGAGCCTGCTTCTTCCTCTCCCTCTCCCCTTGGTTGTGTTCCCTCTCTCACTGGCTGTCTCTATCTCTGTCAAATAAATAAAGAAAATCTTTAAAAAAAAAAAAAAAAAAGCTTGAGACAAACAAAAATGCAAATACAACACACCCAAACTGCAGGATGCAGCACACACATTTCCAAGAGTTCTAAATCAATAAGGAAACACTGTCTTTGAACAACACCCCAGACCAAATGGATTTAACACATATACAGAACATTCCACTGAAAACAACAGTATAAACGTTCTTTTCGAATAGACATGGAACAGTCTCCAGGTTAGATCACATATTAAGCCACGAAACAAGGCCCAATTTAAGAAGACTGAAATCATATCAAGCATCTTTTCCTACCACAATGGTATGAAACTAGGAATCAATTACAAGAAAAAAAAACTGGAAAGAAAGAAAAGGCACAGTCACATGGAAGCCAAACAACATGCTACTAAACAAGGAAGAAATCAAAAAGGAAATCAGAACACACGGAAACAAAAATGAAACGCGATTGTCCATCATCTTTGAGACGCAACAAAAGCAGCTCTTAGAAGGTTATCGCAACAAATGCCTATCTCAAGAAACAAGAAAAGTCTTAAAAAACCTAACTTTACAGTTCACAGAACTAGAAAAAGTCCAAAGTTAGTAGAAGGAGGAAATTAAGATTAGAGCAGAAATAAACAAAATAGAAACAAAAAAAGACAATGGAGAAGATCAATGCAACTAAGAACTGGTTCTTTGAAAAGATTTTTAAAAATCTGACAAGCCTTTAACTAGACTTACCATGGAAAAAAGACTCAAGTACATAATATCAGAATTGAACAAGGAGATGTTACAACTAATACCACAGAAATGCGAAGGATCATAGACTACTATGAACAATTATACACCAACAAATTGGACAACTTACAAGAAATGGATAAATTCCTAGAAATATACAACCTACCAAGACTGATCCATGATGAAATAGAAAATCTAAACAGACTGATAACTAGCAAGGAGATTGAATTAGTAATCAAAAGCCTCCCAGCAAATAAAAGTCCAGGACCAGATGGCTTCTCCAATAAATTCTACCAACCATTCAAAGAAGAATTAATACCAATCCTCCTCAAACTCTTGCAAAAAAAATAAAAGAGGGAACACTTCTAAATTCATTTTGAGGCCACCGTTACCCTTACCCAAAATCAGACAAGAACTCCACAAGAAAAGAAATCACAGGCCAATATCCCTAATAAACATAGACGCAAAAATCCTCAACAAAATGTCAGCAAACCAAATTCAACAATACATTAAAAGGACCATATACCATGATCAATGGGATTTATTCCAGGGATACAAAAATAGATTCAACATCTACAGATCAGTCAAGCAACACACCACATTTAAAAAGTGAAGGATAAAAATCACATGATCATCTCGATAGATGCAAAAAAAAAGCATTTGACAAAATTCAACATCATTTTATAATTTAAAAACAAACACTCAATAAAGTGGTTATAGAGGAAACACACCTCAACATAATAAAGGCCATATATGACAAGGCCAAAGTAACATCGTACTCAATAGTGAAAAGCTGAAAGTTTTCCTCTAAAGTCAGGAACAAGACAAGGATGCCCACTCTTACACTCTTATCCATCATATTTTTGTAAGTCCTAGCCAGAGAAATTAGGCAAGAAATAAAAAGCAACCAAACTGGCAAGAAATAAGTTAACCTGTCACTATTTGTGGACAATATATTTTATACAGAAAACTCTGAAGACTAAAAAAAACTTAGAATAAATGAATTCAGTAAAGTTGTATGATAGAAAATCAATACACAGAAGTCTGGGTTGCATTTCTATACATTAATAATGAACTATCAGAAAGAGAAATTGAGAAAATAATGCCATTATAATTGCATCAGAAAGAATAAAATACCTAAGATTACGTTTAACCAAGGAAGTGAAAAACCTTTATGTAGTAAACTACAAGACATTAATAAAAGAAATTGAAGATGACACCTATTAATAGAAAGATATTCCATGCTCATGGATTAGAAAAATCAATATTGTTAAAATGTCCATACTACCCAAAGGAATCAACAGATTCAGTGCAATCCCTATCAAAATTCCAGTGGCCTTTTCCATAAAAATAGAATAATCCTGAAGTTTGTATGAAGCCACAAAAGACCCTGAATAGCCAAAACAATCCTAAGAACAAAGCTGGAGGCATCATGCTCCCTGATTTCAAACTATATTATAAAGGTGCAGTAATTCATACGGTATGATATCGGCATAAAAACAGACACACAGATCAACAGAACAGAAAAGAGAGCCCAGAAATAAACATATGCATATAGGATATGGCCAATTAATTTACAACAAAGAAGCCAAGAATATACAATGGAAAAAGGACAGTCTCTTCAGTAAATGGTGCTGGGAAAATTGAACAGTCACTTGCAAAAGAAGGCAACTTGACCAGTATCTTACACCATAAACAAAAATTAACTCAAAATGAATTTAAAAATTGAACATAAGACCTAAAACCATAAAACTAGATAGGTGGTAAGTTCCTTGGCATAGGTCTTGGCCATGAGTTTTTTAATCTGACTGCAAAAGCAAAGGTATTGAAAGCAAAAATATGCAAGTGGAACTACATCTAACTAAAGAGCTTCTCCACAGAGGAAGGCTCAGGTGGTGGCTGAGTTGTTTAAGTGTCCGCCCTCAGCTCAGGTCATGATCCTGGGGTCCTGGGATGGAGCCCTGCATCGGGCTCCCTGCTTCTCCTTCTCCCGGCCCCCACTCATGCTCTCTCATGCCATCTCTCTCTTTTTCAAATAAACAAAATCTCTAAAAAATAATAAATAAAATCTTCTGCACAGCAAAGGAAACCAACAAAATGAAAAGGTAACCTACTGCAGGAGAGAAAATTTTTGCACATCATATATCTGGATAAGAAGCTAATAACCAAAATATATAAAGAATTCGTACAACTCTGCAGCAAAAAAAAAAAAAAAAAATCCAATTTTTAAAAATGGGCAGAGGATCTGAATAGACATTTTCCAACGAACATACAGACAGCCAAAAGGTGCATGAAAAGATGCTTACCATCATTAATCATCTGGAAAATGCAAATCAAAACCACAATGAGGTATCATCTTACATCTGTTAGAGTGACTATTATCAAAAAGACAAGAAATAGTAAGTATTGGTGAGGATGTGAAGAAAAGGGTACCCTCATGCACTGCTGGTAGCAAGGTAAATTGGTACAGTCACTATGGAAAATAATATGGAGGTTTCTCAAAAAATTAAAACTGGAGGGGGGCGCCTGGGTGGCTCAGTCGTTAAGCATCTGCCTTCAGCTCAGGTCATGATCCCAGGGTCCTGGGATCAAGCCCCACATCGGGCTCCCTGCTCCGCTGGGAGCCTGCTTCTTCCTCTCCCACTCCCCCTGCTTGTGCTCCCTCTCTCGCTGTCTCTCTGTCAAATAAATAAATAAATCTTTAAAAAAAAAAAAAAAAAACTGGAGGAGATGCCTGGCTGCTTAGTAGGTGGAGTGTGTGACCTCATCTCAGGGTTGTGAGTTCAAGCCCCAGGTTGGGTGCAGAGATCACTTAAAAATAAAAATTTTAATTACTTAAAACTGGAGTTATCATATGATCCAGCAACTCCACTTCTAAGTGTTTTCTTTTTCGGATAAATACCAACTCAAAAAGATATATGCACCCCCATGTTTATTTGCATCATTACCTACAGTAGCCAAAATACGGAAACGTTAAGTGTCCACTCAATGGATGGATGAAGAAACAGTATGTGTAATGTAGTGATCCAAAGAGGCACCCGCACCCCAATGTTTATAGCAGCAATGTCCACAATAGCCAAACTATGAAAAGAGCCCAGATGTTCATCGACAGACAAATGGATAAAGAAGATGTAGTGTGTGTGTGTGTGTGTGTACACACACACACACGAATATTACTCGGCCATCAAAAAATTATATCTTGCCATTTGCAACGATGTGGATGGAACTAGAGGGTATTATGCTAAGCAAAATAAGTCAATCAGAAAAAGGCAAATACCATATCATTTCATTCATATGTGGAATTTAAGAAAGCAGAGGATCATAGGGGGAAGGAAGGAAAAAAAAAAAACCAAGACGAGATCAGAGAGGGTGACAAACCATAAGAGACTCTTAATCATAGGAAACAAACTAAGGGTTGCTGGAGGGGGGTGGGGGTGGGATAACTGGGTTATGGACATTAAGGAGGGCACGTGATAGAATGAGCACTGGGTGTTATATAAGACTGATGAGTCACTGAATTCTACCTCTGAAACTAATACACTATATGTTAATTGAATTTAAATAAATTTTTAAAAAGAAATAGCATGTGTGCATAAACACCCTGGAGTATTATTCAACATGAAAAAAGAATGAAATCCTGCCATTTGTAACAACATGGATGGACCTAAAGGGCATTATGGTAAGTGAAATAAGTCAGACAGAAAAGGACAAATACCATATGATCTCTCTTATATGTGGAATCAAAGTAAAAAAAACACACACACACACACAAAAAAAAAAAACCACATCAAGCTATTGCAGAGAACAAACTGATGGTTGCCACAGGTGGGGGTGGGAGAAATGAGTCAAGGAAGTCAAAAGATTAGAAGAAAATAAAGAGATAACAATGTACCAGAAAAGAAAAGTTGGGCACACACTAGCAACTTAAACTATCAAAAAAGAAAAGTTGGGCACACACTAGCAACTTAAACTATTTATGAGAGAACAAGGCAGGGTATATAACAAGCAGGTGAAGAATGGTGGCTTCAGAGCCAGAGAGAATCGAGTTCTAATACCATCTCCTCTTTAATCCCTGCAGCGCTTATAACAAGGCTTAGTATAAAACCAGTAATCATCATGTATTCTCGGGCCAGTCCCTCAGCTTCCACTGCAGAGCAAAGAAGGGTGGGAATCTGAAAGTCAGGCCAGCTCTGGCTGTTAGGACCATCAGGTGTGTTCACGCACACACCCTTTGCTGACCCTTCCTAAGGCCATGCTCATCACAACTATGAAAGAAGAAACACTTTGGTTCTGTATTCTCCTCCAGGGATTCTGTTCATGTGTTTCCCTCTGCCCGACTGTCCTTCCCCCTTTCTGGGTGGATAACTCCTTGAGCTTCAGGACAAACTCCGTGTCCAGCAAATTTGTCCTGATCCCCAATATTCAGTGCCCCCCTTGATGCATGCACAGGCCCCTGGACCAGTCCCACCATAGCATTTATCACACTGTTACATCTGCCTGATTTGTCTGTTCACCCTGTTGATGAGCTCCATGAAGACAGGGCTCATGGCTATCCTGTCCTTCACTGTAGTCCCAGGGACCAGTACAGTGCCTGGCATACACAAGCACTTAATAGATGTGACCAAAGACAAGAAGGGATCTTGCTAAGCCCCAATCTTCTCAAATGTGAAATAGACAATGTTTCATTTGAAGGATGATTGTGAGAATAAATGATGATATATGTAACACAGCCTAGTATAACTGCCATTCAACAAGTTGCAGACAGAAAAGGACAAATACCTTTGAGTCTTGAATAATGATTTATTACCAAAAACCCATAGTGATGAAATTGAGACAACCAAATTCAATACAAAGGGCCTGAGCACCACAATCAATGCTTTGAGACTTTCTGAAGGATCCATCCCAAAGCCTGTCTTTAGGTTCTGCTTCTAATAAAACCACTTGGGAATATGGAGGAGAGGCATATTTGGTCTTTGTTCCAAGTAGCCCCCTGTTGTTTCCCAGTCTCAGCGAGCCATTACCTGAAACCAAGGATCTAACGGAAAGGAATGCAGAGAAAAGCTGTTCCCACAGTAAAGGCAGGAGGGAAGCTGATTTATGAGGTAAGATTCTAAAGGATCGAAATACACACACAGCTTGGCACAGCAACCGGGGTGAAGAATGGGGGCACACCTTTCACAGCCAGGAAACATCAGGGGTGAGTCAACACTGAGGTCGGCAGAGAGAAGGGGGCAGAACACAGGTTCCTTCATTCTAGGAAGAACTCACAGGCATCCTGTCACTTGTTAACTGACCCAAGGTTCTCTGTGCATTTCTATCTTTGAATTCCTGCAATTTTGCAATACATTTAACAACTCCTCCCTTGACAGAGTCACAAACACAGCACCATCTCTTCCATGATCTCCATGGAGATTCACCAAGAATTCTCATCCATCATTCTCGTCAATACATTTTTTTTTCTCGAATTGTGTAAGAAGTCTATATGGTCATCATAGAGAACTGGGGAAATACAAAGTGTATAAAGAGGCAGAAGTAAATACCCATAATCACACTGGGATGTTTCCCTCAAGGTTTTGTTTTTTAAGTTTTGTTTTTTCAAAGCTCTACACACATAATTTCAAGAATCTAAAAGATCCCCATGGTTTATTACAAGAACAAACTACAGTCTCCCTTTCTTTTTCCTCATCTCTCCTTCCACCATCTCTTTGGGGTGATACTTTGGTATTTTCCTCCATGTTTCTAATTTACAAACAAGTCTTGTTATTTCTTGATTTTTTTTGGTTTTTGGCATTATTGTCAATTTCCCGGCTCACTCTTCCTATGCTACAAATGTGGACCCTTCCTATCTGCCCTTTCCCAACATGGTCATATTATAATTTGAGTTACATATTTTTTGCTCATAATTATATTCTTTATAACTGTGTAAGATCTAAAAAACAGATTTTTTGTTCCTGCACATTTTTGTGTGTGTTTTCTCAGGTGTTAACAATTGTCTAGCAATAGCCCAATACCAAATCCTCACCAATTTTTAAAGCTTCCTCTCAAAATGTCCAGAGGCATCAGGTATTGGTGCATATTTGTCATCCTGGGGAGGTCTCTTGTGAAGTTTTCTCTCCTGACCACCCTAGGCTAATCGTCCCCCAGACCTGGTGCACAACTGCTGTCTTGAGAGCACTGCCTTGTGTATCACCCTGGAAATGCCCTTACCCTCTCCTAGCAATGTCTTCCTCTTTTTCTGTGTACTCTTTCGTTTGGATCGAACACCTTCTCCAGCTGTTTCCTAAGATGGTAAAATTTTTGAGACATTCCATACCTGATTCATCTACCCTTCATCTTGTCTTCATCCTACTCTCAATCTTGTTTGGCTAATAGACTTCCTAGTTAAATATCATTTCCTTTTGGAATTTTGAAGACATTGCTCCATTACCTCCCAGCTCCTAGTGTTGCTGCTTGGAACTCTGAGAGCCTTTTCTGTCCTGATTCTTTACGTGTAACATGTTTTTCCAGTGCCTAGTATTCTGAAATCTCAAATGTATGTGTAGTGGTTTGAGTCTATTTTCATGGTGGGCCCTTGGTGGAATCCTTCAATCTAGAATCTTATGTTCTTCGGTTCGGGAAAATTTTCTTAAAATTCTTCTTTTCTGTAGCCCCAATTATGTGAACATTGGACCTCTTGAGTTTTTTCTTTTTTTTTCCCTATTTTCATCTCTTTGCCTTTCCTTACTCTACTTTCTAAGAAAATTACCTTCTATAGACTTTTCATCCTTGCTCCATGTTCTTAATTTTCAAGAACGTTTCCTATTCTACACATATGGTTTTTAGGATATCCTATTCTTATTTCAGGACTACATTATCTCTTTTTTATCTAAGGATATTAATAGGATTTTACTTTCATGCTTTCTTTTCTCAGCATAGTCCCTGATTGCTCCAAGTTTCTTCCTTGTTTGTTCTAACCTCTATCTTTGATGTTAGAAGCTTCTCACAACTACCAGGAAATCCTTAGATTTCTGCCCATATTTAAGAATGGAGAGATAAAAACTGACTGGAATCTCTAAAAATAAGGACTTCTCATCTGGAGATTCATTATACGGTGATCTGGCCTTTTAGGAAGTTGCAGAGGAAGTTCTTTCAGCTCTTTGAAAGTCAGTGTCTCCCCAACCCTTGCTTCTGGGTAAAGTCCAGAATTAAGAGCCAAATAAGTAGTGAGCACTGGGGTGGGAGGGGAGACACAGGTGTGTTTCAAAATCCAATATGTATATGTTCAATTATCTGTTGTCTGTAGGGAATTCCTACCCTCCAAAGTGCCTGGGGTTTGTTCTCTCCACAGAAAAAAATCTCCAGCCTTTTTCCAGAGTAAAGAAAGGTAGTCACCATGCTAAATGGAGCGAGAGAGGACATCTGGGGTCTTAAAACTTACAGGGACTTGTGCTACCAACTTCCAGGTTTGGGGAGAACTTATATAGTATAAATGGAATTGGTTTTCAGCTTCTCTTCCTCTTGGCTTAGGATTCAATCTTCCTCATCTACTTTGCAGCTTGCAAAAATCTACCGCTCACATGAAAAGATGGTCAACACCACTGGTCATTAGGGAAATGCAGATCAAAACCATAATGAAATACCACCTCATATCCACTAGAATGGCTATAATAATGTGTATGTATATATGTATATTTATGTGTATATATATATGTATGTATGTATGCGTAAGTATATATACATATATGTACATATACATGTGTGTATATCTCTCTGTGTGTGTGTATATATGTGTGAATATATATGTATATATATACATATGTGTGTGTGTGTATATATATATATATATATATATATATATGAATGATATGGGGCAATTAGAATCCTTACACATTGCTGGTAGGAATGTAAAATGGTGCAGCTGCTATGGCAAATAGTTTGGCAGTTCCTCAAAAAATTAAATGTAGAATTACCATAGGACCCATCAATTCCAACCTTAGGTGCACATCCAAAAAATTGAAAACAGGTATTCAAACAAAAATACGTACAAGAATATTCATAGCAGCATTATTCACAATAATCAAATGTGAAAACTACCCAAATACCTACCATTCATTAAATGAACAAAATGTGCTATACCCATACAATAAAGTATTAATCAGTCACAGAAATGCATGAAGTACTGACACATGCTGCAACATGGGTGAACCTTAAAAACACTATTCTGAGGGNAAGAGGCCAAACACAGAAGGCCACACATTGACTCCGGTTATATGAAATATCTAGAATAGGCAAATTCACAGAGACAAAGTAGATTAGTGTCACCAGGGGCTGGGAGTGGGGGACAAACTGGTGGTTGCCAGAGGGGACAGAGGTGGTGGGATGGGTGAAATAGGTAAAGGGGATCAAGAGATACCAACTTCCAGTTATAAACTAAGTCACAGGGGAAAAAAAGTACAGCATAGGGAATATAATCAATAACACTGTAATAACTTTGTATGGTGATGGGTTACCTACACTTATGACGAGCGCTGAGTAATATACAATGGTTGAATCACTGTGCCGTACACCTGAAACTAAACATTGACTGTTAACTAGACTTCAATTTCAAAAAGGCATTGTAAAGCTGGATCCTACCATCAAGGAGCTTACTGTCAAGAGTAAAAAAATAACAACGAAAGAAATAATGAAAGAAAAGCACACTGTACAGTAAATTACTGTGGCCAAAATAGTTCAGTCTGTGTCCTGGAGATAGATAGACAGACAGACAGACAGACAGACAGATAGATAGATAGATAGATAGATAAGGCTATAGCTGTGGGTATAGCAAAAGCCTTCGCAAATAAGCAGTGACTTGGAGCTGGGTAAGAAATAACCTCAGAGAAGATTATCCTACTAAGTTGTAACAGAAATACGACAAACACAGAAAAACAAATATATTTATGGTATGTACGGTCTGCAGACCAACTGGGCCAGTTTGTAATAAACAATATCCCAGAAAAAAAAGTGGTCTGGGGTCAGATTGTGAAGAGCTTCTTTGCTAATCTGAGGTTTTCCAAAAAAAATATAAGCCTCCAAACAAAATTATCTCAAACTTGGGCTCTCCAAGTTAGGCTAAACTGTTTGCATTAGCCAACCCATTCACAATCTTTCATACTGGATTTAATCCTGGGCATTTCCATTTTCAGCTTTAAAAGAAGATAAACATCATAAACTGCATATTCCAATCTGAATTTTAGTATGCTTGGCAATGATAGGCCTGGGCTTATATTACTGTCCCAAGTTCCACACAAAAGACATTCATGAACCACGCTCTGACTCAGCCCTGGAGGTAAGAGCAAATAACACTGACTGGTAAGCAAAAGGCCTCTGAAGGCCAAAATATTCACTCCTTCCCATTCAATTGGAGATACCAGAGAATTGGGGGTGTGCCTACTGAAAAGCCATGGGTCGTCTGCAGATTTGTCAGTGGACTGGGAGGGAGGATAAAATCATCATCTAAATCTCTGTATCCAGTGCTGGGCTTCCCAGCCACATAAATTCTATGACTTTTGCAAATGTTGGGTTTCAGTGATTTGCACTTAAAAGGAGTCTGAATAACACACACACCCCCATAAGCCCCAATACCACTGAGCTCAATCATCACACTTAAACAAGTTCTCATTAAATCAAACTCCAGTTCTCATTATATCAGCTAAGCTGTAAACTCCTTGGATGTCTTTATCTCTTCATCAACTTGTACACCTCAAGTATTTAACAATGGATGGATAGAATGAAATTAAGACAAAAAAATTAACCAACAAATGGAAAAAAATATTGAAGTTTCTGCCTAATTTGTTTGTTCATCTTCTTTCTTCCAACTCCAATTCTCTGTTCTGAATCCCATGGAATAAGATTTCTAGTAGGTCTTCATCTGATGACAACCGAGGCCACAGTTTTAAGGGAGGAAACCATTTACACAGAGAATTCCATTAGGGTAATCTATACCAACTTCCCAAATTCTATCCCAGTGACCCTGGTAGAGGAACAAAGGAAAAAGGACGGTTAATGTTTTGAGAGTCTCTATACAAGGTGAGGCACCTTACTAAGTGCTTTGTAGATTTTCTCTCACAGTTATCAGCAGGCTCTTCAATTATAGGTATTTGAAGAACCCAAAGAGAAGCTGAAAATCTTGCCCAAGGTCATACAATTACACAGACAACAGATTCAAACATCCATATTTCTGTCTCTGCAATGTACTGCACCCCAAGATGAGTTACTTATTGGGTAAATAACTACATGTTATGAGTTGAGGTTTCCAAAAAAGACTAATCTCCTCAAAAACATTCCTTCCCGAAGCTAGAAATTCTACCAAAAACTCATTCTTCAGGTTGTTATGTTATAATCTTAATATAATGTATTTATATTAATGCTTCATTAGTTCTGAATCACTTTCATATAAATTTTTTTGTTTGATCTTCACAGCAACCCCAAGAAGCTGGTATGTTATCCCCGTACTGCAGATAAGAAAAGAAAGGTCAGAGAAGAGACCCGTCCAAAGCAAAGCCATCAATCGCTGGCCTCCTCAGTCTTCCAACTCCATGTTTTCAGATGCTTCTTTTACAGGCAAACTAACACGCGGGATGAGGACTGACACTGCATCAGACACTAAGGGGACTGGGGCGTCAGGAAGGAGCAGATAGGAGAAGGGGTGCTGGAGCAGAGAGGGGTGGTATGCACAGAGCGGGGAGGCTAGAAGCTAACTGCCATCACACAATCTGCCCTGGGCTTGAAATTGGATCAAGACGTCTGCCTGTTATCAGTATAGTCACTACACATCCCAGGCTGGGACATCCCTGGGTTAGGCCTGTTTCCCCAGCAAAATTATTAGCAGCTCCCTCTCTCCAAAAGAGATCCAGTTTGGATAATAAATTATATAGTCACTGCAGTTACTACACACCACAGGTAGAGACTGGAGGGGAGGTCCCCATACCACAGTCCCTGCACAGATCCCAGCTATATGTGTTTCAAGTCAGAGCAATTGAATCCTTTTACTTCCCACTTCAGATGAGATATTTAAAAAAAAAAAAAAAAAAGACGAAGGATTATAACAGTTCAGAGAGGCCCCTGGGCAGCGGAACTGGGCTCCAGTTGTACAAGCGCTTTTTGTCCTTCGGTAATTACTGGTTGCTCAGCAAGCTTAGCACCAACACCCGCATAAGCCACCATGTAATTACGGGAGGCTTGAAAGAAGGACTCCCTCCAAATGACACAGCCTTTTCTAGGAGGACACATGCGCACACACATTCCTGCGCCTGTCCTCACAGGCTCTCCACCCAGGGAGAGTCAGAGCAGTAACAGCTTGTACGCGGACAGCACTTCCCCGTTTATGAAGCTTTCTCACCCACAGTATCCCATTCACTCTCCGATACCCGCGTGATGCAAGGGGACAAGCGGTCTAAGCTCCAGTTTACAAGTGATAAAACTGAGGTTCAAAGAAGGACAAATGAGTGTCCCAGGTCACACTCCTGGAAGGAGACAAAGCTGGGACAAGAATGATGCTCAGACACCCCCTGCCCTGCCACACGTACCCAAGCAGTGGTGTTCAGCTCAGAGCTAGCTGCTGCTGTGCGGAGGACAGACAGATGGACAACCTCTACTCTCCACACTTCCAGGACCACTCAGCCACCTCTGCGTCCACGTGACCCAGAGCTTCAGCCTTCTCTCTACCCCTCCGCATAACTGTTTAAGCCTCATTTCTGTTCAGTGTTTGGTAAATGACTCATCCGTGTTCAGCCCCAAGGTAACTAAGGCTTGGCCTCGGCCCCCACAGAGCTCACAATCCAATGGTGTAGGAGAAAGGGGGGGGGGTCTGGCACTTGAAGCTCTGGGCACCCAGGTCTCCTCTAGACACCAACAGGCTGGGTGATTTGGACAATTTGGCTCACCTCTTTGTGTTTTGGTTTCCTTCTCTTTAAAATGAGGGTGAACTAAATTAGAGTTGCAAAGGGGGCTGCACCCACTTTCCCCAGATACTTAGAATTGGCCTACACAGCATTTTCATATCATCTCTTAAAATCATCCTACATTGCCCTGCCATTCCTAAACCCACAAAAGACTGTTTTTGCTCTTTCATGTTCCCTGCATGGAGGCTTTTAAATTTGCAACCCCTAAACCAGATAACCTCTAAGACCCTCCCAACGGAACACTCTGGGTTTGGGAGTTGGCAGTAACTCAGGCTCTGGAGCCAGACCACAACTTACTAATTACATGACCTCAACGAAGTTATTAAGCTTCTGCCCCAATGCCCCCAATCTGCTGAGGATAATCATAGTCCCTACTTCATAGGGTTTGTAGCATTTCAGATTGGCCTTTTTCACTTAGTGATGTGTATTTGAGGTTCCTCCAAGTCTTTCCATGGCTTCACAGCTCATATCTTTATAGCACTAAATAATATTCTATTGTCCAGATACACCAACAATTTATCCCTTCACCTATTGAAGGGCATCTTGGTTGCCAAGAGATTTGGCAATTATGATGAAAACTGCTATAAACATCTATGTGCAGGTTTCCGCTGGACAGAGCTTTTAACTGCCTTCGGTAAATACCATGGACTGTGATTGCTGGATCATATGGTAAGAGTATGTTTAGTTTTATAAGAAACTGCCAGATTGTCTTTCCAAAGGGCTGTAATAGCCTGCTTTCTCACCAGCAATAAATGAGAGTTCCTATTGTTCCACATCCTTGCCAGCCTTTGGTACCGTCAGGGTTCCACATTTGGGCCATTCTAATAGGCATGTTGTAGTATCTCATTTTAATTTGCATTTCCTCGATGACATATGATGTGGAGCATCTTTTCATGTGCTTATGTGCCATCTGTAGATCTTCTTGGGTGTAGTGTCTACGAAGATCCTTGACATGTTTTTAAAATTGTTTGTTTTCTCATTGAGTTTTAAGAGTTCTTTGTATATTTTAGATAAGTTCTATCAGATGTGTCTTTTGCAAATATTTTCTCCCATTTTGTGGCTTGTCATCTTTTTCTTGACTTTGTCTTTTGCAGAGTGGACGTTTGCATTTTAATCAAGGTCAGCCACTTAATGAGTTCTTTCACAGATCATGTCTGAAAACTCACCACCATATCCAAGCTCATCTAGGTCCGTCTACTATATCATCCTCTAGGAGAGTTTTTATAGTTTTGCAGGAGTGTTATAGCTTTGCATTGTACATTTAGATCTATGATCCATTTTGAGTTAATTTTTGTGAAGGGTATAAGATCTACACCTACTTTCCTTTTCTTGCAGGTGGATATCCAGTTGTTTCAGCACCATTTGTTCACTGTTCTTTGCTCTACTATATTCTCTTCACAACTTTGTCAATGGTCCATATATTTTCATCAGTCTTTTTCTGGGGTCTCTGTTCCCCTGATCCTTCCTCCACCAATATCACACTGTCTTGATATGGTAAATGTACTTGATAATCGTATTAGGTAGTGTCAGTATTCCAACTACATTCTTCTTCAATACTGTGTTGGTTATTCTGCATCTTTTGCCTCCCCATACAAGCTTTAGAATCAGTGTGCCAGGGGCGCCTGGGTGGCTCAGTGGTTAAGCGTCTGCCTTCAGCTCAGGGCGTGATCCCAGAGTTCTGGGATCGAGCCCCACATCGGGCTCCTCCGCTATGAGCCTGCTTCTTCCTCTCCCACTCCCCCTGCTTGTGTTCCCTCTCTCGCTGGCTGTCTCTATCTCTGTTAAATGAATAAATAAAATCATTAAAAAAAAAAAAAAAAGAATCAGTGTGCCAACACCTACAAAATAGCTTGCTGGAATTTTTATCGGGATTGTTTTGAAACTACAAATCAAGCTGAGAAGAACTGCTATCTTGATGACACTGACTCTTCATATCCATTAACATGGAATATCTCTCCATTTATTCAGTGCTTCTTTGATTATTCATCAGAGTTTTCCAGTTTCTTCATATAGATCTTATACATATTTTGTTTGTACATATTTTGTTACATTTTATACTTAAATTATTTCACTTTGGTCAGGGGCAGGGAGAGTGGCTAATGTAAACAGCATAATGTTTTCAATTTCTAAACTCACTTTTTCATTGATGATACATAAAAGTAAAATGACTGCCTTTTGAATATTAACCTTATATCCTGCAATCTTGCTATAATCATGTATTGCTTCCAGGAGATTTTTGTCAATAGCTAGATTTTCTATATTGTGTCTATCCACAAAGAGTTTTAGTTCTTCCTTCCCAATCTGTATGCCTTTTATTTCCTTATCTTCTGTTACTGCATTAATTAGGATTTCCACTAGGACGTTGAAAAATAGGAGAGGGGACATCCTTGCCTTATTCCTGATCTTAGTGGAAAAAAAAAAGTTTTTTACCATTAAGTATAATGTTAGCTAGGTCTTTTTTATGAATATTCTTCATCAAGTTGAGGAAGTTCCTCTATTCCTAGTTTACTGACCGTTTTTATCAATGGGTGTCCCATTTTGTCAAATGCTTTTTCCACACCTATTGGTATCATCGTATGATTTTTCTTCTTTAGCCTATTGGTGTGATAAATTGCATTAATTTGTTTTGTAATGCTGAATCAGCCTTGCATAACTGGGATAAATTCTACTTGGTGTGGTGTATAATTTAATACATTATTAGGTTCAACTTACTAATACTTTGTTGAGGACTTTTATATCTGTGTTCACAGGAGACACCGGTCTATAGTCTCCTTTTCTTAGGTCTTTGATTTTGGTATTAGGATAATGTAGGTCTCACAGAATCTTTCTCTTTTGAAAGAGAGTGTAGAAAATTGGTCTTTCTCCTTTACACATTTTGTAGACTTCACCAGTGTTCCGTTGGGCTTGGTGCTTTCTGTCTGAAAGAAGTTATTTATTTAATTGCTTTACTAGATAAAGGCTTATTACATTACGTTTCTTGACTTTTGGCAGATTGTGTCTTTCAAGGAATTGCTTCATTTCACATAGGTTATCAAATTTGTGGTCACAGAGTTAATAGTATTCTTTTATTATCCTTTTAAAGTCCATGGGATCTGTAAAGATGTCTACTCTTTTACTAGAGCTATTAATAATTTGGGTCCTCTTTTTCTTTTTTCTTTTTTTTCTCCTTAGGCTCACTAGAGGCATATAAATTTTATTGGTCTTTCCCT
>NW_024426885.1:50295844-50384400 GCF_017311325.1 Ursus maritimus
AATGATGTTTTGGCTTCACTGGTTTCCTCTATTGATTTTCTATTTTCTATTTCATTAATATCTGCTCCAATTTTTATAATTTTTCTTCATTTTACTCTGGACT
The DNA here is from genome assembly GCF_017311325.1 of Ursus maritimus. NCBI lineage: Eukaryota > Metazoa > Chordata > Mammalia > Carnivora > Ursidae > Ursus > Ursus maritimus. The sequence goes on from NW_024426885.1 coordinate 50,295,948, forward strand.
TAATGTACTCTTCCTTTTGTAGTTTCCTCACATGGAGATTGATATCTTTTCTAATAAATGCATTCATGGCTAGAAGTGTCCCTCTAAGCACTGCTTTTGCTGCATCCCTGAAGTTTTAATTAAAAAAAATATGTTGAACTAAATAAGAATACAGCTTATTTCTCAAGATCTTTTCTTTGACCAATGAGTCACTTAGAAGTATGTTGTTTAGGGGCACCTGGGTGGCACAGTCGGTTGGGCATCTGACTCAGTTTCGGCTCAGGTCATGATCTCAGGGCCTTGGGATTGAGCCCCAGGTCAGGCTCCGCACTCAGCACAGAGTCTGCCTGGGATTCTCTCTCCTTCTGCCCCTCCCCCACCATAAGTGCACTCTCTCTCTCTCTCTAATAATTTTTTTTTTAAGTGTGTTGTTTAGGGGCAACTGGGTGGCTCAGTCGTTAAGCATCTGCCTTTGGCTCAGGGCATGATCCCAGGTCCCTGGGATGGACCCCTGCATCAGGCTCCTCCACTGGGAGCCTGCTTCTTCATCTCCCACTCCCACTGCTTGTGTTCCCTCTCTCTCTGGCAGTCTGTCAAATAAATAAAATCTTTTAAAAAAAATAAAATAAAGTGTGTTGTTTAATTCCATCAAGGTCTAAGTGCACACACTGTATGATTTCTAGTTTCCTAAATTTGTTAAGATGTGGTTTATGGCCCAGAATGTTATCTTGGTAAATGTTCCATGTGAACTTGAGAAGAATGTGTATTCTGCTGCTGTTGGATAAAGTACATCCATTATACCCACTTATTTTCAGTTGATTGCTGGTGTTGAGTTCAACTGCGTCCTTACTCATTATCTGCATGCTGCATATGTCCATTCTTGATAGTACTGAAATTTTTTAATAAGACTTTATTTATTCATTTGACAGAGATAGAGACAGCCAGCGAGAGAGGGAACACAAGCAGGGGGAGTGGGAGAGGAAGAAGCAGGTTTCCAGCGGAGGAGCCTGATGTGGGGCTCAATCCCAGAACGCCGGGATCACGCCCTGAGCTGAAGGCAGACGCTTAACGACTGCGCCACCCAGGTGCCCCATGAGCCACCCAGGCGCCGCCCAATAGTACTGAAATCTTAAATTTTAACAGTGGAGTCATCTACTTGTCCTTATAGTTCTATCAGTTTTCTTACTCATTATGTAGCCTTTTCAGATTATAATGTCTTCTTGGAAAATTGATCCCTTTATCATTATGTAACCCCCTTCTTTATGCTTGAAAATTTTCTATCTCTGAAGTCTGCTCTGAAATTAATGTAGCCACTTCTGCTTTCTTTTGACAAGTGTTGGCTTGGTATAGCTTTCTCCGTTTACTTCTAATCTAAATGTGTTTATGTTTAAAATGAGTTTCTTGTGGACGTGTAATTAGGTCTTGATTTTTTGATCCACTCTGACAATGTGTCTTTTTATCAGTGCATTTAGACCACTGACATTCAAAGCAATTACTGATATAGCAGGATTAATATCTACCACATTTGCTACTGTTTTCTATTTGTTGTTATTGTTCTTTGTTCCTATTTGTCTTTTTTCTGTCATTTCTAGTTTTGAGTATTTGTAAGATTCCATTTGCTCTCCCTTGTCAATATAGCAGTTATACCTTTTTTAAAAAACATTTTTTAGTAGTTACCCTAGAGTTTGCAGGATACACTTATCACTACTCCAAGTCCACTTTCAAGTAACACTATACTACTTCTCGCATAGCTCAAGTAGGTTCAAGCAACAAAATAATCCTAATTTCTCCCTTCTAACCTTTCTACCATTGCTGTCATTTATTTATAGCATACATAGTCCAATACAGTATCGCTATTTTGTTTTTTAAGATTTATTAGAGAGACACTGGGGGAGCAGTGGAAGAGGGACAAGCAGACTCCACACTGAGCACAGAGCCTGACACAGGGCTCGATCCCACAACCCTGAAATCATGACCTGAGCCAAAATCAAGAGTTGGATGCTTAACCAACTGAGCTACCCAGGCACCCCAAGTGTTGCTATTTTGGCCAAACTCTTATCTGCTCAAACAAGAGTAAGAAAAAACTTTTCACTTTGCCTTCACTTTTTCTTTCTTCACATTCTTTCTTTATTTAGATCTGATTCTTTCTCCAGCTTTACTGAGATATAACTGACCTATAACACTGTATAAGTTTAATGTGTACAATGTGATAACTTGATACACATATATTGGGAACTGTTACCCAAAAAAAGTTAATACAACCTACACCTCACATAATTACCATTTTGTTATGTTGAGAACATTAGTGCTCTACTCTCACATCAACTTTAAAAGTATACAACATAGTATTTTTAACTACAGTCACCATGCTGTACATTAGAACCCCTGAACCTATTCACTTTTTTCACTGAAAGTTTGTACTCTTCAACCAACATCTCCCAATTTCCCCCATCCGTCAGCCACTGGAAACTACCAATCTACTATTTCTACGAATTTGACAGTTTTTTGTGTAAGTCAGATCATGCAATATTTGTCTTTTTCTATCTGATTCATTTCACTTAGCATAATGCTCCCAAGTCTATTCAGGTTGTCACAAATTGTAGGAATTTCTTTTTTATGGCTGAATATTATTTCACTGTGTGTTTATTTATCACGTTTATCCATTAATCCATCAATTTTTTTTTTTAGGGGCTGAGGGGTACAGGGAGAGAGAGAATCTGAAGCAGGCTCCATGCCCAGCTCAGAAGCCAACAAGGGGCTCAATCTCATGACCCAGAGATTGTGACCTGAGCCAAAATCCAGAATTGAACACTTAACTGAGCTACCGAGGTGCCCCTCCATCAATGGACACTTAAATTGTTTTCATGTCTTCACTATTTTGAGTAATGCTTCAATAAACATGAGAGTGCAGACATCCTTCCAATATAACAATTTCATCTACTTCAAATTTACACCCAAAAATGGGATTGCTGGATCATGGAGGAGTTCTATTTTTACTTTTTTTAGGAAACTCCATACTGTTTTACATAGTGGCTGTACCAATTTTCATTCCCATTAACAGCAGGGTTCCCTTTTCTCCATATCCTCACCAGCATCTGTGGGGGTTTTTGTTTGGTTTGGCAATAGCCATTCTAATAGGTGTGAGGTGACAGCTCATTGTAGTTTTGATTTCATTTCCCTGATGATTAGTGATGTTGAGCACCTTTTCATGTGCCTTTGGCCATTTGTATGTCTTCTTTGTAAACACGTCTATTCAAGTCCTCTACCCACTTAACTGGGTTATTTGGGTTTTGTGTTTTTGGTTTTGTTTTGTTTTTTACTATTGAGTTATAGAAATTCCTTATATTCTGGGTATTAACCCCTTATCAAATATATGGTTTGCAATTATTTTTCCAACTCTGTAGGTTGCCTTTTCATTTTGTTCATTGTTTCTTTTGCTGTATAGAAGCTTTTTAGTTCCATGTAGTCCCACTTATTGATTTTTGCTTTTGTTGCTTGTGTTTTTGGTGTCAGAACCAAAAAAATCATTGCCAAGACCAACGTCAGTGAGGTTCGTCTGTGTAAATTCTTCTAGGAGTTCTATAGTTTCAAGTCTGACATTTAACTCCTTAATGTATTGTCAGTTAATTTTTATAAGTGGTATAAGAACACAGTCTAATTTCATTCTTTTGCATAGAGCTATCCAATATTCCTAACACAATTCGTTGAAAAAAACCTATCCTTTCCCCATTGACTATTCTTGGCTCCCTTGTCAAATATTTGTTAGCCATATATGTATGGGTTTATTTCTGGGCTCTACTCTGTTGCATTGGTATGCCAGTACCATACTGTCTTGATTACTACAGCTTTGTAATGTAGTTTGAAATCAGGAAGTACAATGCTTCCAGTTTTGTTCTTTCTCAAAGATTGCTTTGGCTATTCAGGGTTTTTTGTGGTTCTTTAACAATTTCAGGATTATCTTTTCTACTATGACAATTGAATAGAATTCCTATCAAAATTCTAATGGCAATCTACTACAGATGGCTTGGGGTAGTATCCATGAACGAAGGTTATCTTTTCATCTATTTAGGTTTTCTTCAATTTCTTTCATAAATGAAACAGTTTCTACTGTACAAATCTTTAACTTTCTTGGTTAAATTTACTCCTATTTTATTCTTTTTTATATTATTGTAAATGGGATCATTTCTTTTTCAGGTAGCTCATTATTAGTATAAAGAAATATGTATGTTGATTTTGTGTCCTAAAACTTAATTCATTTATGATGTCAAAATTTTTGGTGGAGCCTTCAGTATTTTCTATATACAAGATCATGTCAACAGCAAACAGGTTTTTTTTTTCTTCCTGATTCAGAGGCCTTTTCTTTTTCTTGCCTAATTGCTCTGGGAAGGACTTCCACTATGTGTTGAATAGAAATGTTGAGAGAGAGCACCCTTGTCTAGTTCCTGATCTCAATGGCAAAGCTTTCAAACTTTCACCACTGAGTATGAGGTCAATGTAGCTTGTCAAATACGGCCTTTATTATGTTAAAGGATATTCCTTTTATACTCAACTTGTTGAGAGCTTTTATTATGAAAGAAGGTTGAATTTTGTTTAATGCTTTTTCTGCATTTATTGAAACGCAGATCCATGTTTGAGCTGTTATCACTCTCCTCTCTAAAGAAATTGTTTTAACCTGTATTATAAGTCAGGTCTACTGGCAATAAATCTCAATTTTTGTCTGAGGAACTACTGTTCCTTCACTTGCAGAGGATAATTTCACAGGGTACGGAATTGTAGGTTGTGGTTTTTATTTCACCTCAACATTTTAAATATTTTACTCCACACTCTTGTTTGCATAGTTTCTAAGGAGAAATTGGATGTAAGTCTTATATTTGCTTCTCTGTTTTTTTTTTTTTCTTTCTTTCTTTTGGCTGTTTTCAAGATTTTCTTTCTTTGATTTCCTTCAGTTTGAAAAATGAAAACTAGATGTAGTCTTTGTTGGTGGTGGTGGTTTGGGCATTTATCCTACCTGGTGCCCTCCAAACTTCCTCAAACTGTGGTTCAGTATCTGACACCAATTTAGGGGAAATTCTCAGTAATTATTGTTTCAAACGTTTCTTCTTTTCTTTCTTCTCCTTCTGGTGTTCCTGTTACAGGTATGTTAAAACTTTTGTAGTTGTCCCACAGTTGTGTCATTTTTAGTCTTTTTTCTCTTTGCTTTTCACAGTTTTGGAGGTTTCTACTTTATCAAGGTCAGATATTCTTTCCTCAGCTGTGTCTAGTCTAAATAAATCTCTTTTAAAAATGCCTTTGGGCTTATTAGTATTTACTTTGGTGGGTGGGGGAGAGCATGCATCAGCAGAGAGGGGGAGAGAGAGAAAGAATCCTAAGCAGACTGTGCACAGTGCAGAGACTGACGCACGGTTCAATGTCACAACCCTGAGATCACCACCCCGAGCCAAAACCAAGGGTTAGATGCTCAACCAACTGCGCCACCCAGGCACCTCAAGCCCAAAGAGCATTCTTCATATCTCTTAAGTGATTTTGATCTCTAGCATTTTTTGGTTCTTAGAATTTCCATGTCTCTGCTTACATTGCCCATCTATTCCTCCATGAAGTCTACTTTATCCATTAGGGCCCTTAGCATAGTAATCAGTTTTAAATTCCTTGTCTGATAATTCCAACATCTCTGCTACAATCAAGTCTTGCTCAGTCTCTTCCAACTGTCTTAGGCCTTTCAGTCTTTCTTGCAAGTTTTTCTTGATAACTGGGCATAATGCACTAGGGAAAAGAACTGCTGTAAATAGGCCTTTAGTAATACATGGGGAAAAGGGAAACATTTTACAATCCTATTAGATTCCCATCTTTTAATTTCAGAGCATGTGCCTCTACACTGGACTTCACATGTGCTTCTCAGTTGTTTGTAGACAGGCTGACTAGAGTAGGTTTAATGTGGGCATTTCCCTTCTTCCAGGTAAATTAGGCTCTGGGGACTTCTCCTGAGGACAGATTTTAAGTACAGAATGCTCTGTCATGTTTCAAAAGCAGTTCCATTCCTCATCACCCTGGCCAGAAGCACAATGGGATTTTCCTCCTTATTTGATCTGAGAACCTCGTAGATATCCAGGAAATAAAATACACAAAAGTGTGGGAGCCCCCTGGTGACTGGGTGCTCCTGGAATTATTCACTGTGAGTTGTCCACATTATAGCTCCAGCCATTCATCAACGACAACTGAGGTTTCTATACCTAGGTGCTGGTTCCCAGGGATGTTGCTGCTCTGGTACGTTGTGATTCTCTGCATTTGCCTGTCAATCTTTCCAATTTACAAGGCAGTTCGCCCTGTGACCTCACTTCTCTTAGGGATCTAAGTAAAGCTGTTTTCCTGTTTGTTCAGCTTTTTGCTTTTTGTTATCATGCACCAGACTTCCAAGCTTGTTACAGGCTGGACCAGAAACCTGAAGTCTTTGTTGTTAACTGAGGTAAAATTCTTTTTACATAAAATTAACCAATTTCAACAATTCAGGAGCATTTATTACATTCACAATGTTGTGCAAACATCACCCTTATCTAGTTCCAAAATTTTTTTTTTTTTTTTTTTTTTTGGAGAGAATCAAAGCATTTTACTGAGGGGCTTCAGGGTAAAGTCAAAAGGCTGGGAGGACAATGAGATCCAACACCCTCAGCCTGGCCAGGAATTCCCTAGTTCCACAGTCACCAAGAAGCATTGTCATCATCTTAAAAGGAAACCCCATACTTATTAAGCAGTCACTTCCTCTCCTCCTCCAACCCTTGGCAGCCATTAATCTTTATCTGTGTGGATTTACATGTTCTGGATATTTCATATAAATAAAAAAAAATCTGATCTTTTGTCACTGGCTTCTTTCACTTGGCATAATGTTAAGGTTCATCGTGTTGTAGCATGGATCAATACTCCATTCCTTTTTAAGGTTGAGTAATATTCTATTATATGGACATACCACATTTTATTTATTTATTCATTCATTATTCATGTATTTATTCATTCATTATTCGTTATTTTATTTATTCATTCATCCACTCACATACATCTTGTGCCTTTTTCCTGTCATCCAGAATAGCAATTCGAAAGTGTCCTCAGAGAGGCCAGGTCCTCCTCCCCAAGACCCCTCTTGGGCCCAGCCATTTTGACCTCATACACATTCTGAACAGACACCAGAAGGACAATCTGCTCCAGGCCCTCCAGATGAGGACCCTGGTCTCCCCCATACCAGAGACAGAACAACATATGACATTTGGAGACTGACATTTGGGGGTTTGTGGTTAGGTTTAAAAAAGATAGAAAAATGGTAGAATTTTCTTCCCTTAGGAACCAAGGAGAAAGAGGGGAAAAGGTGAAAGGAGGTTGTTTGAATTAATTGTACCATAGACAGGAGTAAAGCTAAGTTTTATAAGTGTATGTTCGGGGGAACTGAGAAATACCCCTACAACAGAAACGATCACTCTTTAATTATAATAATTAGGGTGATTCCACAAGTTCGAAAAAGCTCCCAAAAAAACTACCAAGAGAAACATGTTTGCTTTTACCACCTGACATCTTCTTGCCCATCGTCAAAGGCAGAATAATGCTCCCCCCACCCCCTGCAAGATGTCCATGTCCTGGTTCCTAGAACTCGTGAGTCTGTTACCTTACATGGCAAAAGGGACTTTGCTGATCCACTTAGATGAAGGATCTTGCAATAGGGAGATGACCTGGATCACCAAGGGGCCCAATGTAGGTACAAGGATCCTTTATAAGACGGAGCCCAAAGATCCGAATCAGAGAGGGAGATATGAAAACAAAAGCAGAGCCCAGAGTGATGCAAGGCCCCAAAGCCAAGGAATGTGGGCAGCCTCTAGAAACTGGAAAGATAAGGTAACAGATTCTTCCCTAGAACCTCTGTGAAAAACACAGGCCTACTAAAACCTTGATTTTAGCTCAGTAAGACCCATTTTGGACTTCCGACCTCCACATTGTAAGACAGTAAGTTTGTGTTGTTTTAAGCACCTGAGTTTGTGGTCATTGGTTTCAGAAGCAATAGGAAACTAATATATGCATCTAGAATATCCAGCCATTTAACAACCAATCACCAACATGTAGAAACACTGAGAAGTCGGACTTCTCTATGGGGATGGTGTTTCTGTCTTCCCGATGAAAATGTGGTGTCTGCATGTTAGAAAGAAAGCCAACACACAGGAGGGAGAAAGGGAGGGAACACACAAGGAAACCTGGAATAAGAAGCAAAATTTAACCCTGAAGCTTGTTACACTAGAATGAGAAAAAAGTCTGAAGGATCACAAATCTACCATAAAACATTTCACAACACCTTCAAATCAGATGGGCCCTGGTGAAAGGTTTTAACAAGCCAATACCCCGTGTGGTAAGGCTCAGAAAATGAACTTTCAATTCTCTTAATTTTCCAGTTAAATGAATCTGATTTTCTCCACAGAGAGGGAATTAAACTCCCCCAAACCAAGAAAACCCCCTTTACACATAATAACTGATACAGTAAAGATAAAACTTGGCTATGTAATGGTCTCATTACTCTTGTTGCAAACCATCTGTCAAACTTTGTTTAACAAGTAGAGTAAATTTGAGAGAAATAAATAACAGTTGTCTGAAACCCTCATGTCCACACAGGTATACTTTAAATGAGCTATGCTTGACATAAGGCACACATGCACGCACACACACGCACATGCACGCACACTCTTTCTCAATTTCCTGGCAAAGCACTCTTGCTTAAATACACAACCATCAAGCACAGAGAGGGATGCAAATCATTCCTCCTCGTCTTCCTCCTCCTTCACTCCCTCCCATCTTGCTCCTCTGAGAACTCAGACCCAAACCAGTTCTGTTCCTCCCCAGCTGCCAGTTCCCAAGAACACTCACAACCCTTAGTCCTCCTAAAACAAACAGCACATAAATCAGCAACAAAAACTAACTCAACTTCAAACCAGGCCATTCCAACATTAATAGTGCCTTTGTTGTCAATAAACCTCAGCTTGACTTCTCCTATTTTTATGTGTATTTTATTTATAAATTACTAATGCTTTTCCTGAAGCAGAATGGTCAAAGTAATAGCCTACACTGAGCTACTCCATCAGCTGGAAAAGAATAAAAAAAGATATAGTTCACATCGAGTAAAGGAGAGAGAACTATTAGCTGTGAATATATAGGCATTTCCTAATTCTGCTTGATCTCCAGTACCTATACTTTCCAACCCTCCCCCACCTCCTTGGAGGGAGTGAGGACCATGTGGACTTCACGCTGTAGTCACTCAGATAGACAGAAAGTAGAAGTCACAGCTCTGAGGAACCATTCTCTCAAGCTTGCCTATTCTTCATAGGCAAGAGTACTGATATATTTGTCCACGTTGGTAGACCGAAAAAGGTGGTGGTAGTGGTTTTATACTAAGTGAGAAACTATTATAAACCAGGTACATGACAGAACCCTTCAGCTCCTCAGGAATGCTAACAGCTTTCAGAAGCAATAGTTATTTCTTTCCCCAACTTAAGAGGAGTTATAAGAGTGACCTGTTCCCAGAGGAAAGGAGAAGAGGAAGAAGCCAGTATTTAACATGAAGTTCCACTTCTTTCGTTGCCCAGAGACCAAAAAGACCCAATTCTCTCCTGCAGGGAGCTCTGGATCTAACGGGTTTGGAAGATGAAGTGCCTCATATGAAGGGAACAGAGAAAAAGAATGGCCATCCAGGTTTTTCAAGCTATCCAGAGACTTTCAGATTTCTGGTTCAAATGGTTGAAAACATGGGTTGCTTACGCAAAACTTGGGAGATACTGAGAACCATTACATGGACAAATAACGTCTATCATGTTGGGATGGGGACAACAGCCCCTGAAATGCCAAGGCCTTCCCCAAGCTGGCGCCATCTGCAAACAGACACATAGGGTCCCACTTTCCATTACAGGTTCATGGCAGGTAAAAGCAGGAAGGCACCTGAGACATTGCCTTAGCTAACCGCCTACTCAAGAGAGGCTCCCAGTCCCACAGTATGTTAAGGGGTAAAGTTACTACCAGAATCCTGGTTTTCTCACTCCTCCTGTATTTTATTTTCAATCCAAAAATGTTGGGGCTCCTCTCAAAGTCAATAGAAGAGGTGCAAGTGTGGATGTAGTGAGAGCAGGGAAGGAAGGGGGACTCTGCTACAGTGCCAATTGCCCTTTTTTTTCCTCCGTGGATCCAGCTAAGAAATAAGCAGACACAAACTTAGACCAGTACCCCGGCCTTCTAGGCATGTATGTGGCTATTTCAGAGAAGGATCCAGTACTCTCCTGCTTCAGGGACCATGCCAGCCCTATTCTTCTAAGGCTTGCTCAGCAACTCCCACCAACCTTCTTTCCATCTCTACTGCCAATATCCCCTCTTTCTTCTGCCTTGCCATCAGACCAGGTTCTTCCCCTTCCCCACAGGAACTGTTACATACCATCATCTACTCAGTTGACTAATAGAAAAACTCAGACTTAGGAGGACCAGTCAATGGGCACAAAGGGCTACAGCGTGAAGCTGGTAGATTTACCCCCATCCAAATCTCGCTCATCCTTCAGAGCGCAGCTCTAATTCCACCCCTTCTACAAGAAGCCTCTCTTGTATCTTCATAAGTTTAGACATCTTGGATAAGCAACCTCACCCTCTCCCAGTGCTCTAAAGTAATCGTCACAGCCAACAGCGCAAAACTACGTGAGATACAGGACCCCATCTCAGGGACCCACTAGCATCTCTCCTTTTCTTCACCTCTGACGCTGTCCTCCCCTGAGCCCAGACCATCTTTCTCTAGGATGCAGAGTCAGCCAGTTCCTCTATTATCATGCAGTCTTTCACATCTTTTTTTCTTATACTTGGGCTTGAACTTTTCAAATTCAAAAGCCAGGTTCAGAGTCTCCTCTTTTCTGCTGTGTCATCACCTGAATAAAGTAAACATCAAATACTGAAGCTGACAGGAAGGGCAAGATGTGCAAAGAAATATAGATTGAAAAAACAAACAAGCTCAGTGACAATCTCAAACTCATTATCCTGTCCTACAAACAATTATTGAGCGCCTCTTCTGTGCGGTATTCTGACAGGCATTTTCACTTCTAGTCTCTCATTTGAACTCAGAACAATTCTGTCTCCATGTTACAGGTGAATAAATGGCCTCAGATGGCCGACTACCTCCTCAGAGCCACACAGACCCTCCGCCTCAGACAGATGTATGGGCCTCGGGACGGGACTGGAGCTCTTTCACACACAGGGTAGTAAGGCAGAGTGATTAAGAGTGAGGGACCAAGTTTGAACCCCACCACCTACTAGTTGGGTACCTAACTAGGTGACCTCTCTCAGCCTGTTTCCTCATCTGCAAAATAGTGATAACTATTCATACCTACTAACTAATCTCCCTCCCCCTGTGAGTTGTCAGAGAATGAAACAAATACCTGTCAAAGTAATAAGAATTACGTCTGGTTCAGAGAGGACCTTTAATCAGTGTGAGCCACCACCACCACAATCATCACCATCTCCAAGCCAGGACAGGACACACTAGAAGTACTAGATTAATGGAGGAATTCTGCTCAAGTACAAACATGTGCATCTGAGAGGGCCGCATTATGGGGGAGCTCAGCACCTAGGGCCTCTTCCCCTCAGCTTTGACAAGCCAGCCTCACTTTGGGACTCCACATTATCTCTACCCAACTTCCAACCTAGGCAGGCCTCCCTCCACGCATCCCCCAATACCCATGCATGCTCTACGAACTGCACAGTGACCCACTTCTGAGAGCTGTCAACCCTGCATTGCATCTCCAATTAGACTACAAGCCCCCTGAAGATGTGGATGGAATCAGGTCCATAAATATCATTTCCCAGTTACTTAGAACTGGAGATGGAACTTGTGGACGTGCACCCCACCACTGAGCCTTCCGAGCTGGCACAGGGAAAGAACAATCCCTGGAGGTCATCCGACTCATGTCCTATTTATTGGTGTCCATTTGGTGGTATTCCCAACTTTCTGAGCTTGTATACTTGTTTTTACCTCGCAATACGTACATTGAATTGAACTACAAAGTATTTTAGATTAAGGTAGTCTAGGACACAAATATTAACTGGCAGGTAATGTAACACAAGGCTAAGGGGACAGTTTCTTAATATTTCATTTTCATCTGTGGAAAAACCGTGCATTCTTTCTGGCCTGGTGAGACACAGGAGACAACAAATTTTGGGTTCTACACAGGAAAAGAAAGGACAGGACTATACATCCAGAACAGAATGTGAGAAAGGGTGAACAACTCTGGACAGTTTTAGGAAATTTCACAGCACTTCAATCCTTCCTCCATTCTCATCATAAAAATTCACAGGTTTCTACAATGAAAGCAAGTTTAGAGTCTAGCAAATCCAGCCACCTTTATTTTACAGATAGAGAAATGGAGACCAGGAAAATGAAATGACTTGCCCAGTGTCTCCTGACCAAGAGAAAAATGAACACTCAGTGAAGGAAACTAATGAAGTATAAAGAATGGTCAATCTCCAGTAAGGACACACAGACACCAATCCCCATTCCGCCGCTGATCCAGATCCAGACAAGCTCCCTCTCTGGGGCCCAGGCTCATCTGTAAAACAAGACTTGGAACAAACGCACAGTGAATCACGGTGTCGACAGCCATCAGAGACACCTAGCTGGCAGTAACATTCTGTGATCCTCAGATCCACAGTCTTACAGTCTAGTGTTCTTTCTAGACGCCACCTTAACGTGGTACTCCAAATCATATGCACACACCCACAACTACACAAAAACACATCTGTGTTAGCAGAAAGCAGCAGAGAATTTTAATTCCCATTAGAGAGCTTTGAGTTTAAGATTCACTTCCTTTTTTCTCTTCTCTCCTGGTATACTCAAGTGTGTTTAACACACACACACACACACACACACACACACACACACACACGGCCCAGCCTCTCTGGCCATTTGGGTTTCTGTTCCCAGGCAACACTGCTCCAAGGAAGGGGGAAATGTAAGCCAGCAACGGTGGCCCATGAGGGCCAACAAAGAGGGGCCAAGCACTCCCACTGTCACCACCCTAAAACACCTGGTCGGGTCTGATTAATGAGATGAAGACCAGATGCTAAAAATGTCTGCTAAATGAAAAGAAAAAAGAAACAAAGAGAAAAGGAAAGGAAACCAGAAGCCTGCCTTTAATACAGTGCACTTTGTTATCTGTAATGTCTTTCAACCACAGATAACAGAATCAACCACATGGAATCTAAGATGCATGCCAGGTGAAAAAACATCATAAAGACATAATAAAAAGTTCCACCAGTGCCCATAAATTGCTGGGGGACTGTTGCAAGGGCAGAACCATAAATTCTTGATGTTTCCCAAATTAGAGGGTACCACCACGTATGCAGATATATTTGTGCGGGTAATTGAGGGCTAAAAAATCTTACATTAAACACAGCTACCTCCTTCAAACGCTGTTAGGGGAGCCTCCAACAGGCACACACATACAGCACACACTGTAGGAATTCAATTTGGAAACCATCATCTAAAGCACAGAGGAGAACAGGAAAGTCATATTGCTATAATGCTTAGATTATCAATCATCTTGACAGTTTATTGGCTTTATCACCACACATACCATTAAAATGATGTCTGGCCTAGACTGTCAGGAGCAAACATTAAACAGACCAGGATTAAAAAGCAGATCCCAAACAGCACTCCAGTCAAGTTTCCCTTCCACTCTGAAATTAGTTAGAGCTGACTAAGAAACTGGCGCTAGACTTTGAAGAAATATACAGCCCAAAAGGCTGCGAGTCAACTCAGACCTGAGGAGCTGATAGGTAGTGTCATGTTATGGCAAATCTGACTCTCCTGAGGTTGATTTATCATGCACTCTGTGAGACAGAAGGATTGCTAATGGTGGAACGGAGGAGGAGGGGGAGAAAAACACCACCCCCATAATTTGCCTCTTCTTGCAACCAAGGGCTTGCATCAAAAGGGCCAAGCCAGCTCCCTGAAGTGGGGTAGGAATGCTAATAAATTCACACTACTGAGCAAACATATTAACATTACCCCCACACAGGTTATTAAAGTAATTTTACAGATTCAGAAGAACCGAATAGGCAGCGGAAGAGACATTCATAATTCAAGAGCTCTAGACAGCGAAAGAGTTACGAACGCTATACGTTTTTAAAATGCTTCTGCATGTGTCACTTTGGCAAGGAAATCTCAACACAATTAAAACTATACTAGCACATCAATAGGGCTCAATTGAGAGCTGTGTACCTGCCTTTTACTAGGCCAGGGCTTTATAGATGCCTCAGGAAGAAAGGGGAAATGGGAAATTCACTGCTAATTAAAGGGAACCTTCTGTGCCTAAGGAAAAATGGTGGCATTTCTAAAATATATATAAAAGAAACACGTTTTCGAATCTCTGCCAAGGGTTTGGCTTTTTCACAGCCCCTAGAACTGTTCGGTGTTTGTTTCGAAGTTACAGAGCCATTCTGTTTGTGATTAATAGTTTGCTTTCCAGTACAAATAAGTCATTAAAAAGGGTGGGGTGGGGTGCAGAGAGAACTGACAGGGTAGGAACTGGCCCCGAAACAATGCGAGTAAGAAATTCATACCACATTTTCCAACTCTTTCACTCCCTTATTTACCCAAGTGGGGTCTATGCCCTCCCCACTGCGTGACTGCAACGTGACCCTGCGGGTGAAAACACTCACTGGGACACGACATTAGAGGTGCTTTCTCTTGTGCCTCTCCCCAGGTGGACTCACAGGTACCTGGGGAATTCCATTAACTCATCATTCATTAAAGGCTCTGGAAAAAGATGGAACAAAAGTTACCACAGGGCAGGAAGGAGCAGCTTCAGCAGTGCTCCTGCTCTCACTGGGCTGACTTCCCATGGGCTCTGCTGCCATTTTGTGACACGTCCAACCAGCCTTCCAAGCAATGCTGATCTTGTTTTGTTGGCTGTAGGTTGAGGGAAAACAGTGACAATATACCACTTACCCAGGGGGAGTAATTCCCCACACCTCAAATATCACCAGGAAAAGAAAAAAAAATGTAATACCAGAACCCAAGGCTTGTACACAGCTCAGCAAATCCTGAACTTTACACCTGAGCACTGGATTTGGGAAGCAAGGCCAGACCCACTCATATCCTCGCACATATGCACACCCAATAACATCACAACTCTTTGTACGAGAGCCAAGAGAGAGAGAACTAGGGGAAGGGCAGCCAGCATCCAAGCTCCTCACATAAGAAACTTCCTCCACCATCACCCCTGGCTCAGATTTCTGAAGCACTTTCACTATCAGTGAGGCGGAAACCTCCCACAACCAGCCCTCCACAAACCCACCCCCAACCAGGAAACAGACAAAATCTCCACTTTCACACTCCAAGACATCAAGGCACCACAAGCTCCATGGGGAGGGGAGATGTGTAGCAAACAGTCAGTGAAATCATTCATGAAGGTCACTGGGCAGCAGCCAAGGGACCGACATGGTGCTGAGCTTCTTTAGGAACACGGGGGACTCGGAGGAGCATGGGTCACGAATCCACAGAACCTACAACCACCCAGCTAGGACACATGATGGGCTTATCACCAAGTAGATGGAGATTTTTTTGCTCTTTCCACCAGTCCCTGAGCTCCTGCAGGGTAGGGACTATGTCTCACTGATTTGGTGTAAAACCTACCAAGAATGAATGAAAGCAGACATGAATAAGGAAAAAAGTGAATGATTATTTTTAATCAAACAATAATACATGCAAAGGCAGAACTGTTAGTTGGTTTGGAAATCCCAGTTTTGCTGCCAATTCAAGCCCTTCTTCCAGCAAGTGGCTGAAAGAAACCAGACAGTGAGACAGCAGGATGCTGCATTGACTCCTTCTCTTTCCTCTCAGTCCTCCTGGAACACTCTTCTCGGGCCCACCGCACCTTCACAATTCTGACGTCCACGCTATACTGAATGCCTGTGTGGGCGGCCCCTCAGCCTGTCTCTAATCAGAACAGTAAGGCAGGAGAACATCAGTGGGCAAGGGACTACTACTAAGAAATGAGAAAACTGAGTTTTATTAAGATAAATCTTCTCCTCTTCTACTTCGTTGCTGTCTACCCTAGAAATGGCTCTAAAAGGTTTCCAAGGTTCACCCAAACACCAGACTCACTGGAGTTTTTCTTATTATAAAAAATAAGACTTAAAAGTTCTATGTTTGCATGTTAGATACCACCACCAGAGTGGCAGGAGGACAGAAGTTAGCCCCCTTCCCATAGCAGATTCTTCATAAACACTTATGAACTGAAAGGAGACATTTAATAGTGATTTGGAAAGCAAAATAATTCAGCGTGGGAGTTAAACAGAAAAGACAGACCATCGGTGTAAGAACAGTTGTCATTACACAATGCAGTGACAGGAACCATGATGTTAGAATTCACCTAAAACAGCAGCTAGGGTTGAGGCATCAGGGACAGCTCTATGGAGCTCGTAAGAATCAGCAGGTCCTTGAAGTATGTGTACTGAGGGGGAAGGCATCCAGGTAGGAAGAATATGGGGCCGAGGGGGTGTAGCAAGTATACTGCAGGGGTAGATGAAAGGGGTCACAGAGGAGAGTGGAGGGAGCGAACATAGGATGCGGCAGAGACTGTAAAGATCCCAAGCAGAGCAGGAAATGAACACCTAAAATTGAACTCCTGATCTTCTCCTACCTAGTGATTTCGCCATTATGGTAGGAACGGCTGATTGTCCCCTGATTATCTACAGCTACGTATGGCCATGTGGCTAAGTTGTGGCCCATGGGATGTGAGCAACTTCGGGGTGGTGACTCTACAGGGAAGACACACACTTGGAAAGTGATATGAGAGAACATTCCATTTCTATCTTGTTTAGCCAGTTGGAGTCTTGTTAAAACACCCAAATCCGTATCAAAACTACAACCACCATTATTCATCCAGTTTCTAAGCCCGGCACTCAGATATCAGGCTTGACTGTGTCCTCTCCCTCATGATCCCCATAACCTCTTTCTCACCAAGTTCTTCTGATGTCAATTACTATCTACCACTCAAATTTGCCCTCATTATTCCTCCTCACCACAGCAGCCAAGTATATGATGTCCCCACACATACTTTCACTTTCTCTGAACCACTATCATAGAACCATTCTTTCTCCATACACAAATCTGATCATGCCCCTTAATGAACACTCCCAATGGTTTCCCATTGTTCTTAGTGTAACAACAAAAATCTTCAGCACATACTATGAGGCTTAGCACAATCTGATCCCAATCTGCCTCCTCTATACCACATTCCACCTCCCAACCTTCCTTTGGTCCCCCTAATAACACTGTTTTCACCCCACACAGGGCATTCGTACATGAAGTTCCCACTGTCTAGAATGCCTTCTCCTTCCCCTTATTTCATTAAGTCTTACTCATCCTTCACATCTTAACCCAAGCAACACTTGGTTAGGGAAGACTTCCCTGACCTCCTACCAGGTCAACTCCCCCTATTATACCATGCACCAATACATACATTTATGCACTAATACATACACTTATACCTATGAGGCTTTCTTACAGTATTTCTCTTTATAATTAGCCAAGTATCTGGTATCCCTTATTTTCTATTCATGTAACAAAATATAGAATGAACACTACATTTATCTGATTAACGTCAGTCCACTGTTCCCTACCCAAGACTATGTGCTCAGTGAGGGTAAAAACCATCCCTATAATTGCTCACCAGTGAATCTCTGGCATGGCACAGAGGCACTCACCACATATTTAATATGAGAATGAGCTAATACAAAAATTAATTAATGGATGGCTCTGGTTCCTCCCATGACTTTTACTTCATTAATACCCCTCATCAATCTCATACCTGGCTAATCATATACCCTCAGGCTCCCAGATTGTTGATCTTTCCAAACAAAGACGCTCTCGGAACCTAAGGAAAATATCCCTACCCTGCCTGCTCTCCCTCCTCAGCTTCTTCCCTGATAAAGACCATCTACTGTGGGAAGGTGGCTCCTTGTGCACTCTATTCCCAACGCAACTATTGTGCTATCAAAAAAAAAAAATGGAGAACTGAATATCACTGGTACTTAATGACCCATTAGACAGCCACCTTGATACAAACCAGAAGGTGGTTAATGCTCTAACAAACTGATGCTAAACCAAGGTAACAGAGGGTAGCATAAACCAAGAGGCACGGTTTATAACACTAGTATTTCATTAACCGAATGGGAAATAGGGCATACCAGATTCCCGACCAATTACACAGTGGCACAACTGAATCACAAGGAAGGTGGCAAGTTCCCCAAATGTCTGGGTCCGCAAACCTAATGACATCTACATCCCAAAAATGACAGAATTTTTTTCCTTTAAATATCCACCACCATCACTGCCACCCCTGACCTATAACACAACACAACACTCTCCAGCAGGAGAAGCTGCAACTTTCACACTGCACAATGAAGTGTTCTGGAAGAAGCCAATGAAACCGCCCTAAATGCCAGCTGGCTTTGCATTCAAATGCAAACTTGTTTTTGAAGACGACAGGCATGAGTGTGGTACCGCTAATAAAGAAAATGGGCTCTGAGCTGACACTGGGTATCCTCACCTCCAAAACCTACATTCCCCGGAGAAAGGGGTTCTTCCCTGGCTTTTGTATTCTTACACGGTGACCATAAAAAAGCCTTTATGGGCTCGTGTGCCATCTTGCCCTGCCACAGACAGACATTTTAGCGCTAAGGCCTCTCAGGTTAAACCTGAGAAAGGCGGCGAGGGATGCAGATGAGTACCACCATGGATTGCAGGGTGCTGTGGGCACAAAAGCATCACAGGAAAGGGATGGTTGCCTCTGCTTAGGGACTGCAGGACTAGAGAGAGAACAACAAGCACTAGTCAGAAAAAGAAGGGAGAAAATGCACCTGATAGAGGCTGGAGAGGCCTCTGAACCCCTTGGAAGAAACACCCAAAGTAAACTTAGGTCCATGCTTGCACCTGCCTGAGGACTAGGGCCAACCAGGCCCTTAGGCCATGGATGCCAGAAGTTTATTATCCCCAGTTCTTCCCAAAGAAACACTGTGGCTTGGCGGGGGCTCTGACTACCGCCCCCCCCCCCATTCTGCAGAAGAATGAACAGGAATGCAGAGCAACTGTCCCATAAACTCAAGTCAGAGGTTAATGCTAAAGAAAAAATCTAATAAGCAAGAAGGCATATAGCTTGTTCTCTGGACCAAGTAGGTCAATGAAAATCCCCTTCAAAACCATGCCCCCCAACAGGAAACGGGAAAACGACTCATCAATAACCAGTGCCGCAGAGAAGACGAGGCTACACCATTGTTCTGGTCTCTTCTTCCCGGGCACACAGCTGGACTCCATTTCCCAGTCTCCCTTCAAGAAAGTGGGGCCATGGAATTCATCCTCACCAGAGAAATGTGAAAGGAAGTGAGGTCGTACAACCATGGGGCTGGGGGCAGTTAAGAGTTTGGTGTGTCCTCTCCATGTTCTCTCTCCTCATCCACTAGAAAAAGTGAGAGGACTCCAGGAAAAAGCAAAGGGAAGGCACTGAAGACAAAGTGTTCTTGGGGGCCCTGCACGATGGCAGGAAACAGCTCTCCTCTCCCACTTCACTCCCTCTCATACACACACTCTCTACTTTAGACTTGAGAGCAGTAAACAGACTTCTATCATGTCGAGCCACTAAGGTTTGGGGGCTGGTTTTAATAGCCATTAGTCTTCTCTGGCTAATAGAATCATTCAAACTTCATTAGCATCTGGTTTGAGACCTATATTGGTTATGTTTATTTGTATAGCAGATCCACCCTCCTGATTATGCAGGGCTCTGGTTAACGTTAGGATTTGGTTTGTATTCTCTCACTTGGATCTTTGAGTCTGGAATAAAAATTTCACCATGGAAAATATTCAATATGGAAAAGCCACCAGCAAATATTCACAAGCTGACCCCACTTCCATGTCTATAAATAGGCCCACTCTCTCTCACTTTCAAGTTCCTTCTGGTCTTTCTTGCAATGGACAGGACACACACATGGAGTCCACTACTTTTACAGACATATTAGGTCGGTTAGAGCTTTACCAATAAGAAAAAAAAAAAAAGATTTGAACACACATACACATATCACGCAAATAAGGGAGCAAAAGGGAACATATTTTGCAAGGGGATAAATATGAATTCCAATCAATGGAACAAGGTATTATCCACTCTCTTGTCTAAGACTGCAAATTAAAAATGCTTGTTTCAAAGAAAACATCGTATACGGTTTATTTGGGATGGTTATCTATCATAGGATTAGAAAAGAGTAAACCAGAGACTGACTTGTGTTAGAGTGATAGGTAGAAAAGGCAAAGGTACGAAAGAAAGAAAGAGAGAGAAAGAGAAAGAAAGAGAGAAGGAAGGAAGGAAGGAAGGAAGGAAGGAAGGAAGGAAGGAAGGGAGGGAAGAAGAAGGAAAGAAGGAAAGAAGGAAAAGAAGGAAAGAAGGAAAAGAAGGAAAAGAAAGAAAGAAAAGAAAGAAAAGAAAGAAAGAAAAGAAAGAAAGAAACCCAGCATTCCACCACCTTGAATCCTGGAGAACCCTGGAAGGCATACTTGGCTTAGTTGAAGCCAGGACGTGAGCTCCTAGAGAGGTCACGAATGAGTGGCACCTGCAATGGCAGAGTCCATTCCTTGAGGCAGACACAACACACTAGGAGATCTGCCCACCTGTCTAGAAGACTAGTAGCAGGTAGTGTGGTCGATTCTGGCATTGGGGAAACCAAACCCAACTAACAGATTGACTCACATTGCTAAATATTTACTGAGTATCTACTAATACCACTTGAGAACCTGTGGGAGAAACTAAATGTGACTATTTCAGGACTCTTACAGATCATCTGTCATTTCTCAGCTGTGAACCCTTGCTTCAACGCTCAACCTCAGTTTCTTCATTGGAAGATATTAGATGCAAAGCACTTAGCAAACATAAGCCCACAATTTATTTTAGCTGTCACCAGAACAGTAACCATCCTGAAGGGCTCAACTGCATGTGAGTGCAGTATTGGACGGAGAGATGGAAGTCACCGGGGTGCCTTCATGACTCCCACAAAGGAAGATGGAAGGTCAATTAAGGGAGTCTCCAGCCTCCCACCCCACTCAGCAGCAGCTCAGTTTGGGGCTATTCTATACACTGGAGTTCTACATAATGTATCATTTAACTGAGGGTTCCTTTTGCTTGGCAGGGAAAAAAAAAGTTTAAGAAACACTAGTTTAATCCCCTTTATCCCACCCCCCACCCTCACCCCTTTTTTTTTTTTTAACAGTTGAGAAAACTAGAGGTTGGAAAACAGAAGTTAACATACACGTTCTGATTTCCAGTTATCTTTTTGTTGAGCCAGGCTGGAGGCTGGGGATGAACCAGGTTTCTTCTCCCAGCCAAGCCTGAGGCTCTAGTGTCCAGATCTCAGCTCTGACTAAATGTCATCTCTAGAAACTCTGCCACTGCGGGGAAGAGAGGTGGTACCCATTGCCTCTTTCTCCTGGGGTGCAAACATCCCCTCTCACCGCAAACCAATTATGAGCACCTCCCCTCCCTATTTGCCTATTAGACGGGCCGGTCTCCATGCCAAAGGCACTGCTCAGGCAAGCTCTAGACCGGAGCCATGGTACCAGGATAATGATAGTCATGATCATAGTTTAATTATAATAGCAGTAAACCAGCATTGGTTGAGCATCTACTTTTTGCCAGGGAGTATGCTAAGCACTTTACACCCCGTATTTCATGTCAACTTCAAGACAATTCTGAAGCGAGGTGCTGTTATTAACTCCATTTTACAGAGAAGGAAATGAGGCCCACAGAGTAGTAACTGGGCACACTCACCCAGCTGGCAAGTTTGAAGCTAGAGTCTGACCCCAGGCAGTTTGGCTTCATTTCCCATCCTCTTCACCCAGTCCATGTACTGTTTCCCAATCTCACACCCACACCGGCAATGAGAAATAAACACCATAGCCAGTCAAGGATAGTTGCATTTTAGGACAAGGTAAATCACTGGGAAGCTGGAAGGCATGTGGAGTAGGAACTACACATCTCAAGCAAACCAGATGCAAAACCAAATTGTCAGTGCTTCTGATCCATCCAGAAAAACTGCCAGGGAGAGCAGACTTCAGGAAATGTCTAGATTTCCTCGTCCAGGTCATCTCCATCACCCCCCTTCCTTCTAGCCTCCAGGGTTCCCATTTCCCACATGGTCCTGCTTCACACAGCACACAGTAGGTGCTCAATTATTCCTCTCTACCTGGCTGCTTTAGGAGGCAAACCCACAGCACTTCTTGGGGTTCATCTTCCCCAAAGCAACTCAATCCCCTCTCATACTTCAGAAAGAACTCACAGAAGGTCACACCCCTGCTACTACTTTGCCAACTTACCCATCGTCCCTCCCCCGTTTTAATTTCCCCCATTATGCCTGGATCAGTTTCCTCACCCTGTGCTAATTCCTCTCCCTCTCCAGTGTTTATACCCTTCAGATGTTTGCAGGCTATTATCATGTACCCACTTAGTCAAGCAGCACACATTAAGTTCTTTTCATCTTTCCTCATAAATCAATCCCTTAATCCCTCCAAGCCCTTTAATCGTGCTAGCTGCTCCTCTCTGAACTCCGTCCAGTTTCTCCAAGTCTCTGATGATGTTGTGACACGAGGCTGGATGCAGGGCCCCAGCTGCTGACTCTCCAAGCTCCCTGACTGTCAAGGAGACCCGTGCATGCACATGGCTCCATCTGGGAGGATGGACACTTTGCCTTACTGCTCCTAGCACCCTTCCTGCAGCCATAGCATTGTGGAGGGACTGCGGCTATCCACAGAGATGCAGAGAGCTCTCAAGCATTTTGGCGCCATGCAGAATTTAAAGGGGGGGGACCTGCAGGAAGTTTTATAGCCCCATAACATTTTCACTAGCTATTCCCACACACTCCCTAAGAATAGATAATTTCTCTGAGATCAAACAGGATTTAGGAGACCAGGAAAAGGCCATTTTCGAGCCCCAGGTCATAAACAAGTTACAACCAAAATGAGATACCACTACACACCCACCAGAATGGCTATAATCAAAGACGGACAACACCAAATGCTGGCAAGGACGAAGAGCAACCAGAATTCACATGCACTACTGGTCGAAGTAAAAAATGGAACAACCACTGTGGGAAAAGGTCTGGCAATTTCTTTTAAAATGAGACTTACACCTACCTTAGGTCCCCAAAATTCTACTCTCAGGTACTCAAGAAAAACAAAAATATATGTACACACCAAGGATTGTATGCAAATATCCATAGCAGCTTGTTAGCTAAAACCAGAGAACAGCTTTGGTGACGTTCAACAGAATGGACAAATTACAGTCTATGCATACATTGGAAGACCATTCAACAACGAAAAACACACTACTGCTAGACACAACACGGGTGACTCTCAAACACGCTGTACTAATACAAGATTCACAGAAAACATACTATGTGATTCCAATTATATGAAGTCCCAAACCAGTCACAACAAGCCATGACAAAAAAATAAGGAGGGATTACCTCTGGAGAAGAATCAGGGAATAACTGGGAAGGGTCATCAGGGCACTTTCTGGGGGGAAGTCAAGTTTTTCATTTTGATAGG
Organism: Ursus maritimus; assembly: GCF_017311325.1. NCBI lineage: Eukaryota > Metazoa > Chordata > Mammalia > Carnivora > Ursidae > Ursus > Ursus maritimus. The sequence continues at coordinate 50,319,562 of NW_024426885.1, forward strand.
AGTTTGAATTACATAGATGCATTTATCTAAACTCACAGAAATGGTACACTTAGGGTTTGTCCATTTCTCAAAAGAAAAAAATAAACTAATGCTGAACTCTAGTAAAGGATATGATGCTGAGTGTTTAGGGTGAAGGGTATTGACGTCTGCAACTTACAATGAAATGCACCAAAAAAAAAAAAAAAATAGGTGGGTTGATGGATGGATAGAGCTAGAATAAAGCAAGCGTAGTAAAATGGTAACAGAAGAACCTGGATACCACCCTGATGTCAGCTATATGCAAGTTCACAATACAATTCTTTCACCTTCATAAAATGGAAATTTTTCTTGATAAAAAGTTGGAGGGAAAAAAAAAAAAAACCTTGACTCTTTCCAATCAGACTTCTTGCAGATCTTGGAGCCATGAAGGCCGCACCGACGTGCAACAGGATTTTTATCTTGCAGGCACTATGTCAACCACTTCCTTCTCATTCTAGGTGTGGCCTCCTCACCATTCCCCACCCATGCTTGTGTCCTCCAACCCCTTCTCCCCTCCAGCATTTTAGGATCTACATTCAAAAAAAAAAAAAATCTATCACTAGTTCATCCAGGGATTCCTAATACAGGATTCCTGAAGGGTGGCACAAGGAGGAGGTCAGGAAGGGTGAGGGCCACGGATCACTTGCAATTTTATGAAACATTCTATACACATACATACATGCATTTCTCTGAAAAGAAGATCCACAGCTCTCATCAGATTCTCATAGAAGTCTGTGGCCCAGGAAGGCTCAAAGCACACCTGGAAAACCTCTTCAACTGCACTTCCAAACGTGTGCGAAGGGCAGGTAATGCTTCCAATTTAGAAATCACCTGCACTTTGGAACACCTGTGTTTTTCATTATCAAAGTGCCTTTTCATTGTATACTCCTCTCATGTAAAGAGAAAAGGACGCTGCTTGAAAGTAGTCATGTGAGAGCCTATGCCCTTGAACGACATCTCCAGGCACATATGGTAAGATTAGGGTTATTCAATATAACATATTCAATTGTTACATATACTGTTCAGTATTAAAAAAATAAAGCTTTTGATCATAAAACTAATAAATATTAAGCACTTGGCAAATGAATTGCATAAAAGAAATTACCTTTTACTGAGGACCTACTATGTGCCAGGCACTTTATATATTTTTTATGTTATATTATTCACCATACAGTACATCATTAGTTTTTGATGTAGTGTTCCATGATTCATTACTTGCATATAACACCCAGTGCTCCATGTAATACATGTCCTCCTTAATACCCATCACAGGCCTATCCCAATCCCCCACCCCCCTTCCCCCTGAAACCCTCAGTTTGTTTCCCAGAGTCCATAGTCTCGTGGTTCATTCCCCCTTCTGTTTACCCCCCCCTTCATTCTTCCCGTCCTTCTCCTACCGATCTCCCTGCTTTATATACGTTCTTATTAAATTTCAGTCTCCATTGAGTTGTATCTCATTAGGCCTCTGGAAAGAAAAGAGAAAGAAAAGAGAAAGAAAAAAGAGAAAAGAAAAGAGAAAGAAAAAAGAGAAAAGAAAAGAGAAAAGAAAAGAAAAGAAAAGAAAAGAAAAGAAAAGAAAAGAAAACTAGGCCTAAAATTATCCCCCAAAAGTCACACAAGAGAATTTGAACCCAGAGCTCCAGGGCTCCAAAGTCTAGTCCTTCAAAGTTTCTCCAAGCAAGAACTTCAGCTGCTACACTCATAGCTCCTAGAATTTGGTGTACTCCTCTGCATTTCAAATACTCTGTCCGACAGACTTTAAAAGCTCTCAAAAATGATCCAGAAGTTCGAGCACTCCAGAATACAAAACCTATCGCCCAGACTACCATTTGTCTTCAGAGGGGGCTTAACTCTTTCATCATATTACATGAACCAATTCCTGGCTTGGAAGACTCCACGGCTGCTAAAGGACAAAGAACCGAGGGGCTGGGGGGTAAGAAGGGATGCAGCAATGCCTCTGCAGCATCACCCCACCACAAAGCACCTCTGTGCTCAGTGGAAAGGGGCTATCTTTCAGGGGCTTGGGGACCACCAGAAGCATCACTAACAGCTGAGGCTGTTCCACAAGCCACAGGACTCTGGACCTCAAAAGGTTGCCCTCTGGCCCAGGTGCCTGCAGGTCTAGAGAAGAATGACAATGCTGATCCTAAGAATGGTAAAAAGACAGCTCAGAGGCTTCCAAGAACCACTCTGGCAACTCTCTGGTCACCTTACCTCCTTGAGGTTTCAGCTGAATAAAAATGTTATGAGAAATAAAGACTCAGCACTCAAGAAAAGCCTTCCTCCATCCCTGAAATCCTATTATCGATAGAAGCAGGGCAGAACAATCAAAAGTTACACTGAAAGGGAAAAGAAGTCATAAAAGGCCAGTCTGAAGTATGCATGGAACTGGGGAGGGGCATTCCAAATCCAGCACAGAGAATGGTAAAGTGAGTGCACTTGGGGGAGGGGAGAGGGGTACAGGTGGAGACAGATGAATGAATTGCTACATTGCATGGCCAAGTTTACAGGTGGCCAAGCCCAATATCTATTCTCCCTTCTCCCCCAAGGAACAGGACCTTAAATTTTAGCAGGGCACATTGCCACCCAGTCAGAAGACAACAATTCTCTGCCTCTCTTGCAGCTAGGTGTGACCTTATTTGCTGCATGGAACTTCAAAGTAAGTTCCAAAGAGGAAGGAGGGAATGTCTTCCTTTGCCTTTCCTCCTGCTGCCAGGCTGGTATGTGGATCTGATGTCTGGACTATGTACATCTTAAACCATGAGGTTCAGTCCAAGAAACCAAACCCTTGAATAGCAGAGTGGAAAGATGGAAGGAGCCTGAATCCCTGTTAATACCACGAAACCACTGTATCAGCCCTAGGTTGTCAGCCTCTACAATAAGAGAGAGAAATAAAAGTGAACCTTATGTAACATGCTGGTAATTGGGATTATCTATCCCATGCAACTGAACCTAATCCTAACTGATATGGATGGCTAGATACATCTCTAAGAAGTTGTTTTTAACAACCCCGAGCAAAAGTACCACACCCTATGCACAGCTCTGGTCTCTAACTAGCCCCTACTCCCCTGGATTAGGAAGGGTTCATTACTAGAAGAAGTAGCCCCCATACCTTTTCACTCGGGAAAGGTCACAAGTGAAAGACCACCCTTTTCAAGCTACTAAATCAAATCCACCTTTTCAGGGCATTGATACCTTCTGGGATAGAGTGAGGCACCTGTGAGCTCCTACTTAGTTAGGCCCCAGAAATCCCACCTCACAGCAAGTGAACTCTAAAATGCTTACTTCCCCTTAAGAAAACTTTTAAGGGAAAGATGTAGGCTTTAATCAAGTGCATTTCAAACAAGTCTGCCAGGGAGTCTCAAGACCAGAAGCTACATAATGAGACAATGGGGAATAAGAAATAGGAAATAGTGACTGATCTTTCCAGGTGCTCTTCTCCCCTCGGTTTTGATCGAGTGACACTAAAATTTCTGAGATGAGACCTGCACCCATGAGGATATTCTACCACACATATAATCCCAAGGCAAGCAGGAAGTTACCCAACAGCAGGGATGAGGAGGCTACGTTCTAGGAGGTGCCAGATTTCAAGCGCGTGACTTCACCACCTCCACAAAGAGAACAGACTGAGAATTTTCCATTACATCTGCAGCAGTGGCAGCTTCTTCAGTGGCCTCATCAGAGGAGTGGCTTCAGAGCATGCCCACCGTGGCTGTATTTTCAGTCCAGGGTCCTGAGAGGACACCCCTCCAACACACAAGGATTCTTAAGGGCTCCCTTGGCTTTCCACTTGCCGTCTACCCATTCTGATTTCATGGGCTAAACACACACATCCACACTCCAACCTTGGGACCCCACAGTCCTCACTTCACTCCCCAGGCCTCTTCACAGAGATCCCCCGAAAAGCCAGGATTTATGAGATTCTTGAGAATAAAGTTTTCCACTCACTTCCAAACTCAGGAGGACTCATTCTCCACGACATTGAAATGGGGAGGGAAAGCCATCTTTTAGGATCTCAGAGGTTGGATTTTGGTGATAAAGTTTTAAATTGCTGTCCATTATTAACGTTAAACTCACAGCAGTCAGCCCTGAGATCTGCAATTATAACAATTCATAAAAACAGCCCCTTTGTTAGTTGCACTTGAAGAGCTTTTGAAATATAATTGCAACGCAGTGCAAAGTAAAATAAAAATTCAGATTTTCTTTTACCGAGGCCATGAACAATACTGTCCTTTTTACAGCAGCGGAAAGCCTCAAGACATCCGTTATATTCCTTCAATGAGCTTTGTTCAATAAATGCTAAGCCTTGAAGCTTTTAAATGTATTAAAGTGATTATGATATCATCACTCCAAAGGCACTTCAATAGAACATTAAGACAGAAACAATTTTCTTCCACACAAACGGCATAACAGTAACAAAAAGTTGATTAAATGCACATTGTATCAAAAATATTTTCAGTATTTATAGACATATGTAGATAACATTAACTGTAACCCACACCATGGGCAGGGAAGAGAAGAGTAAATAATAAAAGCATTGGGGGGAGAACAAATTTTAACAATAAATCTTCAAAACTTAAAAAACTGTAGCTTGACTGTGATTTTGCTTTTGGATTTACAGGCAAAGTCACACTACATAAAAGAAAATAAGTCTCAAAATTAACAAATACTAGAGGGGAACAAGTCCTTGTTTGCTTTTCTAATAAGCCCAAATACATTCCCCACTCACACATGCCATACTTCCGTACATGCCTCGATGAGACTGGCAGGAAATACTAATCTATTTATTTACAACATCACCTAACATACCGAGAGCAGGTGAGGACTCTGCAAGGGGCAGATGCCTAACGTGTCCAACCAGGAGGTGTGGAGGGGGTAGGAAGGAGGCCAAGAGGTGGGTTCAGAGCAAAACAGCAAGATGTAAGATTCTCTTTGTTGCAAGCTCATTACAGAATGCTCTTAGCACAGATAAGGGGATTATGAATTCACATGTGAATTTATCCCCTATTAAACTTTCAGCAAAAGGGTCAGTTGGCTGGAATAGCAGAGCCATGGCACCATGGTCACATGCCAAGGTAGCAACTACTTGTAGGCTCTCCTGACACATAAAAAAGGGATGTTTCAGCCTTTTGAGTGCGTACAGATTAGCATTTACATCTGTGTGTTCAGTTCTGTGCTCAGTTCTATTTTGCTCAGCTTTATCTTGACACCATGTTCCCAAGCCATTTAAAACTTGATATATCCCTTCTAATGGATGTACTATAGGGTGTTTGGTAGTTATTTTTTGTAGTAGCTATTTATGTAGTAAGGATATCTATCCTATGCTTGTCCTATTTTGTTCAATTATTTACCATCAGAGTTGTTTTTGCCTCCTAAGTTTCTTTATGGGGTGGGGTGTTTTTAAAACAAGGTGAAGGACTCTAACATCTTAAAATTAAGGAGAGAAGTATTCTAAGGACCCAAGGGTGGAGGGTGGGGGAAGGAGTCTGCCAGGAAGAAGAAAACAAACTCTCAAACCAGCTAAGACCAAATCCCTACATATGACCCAGTACCTTTCTACTTGTCTTGCCCCCTAGGCCAGAGGAAGAGTGTGTTTCTCATTGGAAAACACTCTATAAGCAATGCGGACTCCACAAGAAAAGCCACACACAAGCCTTTTATTACCCAACTTGGGGCCCTTGTGATTTTCTTTATGGGGAGAGTATCCTTGTCCATCACTTCAAGCACTGCTCCCTAGCCCTGGCAGCTTCTTAAACCAGCCCGGAGAAAGGAACACATAACAAAGGGCCAAGAAAAATGGAAAATAAAGACCATACAGTGGGTGACAAGTTCCCCCACTCAAGCAACTAGCCAGTGCCGTGGGCCAGAATTGATTTTCTATACGACATCAGAAAGGATTACCTCTCCCCCACAATACTGCCCAGGGGGATGGAGTGGAAATCATAATTAATTCAGGCAAATTCAATTCTGTGAGTCCAAGTGACAAATACTTTCCTTACAATATGAAACACAGTCTCAAAACATCTTTAAACAGTTGGTGGAAGCAATAGTAACACATTCAATGCAATAATGCACGAAGCTACACAATAAAAAGCGTGCGACCAAATAATAATTCTTCCAAGTCAGGAAAGAATATTCTTTTAAAAAATAAATTCGAACTTCAAAGAACATGCATTTCCATTAATAACGTTGACTCTCCTTGCCTCCTGGTGATATTGGGTAGAGGGGAGTGGAGGTCAATTTCATTCTTTAACTATCTTGGTCTATCAGGCCAACAAAAATATTCTCTGTGTTAGAGGGAAATGCATTATTGTGCTTCTGATGCAAAGAATCAGATGGGAGAGGTTGCTTCCATAGCCAATGTGACCTAAACCCACAAGAATCTAAAAATACCATTGCGGACAACTACGAATTAGCCACCCCATTGGAGGAGACTCAGTGACACCCATATTTCAAAACAGATAGTCACAACACAATTTCTTTTTGGCTTGAGTTTTTTTGTTTGTATGTTGTTTTATTTTTGTGGCTTCAGAGTTTATTCCATGGAATGGTAGGGTTATATAGACGAGAACACTGAATCAAGAGGCAGGCATCCCAACATCTAGTACCAAGTCTGGCACTAATCGATCAGAGGCCTTGGGCCAATTAACACCTCTCTGAAGGCCCTGAGGCTCCTTCTCTCTAAAACAAAATGGTTTACTTACATGTTTCCATATTTTTTTAATAATAATTTTTTATGTTAGTCACCATACAGTATATCCTTAGTTTTGATGGGGTTTTTTTTAATGTTTTTTGTATGCTCTTTCAATCATAATATTCTACAACTGTGGAATTATTTTCCTCTTCCTAAAGAAATTCTGCTTATAATTACATTTAAATGCATTTCTATTCCTTGACCCCAAGAGCTGGGCAGGAGAAGGCACTGAGTACAAAAGAGGACATTCTGGAATTCACAGTCAGAGGGTCATCCCCAAAGTGGAAAATCAGAAGTTGACTGTATGTGTGTATCATACATATGGATACACAAGCATGCACCTTCTTGGCCAAAATACTTCTCACTTAATCATTACATATTTATTAATATTTATTAAATGCGCCTTAGAGAATGCTTCTACTTATAGCTAACTATATGTGATCAGAAAAGGTGATAAGAACATGGTTGATAACATGCACAGTCTTTGGCATCAGATGACTGATTCATATTCTGCCTCTTTAGGCAAACTGATATAACTCTCTGAGCCTGTTTCCTCATCTAGAAAATGGGAAGAGAATACTTTGCTCATGGGATTATTGTGAGACTCAAATAAGACAATCCACATAAAGCACAGTAATTGCTATCATCACTATTATTTACCACTATTACTACCATTAAATCCCATTAGGTTGCCGTAAGAGTTTACTAAGAACATATATTAAGTACTCAGCACCAGGCGCACAGTAAAATCTAATAAAGATTGCCCGTACTCTTATGTTACACTCATCTACATAGTATTATTATGTTATCAGATAAGCTTGTAGCATTTCTCTTTAGTCCAATACCCTTGTTTCCCCCACAAAGACAATTTTCAATGGAATAGCTCTAGCCCTCAGGCCCCCGCAGACAAAAAACACAAATCCCCATCAAACTAACGCTTCTCGGTGGTAACAAGGCTTGGTGAGAAGAGCCATGCAGTACAGACTGACTTATGTTCCTCCTCTGAAAAGTGAAAAGCCGCAGCCGATGAGCTCAGATATCCGTCCAACTCTGGCTTTGCACGACCCTACCTGTGAGCCATTCCAAAGTGTGGGTAACACCCACAGCCCAGCATCCTCCCTCTTGGGAGTGTGAATGAGTGATGACCCCAAACAAACAACCTGAAATCCAAAGGAATAGCTTCCACATACAGCTGCAAGAACTTGTGGGAGATTATTCCCAAAACAGGGGTTGAATCCATTTTCTGGGCATGGCTTAATTTTGTTCATGTTGAACAATGGACGGATGTTTCCAGGCATCAATTCACAGACAGAAGAGTTTCTCTGCTACGTCTTTAGTTTCCACTTAGAACAATATTCAGCAACAGTCATTTGATTTCAGTCCTCTACTAGTGAAATTCCTTGTTTGTTTTTCCCAAAAGTTCAAAGGGATTGGCATTGAAAGTTCTGCCCACGATCGGTGACTGCTGCAAATTAAGATGTCCTAACCATTTACCCCAGGGTTGAGGGCAGTCCAATAAACAGGTTCTTCTCTGCTTTTATGAGCCACATTAAGTAACAAGTAAGCATGACTCGTTCCTTTGGCTGTAACTTACGTAATTTATCTCTCTGGGAAAGGTGCACAAGACCTCAGAGGGAGTCATGTAAGGATTCGTGTGAGAACTGAGACAACACATGACTACAGTCACAGTCTGCTAATTTCTGCTGGTTTCTAGGAGGGGAAAGAAAGGGGGAAGTATGTTAAGGGTTAAGGGGGCTTCAGGTCTTTCGGACGGTATAAATTACCATGCCTCAAGGAAACAAGGCAGATGGCAATTCAGCATCTCCAGTGGGTGCCCCTCCTTCCTGTAGACACACCCCAAGCCACAGTTCTGCTTCAAGAAGGGCATTGCTGCTGACTCTGGACCTTTAAATAAAAGCATATTCTAGAACCATGGGGACAATGGCAAGACACTGGCCATCTCACACCTGCCACTTGCTTACTCAGTGCCTGACAAGTGAGTCTCAAAAAAAAAAAAAAAAAATCAACGGGCGAGAGAGAAGAAATGAAGATGACACCAATGCCAACTTTTTATCCCCATTATCTACTTTATTAGAGTTTTTCTAACTCCTCTACACAAAGGAAAGGGTAAGCTATAGAAAACTAAGTGGCTTTGTCATCAAAAGCCTTCTCCACACTGGCACGCAAACACCTGTCAGTGCAAAAGATGCCTCTTTATCAAGTCTTCATACCTACCAGGAGCCAAGAACACCAGAGATTTCAGACTATTTTCTTCCAATGTTTTGAAGTCCCTTTCAGTTCACATGAAGGCTAACGATTTCAAAAAAGTGGGGAAAGGAAAGAGTTCTTAAAAAAAAGAACAAAAAAAAAAAAAAAAAACCCATACAAGAAAGAAAAAGGAAAAGATATTGTGCCATGATTATGAAGTCCTAAAAGCCTTTTAGCTGACAGCATAGGCTTTGTTGAATAGCCTCTAAGAACCTCCACTGAAAGACACAATACAGCAATAAAATAGAGGCAGAGCATCCACAGTGTAGCATCCCCAGCCTCCCAAATTCAGATAGCCCATTTTATAGCGGAAGTCAGATTTCTACCCCAACAGCCCTTTGGAACACTCAAGGTCCAGTGTGGCATCAGATAGACACACAAGTCCAACCAACTGATATATCATTTTCTGCCAAAAGAGAAATTAGTTTGTACCAACCTTAGCACAAACCTTCAGTTAAAACCAGACTTCAAAAATAGCAGAAGTGCCTTAAACCCTCAGAGTGCCCCCATGCCCCAAGTCTATCCGTCCACCGATGATGCTCTGTCCTCAGTTTCTACACTGAGTGATGATTGCCAAGCTAACCAAGTCTGCTTTTCCAAGAGCTTGCTCCAGTCAGCAGAGTTCAGACACTTAGCACTCGGGCATTCACAGCACTCACATGGGATAGCACTGGCTTATGGAGAGTTGTGGTCAGAGCTATATAAACCTACCTGTCATAATTTCAGTAGCCAGTGCACTTCCTGCCATTCTGCCCTGACCAGCTGTAAGTAAACAGAGGGTGAGGACTGGAAAGAAGAAACCACAACCAAGATTATACTGAATAAGTTCACACATCTCCCACACATCCCAACATGAAAGCAGGATTTCAATAGCACATGCAGTATTTGGCTTGGGTGTGTGAAATACCAGCTTTTGAGTGATGGAGCACTCACCCCTACTTCAGACATACCTTTTCTCTTAAACTATTACACTTGGAGCTCCTGCTCCAGACCCATCCATCTAACAACAGAAAGCACCTCTCAAGCTCCTTTCTGACACAAGCCCATCATTCACCGTTTGCTGGTATGCACAGTTTTTGCTGACAAAGCTCCATTACTAGAAAAAGCTCAGTAAGTAAAGCTGATTTGAAATAACTATATATTATAGGGAGGCTGGATGAAGAAAGCTGATTTGGAGTCTAGAAAATCATCATATAAAGAGGCTCTAGAAAGAACTGCTTAATTATTTAAATACTTTCACTTCCTACAGACCATACATCATTTGATTTATCATCAGTGTTCAATATTTGGTAATTTACTGGGGTCATCTGACAAAACAACTCCAGATAGCAAGTACATATCAGACACTGTAATTCTTCAGTTGAAATGTCTGCGCATCCCTGATTAATGTTCAAATACTAAGCTAATGCTATCAAACTGAGGTGTGTGCCAATTCCAGCTCTCCAGTGAAGATACAAAGCTGAAAGCATGTCGGTAAGGCACCCTGAAGAGCAAATTACCATGTGTTGTCCTCCGTTGTCGCAAGATAGACTGACAGAATGGCTGGGATGGCCCCAGCAAAGATGTTTGTCCATAAGTCAGTTGAACAGAGATGGCTAGTCCCGTGTGACTCACTGCCTGATTCAACTGCTATAGCAAGTCACAGAGACCAAGAGCTTGGGAGGAGGGTGTGTACCTACTCCCCCCCCCCATGCCAGGCTCATCCTGAGCCCAGCTCTGTTTACGGTGTGCCAAACCCAAAATGCATCATTATAGACTCCCCACCTCCTGGGGATCTTGCTCTTCAAGATCCATGTCTTGCATAAAGCTTTCTTCCTTAGCCAAGCTCAAAATGCTCTCTCTAGTCTTTCAACTCCTACTACCATCAGTGTTTATTTTGAAATCAAATTGTCTTCTCAATAAATTCAAGGTAGAATCTACATCTTCTCAATATTCTCTGGAGTTTTTAACATAATAATAAATAAGAGCAACTCAAAGTTTCAGGCCATGACAAGTCACATGGGTCAAAAATAAGAAATACAAGAAGTCTAATATCAATTCATAAAGAAATCCAACCAATAGATTTCTAATTCTGTAACCTGAAAACAGGCATATAACTTTTAAAGTGCCTATTTACACAACTTGATCATATGGTAGGTCATAAAAAGGACCTACAGTTCCAAGAAACAGTACAGACCACGTGACCACATTCCCTGATCACATTTGACAAAAATTTTAAAACCTCTAACTTTTATGACGAGAAAAATCAAGACCCCAAAATATCTAGAAAATAAAAATATACAACATTACATATTAGTATCTACAGGACACAACTTAAAAAGTGCTCAGAGAAAATTCCTAGCTTTAAGCAGTACAGTTCCAAAGAAGATAAACTGCTTATGTGTGCAGCCCAAATACAAAGAATAAAATAAGGAAAGCAGAAATATTGGTAGGTATATAAACAGTAATAAGAGGAAAATAGTGGCACTAACAAATAAATGCAAGACTATTGAAGTAATAAGCTACCAAACCAATAATTAAGGGGAAGAAAAAAGGAAGTATATAGTCAACATATGCATATGATGACAGGTGGGCGCTCCCTGGCCCAGCGTGCCCCATTGCCATCCCCTTAAGCCCCGTGGGCACATGCGGTCCCCACAGGGTACACCCCTTGAATGCCTGGCTCTGGTGGACAGCAGGGCTTAGGATTCTATGCCCCACAGGACTAAACTATCAGAAACAGTTCTTGGCAGGTTATCTCCCCCCAAAGCACGGCACAGACAGGAGACTGATACACAACCCCAGCTCTATGACCACTCTTTCAAGACTGGGAGAGGTAGTTGTTTCACCTAATACACAGACACAAACATGGAGAGTCTAGTACAATGAGGAAACAAAGGAGAATATTCAAAACAGAAGAATAAGATAGAACCCAGGTTGGGGGTGGAGGTAATTAACCAAAGGTAATTTACCTGATGAAGAGTAATTTACCTGATAGAGTTCAAAATAATGGTCCTAAAGATGCTCACCTATCTCAGGGGAAGAATGGATAAACACAGAGAAACATCAACAAAGAGAAACTCTATCAAACATACATCATGGTGCTGAATAATAAAACTGAACTGAAAAATACACTAGAGGGACTGAACAGCAGACTAGGTGAAACAGAAGAAAGAATCAGTGACCTGGAAGAAAGGGCAGTGGAACTCACCCAAACAGAGCAGCAAAAGGAAAAGGAAAAATAAAATAAGAAGAAAACAGAGAGGAAAGCAAACCATAAGAGACTCTTAACTATAGGAAATAAACTGAGTTGCTAGAGGAGAGGACAGTGGGGAGCTGGGGTATCTGGTGATGGTCACTAAGGAGGGCACTTGGTGTAATGAGCACCGGATGTCATATGCATCTGATGAATCACTGAATTCTACCCCTGAATCTAATAAAAATTTAAAAAATTAAAATACAGATAAATAAGTGAAAATAGCTTAAAAGATCTATGGGACAACATCAAGGGAACAACATTTGCCTAATAAGGAAGGATGGACAGAGAAAGGGATAGAGAATTTATTACAAGAAATAAAAGGCCAAAAATTTCCCTGAAGCAAGAAACAGACATTCAGATCCAGGAAGCCCATAAAGTTCCAAATAAGATGAACCTCACGAGATTTACACCAAGACACATTATATTAAAATGTCAAAAAGTAAAGAAAATCTTAAAAGCAGCAAAAGAAACCAACTTGTTCTGTACAAGGGAACCCCCATAAGACCATCAGATTTTTCAGAAGAAACTTTGCAAGTCAGAAGGCAGTGGCAGAAAGAAAAACTTTCAACCAAGAATACTCTACCCAGCAAGGTTATCATTCAGAATTAGAGAGAGAGAGAGAGAGAGAAGGAGAGAGAGAGTGTGTATGTGTGTGTGTTTTCCAGCTAAGCAAAAAATAAAGAAATTCATGGGGCACCTGGGTGGCTCAGTCACTTAAGCATGTGCCTTTGGCTCAGGTCATGATCTCAAGGTCCTGGGATCAAGCCCTGCATCAGGCTCCCTACTCAGTGGGGAGCCTGCATCCCCCTCAGCTTATGCTCTCTGTCAAATAAATAAAATCTTTAAATAAATAAATAAATACATCACCACTCACTAGCCTTACAAGAAATGTTAAAGAGAATTCTCTAAGCTGAAAAGCAAGGGTGCTAATTACTAATAAAACATATAAAGTAAACGTCTCACTGGGAAAGCAATTATATAGTAAAAGTAGTAGACAAAAAAAAAAAAAAGCTAGCATGAAGATTAAAAGACAATCTTTAGTAGGAAATTAAAAGAGAAACTTTAGTTTGATTAAAAGACTAACAAAGGATACACAAAATAAAAAGATGTAAAATGTGACATCAGAACAAACATGGTGGGGGGGGAGGAAGACTCAAAATGTAGAGTTTCAGAACGTGTTCAATTTTAAGTTGTTCTTGACTTTAGATATAGGTAGATAGATGCTGCTATATGCAAGCCTCACAGGCAAAAACCTAGAGTAGATACACAAAAGATAAGGAGAATGAATTCTAAACATGGCATTATAGAAAGGCATCAAACCACAAGGGAAGAGAAGAGGAAAAGAAAGGAACATTGAAGAACTACATAACAGCCAGACAACAATTTACTGAAGGGCAATAAACACTTATCTATAATTACTTTAAATGTAAGTGGACTAAATTCTCTAATCAAAAGATAGAATGGCTGAATGGATTTAAAAAAAAATAATAAAACCCATCTATATGCTGCCTACAAAAGACTCACCTCAGATATAAGGACACACACAGAATGAAAATAAAGTGATGGACAAGGATGCTTATTGCAAATGGAAACTAAAAGAAAGCTGGAGTACCTATACTTAGACAAAATGGAATTTAAAACGACTAACACAAATTAGGCATTACATAATGATAAAGGTGTCAATCCAGCAAGAACACATGGCATTCATAAATATTTATGCAACCCAACATAGGAGCACCTAAATATATAAAGCAAATATTAACAGATCTAAAGGGTGAAATCAACAGCAATACAATAGGAGATAATATCCCACTTACATAAAAGATAAATCATCCAATCAATAAGGAAACAACACATCAGATGGATTTAATAGATATATACACAACGTTCCATCCAAAAGAACACATTATTTTCAAGTGCACACAGAACATGTTAAATCAAAAAACAAATCCCAATAAATTTAAGACTGAAATCATATCAAGTAGCTTTACAAACCATAATGGTATGAAACTGGAAATCACGAAGAAGAAGAAGAAGAAGAAGAAGAAGAAGAAGAAGAAGAAGCAGCAGCAGCAGCAGAAAACTGGAAAAAAAATTCAAATATGTGGAGATTAAACTAAATACTACTGAATAACCAACAAGTGGAAGAAATCAAAGGAGCAATGAAAAATACTTTGAGACAAATGAAAATATTGCATACCAAAAATCTATGGAATGCAGAAGCAGTTCTAAGAGGGAAGTTCACAACAATACATACCTATCTCAGTAAGCAAGCAAAATCTCAAACACCTACTTTATACCTAAAGGAACTAGATAGAGAGGAACAAAGCAAGCCCAAAGTTAGTAGAAGGAAAAATTAAAGACTAAAACTAGAAAACAACTAAATCAGAACTAAGAGCTGGTTCTTTGGAAAGATAAACAAAATTGATATACCTTTACCTAGACTCACTAAGAAAAAGATAGGGTTCAAATAAAATCAGAATGAAAGAGGGAATGTTACAACTGTTACCAAAGAAATACTAAGAATCATAAGCAACTATGAATAATATACCAACACATTGGACAACCTAAAAGAAATGGATAAATTCCTAGAAACACACAATGTTCTAAGACTGACTCAAGAAGAAATAGAAAAATCAATAGATTGATTATTAGCAAGGAGACTGAATCAGTAATCCAAAACCTCCCAAAAAAACAAAGTCCAGGACCAAACAACTTCTCTGGTGAATGCTACCAAACATTCCAAAAAGATGTAATACCTACCCTTCTCAAACTCTTCCAAAAATTGAGGCAGATGGAATGCTTCCAAATTCATTTTATGAAGCCAGTATTACCGATACCAAAACCAGACAAGGATATCACAGAAAAAGAAAATTACAGGCCAATATCCCTGATGAAAGAAAAAAGATTGAAAAATCTTCAACAAAATATTAGCAAACTGAATTCAACAATACATTGAAAAGATCATACACCATGATCATGTGGGATTTATTCCAGGTATGCAAAGATCACTGATTTGCAAATAAATGTGATACACCACATTAGCAAAAGGGGAAAAAAATCATAACCATCCCAATAGATGCAGAAAAGCATTTGACAAAATTCAATATCCATTTATGATAAAAACTCAACAAAGCAGGTATAGGGAGAACATACCTCAACATAATAAAGACCGTATATGACAAGTCCACAGTTAAAATCATACTCAATGGTGAAAGGCTGAAAGCTTTTCCTCTAAGATCAGGAATCAGACAAGGAAGCCCACTCCCACTGCTTTTATTCAACACTGCATTACAAGTCTTGGCCAGAGAAATCAGGCAAGAAATAAAAGGCATCCCAATTATAAAGTTAAAAAGTCACTATTTGTGGCCATTTTATATTTATTTATTTATAAATATATAATTATATATTTATATGAATATATTTTTATATCTATATATATTTATATGTATTTTTATATATTTATATAAAAAACTCTTAAAAGTCCACAAAAATGTTAGAACAAGCCAATTTTGTAAAGTTGGATACAAAAATCCGTTGGTACACAAAAATCTTTTATACACTATCAGAAATTAATAATCCCACTTATAATTGCATCCAAAAAAAAAAAAAAACCCCAAAAAAACAAAAAACAAAACCCTAGGAATACACTTAACCAAGAATGTGGACGACATACACTAAATGGCATTGATGAATGAAATTAAAGACAACAGTAAGTGGAAAGATATTCCATGTTCATGGATTGGATGAATACTGTTAAAATGTCCATACTGTCCAGAATAATCACAGAATCAAAGCAATCCCTACCAAAATTTCAATGGCATTTTTCACACAAATGCAACAAATAATTCTAAAGTTTATATGGAACTACAAAAGAGCCCAAATAGCAAAAACAATCAAGAAAGGCAGTATACCCCATGGTTTCTAACCATATTATGAAGCTACAATAATCACAACAGAATGGCAATGGCATAAATACACACACATTGGTCAACGGAACCAAATAGAGAGGGCAGAAATAAATCCATGCATATACTGTCAATAACTTTATGACAGGGGCGCCTGGGTGGCACAGCAGTTAAGCGTCTGCCTTCGGCTCAGGGCGTGATCCCGGTGTCATGGGATCGAGCCCCACATCAGGCTCCTCCGCTATGAGCCTGCTTCTTCCTCTCCCCTGCTTGTGTTCCCTCTCTCGCTGGCTGTCTCTATCTCTGTCGAGTAAATAAATAAAATCTTTTAAAAAAATAAAATAAAATAACTTTATGACAAAAGAGCAAAGGATATACAATGAGAATAGAACAGTCTCTTCAGTAAGTGGTGCTGGGGAAACTGGGCAGCCAAACACAACACGATGAAACTCAACCACTACCTTATACCATAAACAAAAATTAACTTAACTCAAACTTGATTAAAAGACCTGAATGTAAGACCATAAAACACCTTGAGGAAAACATAGGTGGTAAGCTCCCTGACATCGCTCTTGCCAATTTTTTTGGATCTGACTCCAATGGCAATGGCAACAAAAGCAAAACTAACCAAATGGGACTACATTGACCTAAAAATCTTCTGCAAAGCTAATGAAATCATCAACAAAAGAAGGCGGCAACCTAGTAAATGGGAGAACATATTTGCAATCAAGTATTAATATGTAAGCTATATAAAGAACTCCTACAAATTATTAACCAAAAAACAATTTAAAAAATGGGCACAGCATCTGAATAGACAGTCTTTCCAAAGTCATACAGATGGCCACCAGGTACATGAACAGTGCCCAACATCACTAATCAGGGAAATGCAAACCCAAACAATGAGGTATCACCTCACACCTGTCAGAATGGCTATTATCAAAAAGACATTGGCAAGGATGTAAAAAGAAGAAAAACCCTCATGCACTGTTGTTGGAAATTTAAATGTGGACAGCCACTATGGAAAATAGTATGGAAATTCCTCAAAAACCCAAAGATACAACTACCATATGATCCAACAATTCCACTTCTAGGTATTTATCAGAAGAAAGCAAAAACACTAAATCAGAAAGATATATGCACCCCTATGTTCATGGCAGCATTATTTACAATAGCCAAGATATGGAAACAACCATAGTATCCATTAGTGGATGGATAAAGACATGGTACTTATATACAATGGGATACTACTTAACTATAAAAAATAATGAAATCTTACCATTTGCCACAACATAGGTGAACGCTAAAGATATGTTGCTAAAGTAAATACATCAGACAGAAAAAGGCAAACACTGTATTTCATTAATATATGAATCTAAAAAGCAAACCAAAACCAAACTCATACATGTAGAGAACAAACTGAGGTTGCTAGAGGGGAAGGGAGTTGGGGAGTGGGCAAAATGGGAGTAAGGAGTCAAGAGGTAAAAACTTCTAGTCATAAAATAAGTCATGAGAGTTTAATGTACAACATGGTGACTACAGTCAATGATATTTTATTGCATATTATGTAACTTTATATTGTGACAGGGGGAAACCAGACTTATTGGGATGGTCATTTCACAGCATATACAAATATTGAAACTTTATGTTATACTCCAGAAACTAATCATGTGATATGTCAAATATACCTCAGTAAAGAAATATTTTTTAAAAGAATGTAAATATATATATATAAGCAGATACCAAATAAATTAAAAGACACAGAAGCAGTAACTTTGCTCAACTTTAATACATTTCAAATTATGGATAAACTGGGTATTCTCTAGAATAATATAAACCATCAAAACTGGGGTGCCTGGGTGGCTCAGTCGATTATTCAGCCAATTCTTGATTTTGGCTCAGGTCATGATCTCAGGGTTGTGGGATCAAGCCCCGCATCAGGCTCCGTGCTCAGTGCAGAGTCAGCTTGGGATTCTTTCTCTCCCTTTGCCCCTCCGCCCAAGTGCTCCCACATTCTCTCTCTTAAAAAAATAAGATCTCTTAAAAATAAGTTATCAAAACTAAGTCCAGAAAATATTGAAAATCTAGATAGACCAAGTACTATAAAAGATATGGATAAAGTGATCAGAGATAACTAATACAAAGCCCCAAATGTTTTACAGACAAGTTTTATCTATTCCTTCAAGAAATAGATAACTATAATGCTATTTGAACTATTTGTTCCAGAACAGAGAAAAATATTCAAAACTATTTTTATAAATAAGTATAACATTGTATTAATCTACTCAGACTGCCATAACAAGATACCAGAGACGGGGTTCTTATAAAACAAATTTATCTTCTCACAGTTCTGCAGGCTAGAAGTCCATGACCAAGGTACCATTAAGTTTCATTTCTGGTAGGAGCACTCTTCCTGGCTTGCAGACAGCTGCCTTTTTGCTATGTTCTCATATAGTCTTTTCTCTGGGAAAACCTCTCCCTGATGTTTCTTTCTCTTAAGGACACTGGTCTTTTTGGATTAGGGCCCCACCCTTATGCCTCATTAAACCTTTATTAACTCTCTAAAGGCCTTATATGCCTAATATAGTCACATGGAGTTTAGGGCTTCAATATATAAATTTGGGGGGTACACATTCAGTCCATAACCAATGGGATTAGTAAGTGCCTCAGTATTAAGAAATCTAGAATAGTCTGTCCTATTAGTCAATAAGAAGGGAGGAGGCAACAACATGCTTATCTCCACAGATTCTGAGAAAGCACTAATGTTAAAATCCAGCATCAGCTACTCATGTTTTAAAAGCAATAAATAGGGGCACCTGGGTGGTTCAGTTAAGCATCTGCCTTCAGCTCAGGTCATGATCCCAGGACCCTGGGATCAAGTCCTGCATCCCTCTCCCTGCTCAGCAGGGAGTCTGTTTCTCCCTCTGCTCCCTGACCCTCCCCCTACTCTCACTCTCAAATAAATAAAATCCATAAAAAATGAAAATAAAATAAAATAAGCAATAACATACTGAGATCTCTCCAAGATGCTGATTTCGATTTCTTTGGCTATCTGTAAGTGGAATTATTGGATCACATGATAGTTCTATTTTTAATCTTTTGAGGACCCTCCACGCTGTTTTCCATAGTGGCTGCACCAATTTACATTCCCACCAACAGTGCACAAGGGTTCTCTCTTTTCCACATCCTGGCAAACAACTGTTATCTTCTTTTGTTGATAATAGCTATTTTAACATGTCTGAGGTACAGCAAAGTGCTTATAGTTAACACTGTACCGTATATTTAAGAACATTTAACACAAAATTTTGCTAAGAGGGTAAATCTTACCACACAACCACACATATACCAATAATAAAAAAGAGGGTGGAAGGAAACTTTTGGAAGTGCTAACTATGTTTATGGAATTGATTGTGGTGATTGTTTCATGGGTATACACTTACCTCCAAACTCATTGTATGCACCAAATATGTATGTCTGTTCATACTTCAATAGTTTAAAAAGCACTAAAACTACACTGTTTAAAAAATCATTTTAAAAAATCCTCTCAGTACTAGCCAATGCAATTAGGGAAGGAAAAGCAGCATTAATAAGAAACCAGCAATTTTTTTTCCCCATATGATTCAACTGTATGCCAAAACCCAATAGAATTAACTGAATAACTTTTAGAAAAGAGATATTAATAAGGTGGCTTATTATGAAATTAACGTTTAAAAACCAATAGTTTTACTCTTTACTATTTCATTTTTCATTCCATTTCATTCAATTAACTACAATTTACAAGCCCTTCTATTTTTGCAAAGCATTTCTCACCACCTTATGAAGTAGATATTAATCAACCCCATTTTACAGGTGCAGAAAATAAAGCCCAAGAAGGTGAAATCACTTTTCATGGTCACAGAGCTAGTAAACAGCAGTATCTGTCCTCTGACTCCAAGCCCTGTATTCATTCCCCATAACAAGATGCTTCCCCCTCCCCCCGAAACCCCGCCATAAGACAAAGATATTAAATTCTGTGGGTGTTTTTCCTCAACTCCACCAAAATTAACTCTTAAATCAACAGATTTTAAAAGCCTAGATCTGTTTTTAAAGTAGAAATTATCTATGAAAATGAACCTATTTGTAACTGGGGTAGAGTAATGTTATACACAGCAACCTAGATAAATAATTTTTAACTAGGTGAGATCAACATACTCATTTTCACTTTAAGACTGCAGATGAAGCATTTTCCCCAAGTCACACTTTAACTTCTTAACACAAACCAATGTTTTATCAAAATTTCTTTCTAAATTATAGGAAACATTTCTAAAAGCTGTCATTTTGTTTCAAGTTGGCAAAGTATTATAATTAAATGCAAAATGTATCCTGATACCTTTGGCACTATGCCAATTTGGCCAGAAGCAGTAAGCTCCTGAGGTTATCATGGAAGATAAAGACCCACCACCTAACTGAGTTGAAACACATACTTTACTCAATCACTTAACAAATGTGTTGCACACCCACCATGTGTCAGACACTGTGCAGGGAAATATGTGCACAGTAACAGACCCGAAACTTGCCCTCATGGAACTTAGTATTTAGCTAGAAAACAGAAATAACAAATACACACACACACACACACTCACAGCTCTGATTGCTATTTTATCAGCCATCTATCACCAAGATAATTGTATTCAACAAACCACAACTCATTTATTCTCACACATCTGCCAAGCAGCTATAGCTTGGCTGGGCTGGACTCAGAGACGCTCCTCTGGATGTTCCAGCATGGACTTACAACCAGTTGGGTCATGTTGTTCCCTACAGTTGCAGGGAGGCACCTTCAGGAGAAAAGTAGAGGCAAGGAGGGATGAGACGGAACTTCCCGCTCAAGTTCAGGGTCAGGCCAGTCTCAGAATGGACAGCAGCAGGAGCTCTAGAAGGGCAGACAGAATGTGCAATGTCTCCTAAGGTATAGGTGCAGAACAGGCACACTCTCGTTTCCACCTATGCTTCTGGCCTGACCAAGTCGTGTGGCTGTACCCAACATCAATGGGTCAGCGGAACACACCCTGGGAGAGGAATTGCAAAACCACACAGCAACGGGCGTGGATATAGGGAGCGGGGAAGAATGGGGGACATATGCAATCGGCCACAGCCATGAGAGCAAGACAAGTGATGCTGTGAGAACACCCGAATGGACAGAGCTGAATATGTGACAGAGGTCCGCCAAGACTTCCCTAAGGGTGAAGCTCAGAGTAAAACCTGAAAGACAAAGAGAATGAAGTCAGTGAAAGGGGAGGCAAAAGACTTCCAAGCAAAGAAAACAGCCCGTACAAAGTCCCGATGGCCAAAGGAGACACAATCAGCTCAGAACATTTAAGGAAGACCCACGGCCAGGCGGAGAGCGAGAGAACATGCTACAAAGTGAGGACAGAGGATATCGGGAGACTCGGGCTCTGTGCGAAGGAATGGGTCTTTATCGTAACAGCATAAAGCTGCTGAATGATGCTAAGCGAAGAAGTAATTAGATTTGCCTCTTCACAAGATCACTCTCTGCAGAAGAGAGAATATGCTGGTGGACCATTCAGGCGGCTACAACGGAAGTCCAGGTGAGAGAGGATCATGCCTTGAACTGAAGAGTTTTTGATGGAGAGAGTAGAAAGTGCTAAGGAGACATCGTGTGGACAGAAAAGCCCACCATTCTATCAAATCATTCCTGCCAAAGTCACCACCTACCTTCGCGTGCTAAACCCGATGGCTACTCCAAGACCTCATTCTATTTTTCCTCCCTGCATTTTACCCCAGTGACCAGTCCCCTCCTCTTTAAGTAATTCTCCTTCCTTAGTTTCAGACAACCACCACCTATCTCCTGGTTTTTCTCTACTGTCTTTGCTCATCCTTAGTTCATTCCTTAAATCCTGAAATCTGTTCTATAATCTAAACTTCCCTCCCCCAACTCCAACCAAATTCATCCAGTCTCATGTCCTAAATACCTCATTATGTTGATCTTCCCATTGTGGGCCTCCAGCCCAGACTTTGCGCTCAACCCCAGATCCAATATATCCAGCCGCTTCCTGGACATTTGCACTGGATGCTCCCATAGGCATCTCATACTCAATGTGTCCTCAATTCATCCCCCCCCCATCTCTTCCACCCTGAAAATCCTATTCCTCCCGAGCTTCCCCATCTCCTCGAAAGCCACCACCATCCTTCCAAGTATTCCATTATTAAACCCTAGAACCAGTTATGATTCCTCCCATGCCTCACCATTCCACATCCACTCCACACAAATACTGGTACAACTGCCTCCTAAAATATTGCTCAGATTTATCTGCTCACCTGTCCTACCGCTGCTCCAGTGCAGGCCCCCATGCCTGATCTGGAGGACTCCACAGCCTTGTAACTGATTCCCTAAACTGCACGTCCAGTCCCCTCTCTCTATGACAACAGAAGTGATCTAAAATACAAATATGACCTTGCCACTCTCAGACCTAAAATCATTCAGTGGCAACCCCTTACCCTCAGAATAAAGTTCAATTTCTTAACAGGGTTTACAGACCCCTCAGTCCTCCAGCCCCTGCCTGCCTCATGTGCCTCGAATATACTCATGCTCTCTAGGATCCAGACATCATCCATTCTGTTTCCCTCTGCCTGAAATACTCTTCACCTTACTTGGCTACTTTTCCAACTAAAATATAATTTCATGAGGACAAAGACCCTGCCTTTTGTTTACTGTTAATTGCCAGCCATCAGCACAGGGACTACCCCCTCAACACATAATGGTCTGTAAAGTGAATGAGTGGCGCCTTCATAGATGACCCCCTCCTTCAAGCTGCCTTTCCTGATACTCTCCGTCCTCCTAAGGTTGGGTGTACCTTTCAGGTGTTTTCAGAGCAGTCTAAGCTTTTTCCCTGTGATGCCATCATCTCCCTATTCATTTGGCCATATCCTCTGACTCTTGCCCCAATTAAAATATAAGCTCCATGAAGGTAAGAACTCTTTCTGTTGCCGGAAGAAGCCTTGGGAGCTATAGTGAACCAGAAATAGCAATGCCCTGAAGGAGGTCCCTGAAGTCAAATGAAGCCAGGAAAGAGGCTGAGGGCAAAGGTCCAAATAAAGCGAACCATGCATGAGATTCAGCTGTACGCAGAGGATGTATATGGGGGGCGCTGCGGTAGTGAGGTCAGTGAAGGGGGAATGCAAACACGTGACTGAGACTAAAGTCAGTCACTGAGGCCAGAGAGCCCATGTCTAACTCACCCATGACTGGTTACACAGTGATACCCTCCTTTTATGCAGAAATTCATACAGGTGAAACAGTATCTCCATACCTTATAAAAATACATCAATTCCCACCGAAATCCCTTACACATTAATGAAGAAATAGTCTTTTGGACGTTTTTACTCATTGCTACTTTGTTTCAAGAGGCCAGACTATATTTAAATAAAACCTGAGGGGTACGTTAATGCCTTTTATAATGGATAGGATTTCATCAAAATCAGTCAACTCCTTCCAAAGTTATTAAAGAACAGCCTTTTAAATGTAAAATGCTAAGAACTTTAAAACAGAAACCTGTCTTAATTCAGTCAATTAAATACAGTAAGGTGCTAAGGGGACAAAGCACATCAACTCTGGAGGCAAACCCAAGCAAATTCAAATATTAAAACTGAAGAAGTTAAAGGATTAGAGATTCTCTGTTGACAGGCAAAAATATGACTTCACTGGATCTTCAATCTCTTGGTTATTAACAGCAGACAACGCCACATCAGTCACCACGCCTGAACCAAGGACCTTTTGCCTGAGGTTAGGTTTCTAAAGCATCCACTCAGCACATTCAGATTCTTAAATATGATGTTCCCTTCGCTATTTTTCTCCACCGGACTCAGAGCAGGTTGTAATCTTGGGAAGGAGCTGCCCCTCCCAGGGTGAAAACAGGCAGCACTGAAGGGGTGACAGGCTGCTGCATGGAGACTGAAAGACCTACTCTCCCAGCCTCCAGCCCTTCAGAGCAATTGTCTAAAAATCAAAAGGGTGACAATCCATTCGATCCATTTCTTAAGTGGGGCATGGCTCAAAAACCAGGGAATGGGGAGGGGGGGGGGCAGAAAAGGGGAAAGGAAGACCCGGGGTAGGCCATGCCTCAAAGGACACAGTGGTAGTGGCATTGACCCAGCTTGCCTCTGCATAAGAGGATAGGGGTGTCTCTTCTGCAGCAGCTGAAAGGGGCCATCATGGATAAGCAATTAGAAAAGGAATAGTAATTACCACAGATATGACAAAGGGGCCTGCAAGACAGGGAATTCTGTCAAAACCCATAATTCTTGCAAATGAGCAGCAGACCCAGGATGACATGAGTCCTCCCTCATGAATTATACAGGTGGCCACACATAGTACGTTTGAGGCACTGCTTAATCAGAAGGGACCATTCATGGTGGGAACAGCAAGTCCCCAAGAGTTATACGGACCTATATCCCTAAGAGGTGGAAGCAGAAATCCAGCCTTCATGCCAGCAACTGTATGTGGGGACTTGGTTGAAGTGGGAGGCCCCCAGGAGCACAAGACAGCTGGGCAATCGTACAGAGAGTTGGGAGAACTTCAGATTACGAAACAGGACATTCAGATTACAAGCCTGGAACATGTAGATGCTGGACAGGGGTAAGTGCTCTCCTAGGGGAGGGGTATTATGGTCTAAATTGCATTCCTCTAAAATGGGATTTGAAACCCTAATCACCAATACCTCAGAATGGGACAGTATTTGGAGATGGGGGCTTTCAAGAGATAATTAAGTTAAAGTGAGGTCATTAGCATGGGCCCTGAGCCTCCATGATGGGTGTCCCTAGAAGAAGAGGAGACTGGGATACAGACATGCACAGAGGGAAGACCATGTGAAGACCCAAAGAGATGAAGGTCTTCTACAAGCCAAGGAGCGAGGAGAAACCTCAGGAGAAACCAACCCTGCCAACACCTTGATCTTGAACTTCCAGCCTCCAGAACTGAGAAAATTTCTGTTAAGCTACTCAGTCCATGGTGTTTTGTGATAGTAGTCCTAGCAAACTAATACAAGGGGACAACAAAAATGAAGACCAAGAGCTGGAAAAACACAAGACACACTGAGTCAGGTCATTTGGCCAAAGTTTAGGAAAAGAGGAATTAAACCAGAAAAGTCCCCTGGAGGCTAGGAGTCTGGCCTAGATTTCAAGCAGGGAAGCGACTTAGATCAGACAATTCCTGCTAGACAATTCCTGCTCTGTTAGCAGGGTTTGGAGGAGAGAAGAGATGTGGGCAGGCACCACAACTATAATACTTTAACAATTCTTAAGGGTATGAGAACATGAACTTACACTTGAACCTGGGTTATCGGGAAGATGGCAATACCAGCAACTGAGATAAAGGAGACAAGAAAAATGTGAGGAGGAAGCGAAATCTGCTTTGGATGGGCTGAGTTTGCACATATTTAGGGTAGGAAAGCAGGGCAGAATCCACCTCCCCCCTCACCTTGAGCTGATGACGCCATACCCCTAGCTCAGCTTGGGGCCACACATGTGCAAACACATCTACTCCCATGCGGGACCCCACGTTCACAAGCATCGATTTCTTTTTAAATTATCCTAACACATGATGCCACAACCAACCAATTTAACCCTAAGGCGATAGTCTTGAAACAGAAGCCCAATAGGTGGGAACAAGACTTGAATGACTCCACGTTAAATTCAGATCCCTGGTTACTCCCAAAAGGCTCAGCATCCCACTTCAGTGCCAAGGGGCCAGATTGAAGAATCTCCAGTGAGGCTGTCAGAACACTCTAATGTTTGCAAATTGTGAAAGTTCAAACAAGAGTCAACCTTGTGGAGGGGGCGGGTGCGGATCGGGTACCGAGGGCGGCTCTTAGAATGTTGTGGTCTTGGACCACTTAAGAAAAACATAATCAAAAATCACTTTCAACACCCACGCCTTCTTTCAGAAGGAGAAAAACATTAAAAAGCACTGCCTATTGGGAAAGAAAGTTGTATAAATCATTTTATTTCGTGCTCCATCATTTACTCAGCACAGGCTTCAGTGACACCTCCTGATTAGGTTTAATTTTAAGCCAGCAAGCACACCACAGACCCTATTGTCAGAGAAAGTTCCATTTCTCTCCAAGCCTGATGGGCGACTATTGTAATGTAAAACCCTGGGATTTAAATAACACAAGCGGATTCTATTATGAGAAGAAAGGTTTATATTTTGGAGTCTTTTTCCTTCAAAGGAGCCCAGATACCAAACCATGAATTACCTGAAACAATGGGCTTCAATGATCTGCACGTCCCCCTTTCTTTAGGAAAAAGACTACTTGCCTGAAGACCAGGACTCAGTGATCCAATTATGTCTCAGAAACAGTCCCAGGCTCTCAAAATTCACACTGGTTAGGAAAACCAGAGAAGGGCAGAGACCTGGCTTACCCGTGAATGGCCCCTGATTCCTCCACTGCGACATCCTCACCAGGGCTCTTGGGGTCTGACCCTTTCCCCAAGGCCTTGGCTCCCACAGACTGAACTGATTCCCCAACACCCATGTTAATCTCTAGGGAGAGGTTCCCAAGGGGGCTCAAGGCTCACAGGAGAATCATCTCCCCAGGAAACACAGGAAGGAAGCAATTAGGGCCAGAGGGAGAGCACCTAAGAGCTACAATCTCTTAGACCTCGGACACTCCCAGATATCCAACCAAGAGCTGCCCACATTACCCTCCCCTGAGGTTCCATTCTAAGGACCCCACTGACAACATGGGACTCTTCCTTATGCCCCCAAAAACGTTTATAGTCCCTCAAGAGACATTTTTGAATAGGACTACGTGCCAAGGGCTGTGCTAGAGATACAAGAACTAGCTTCCATCCTGAATGAGCACATGTCTGGTGGGCAGAGGGCTCCACAAAGGGACATCTGTCCTGCAGTGTGATACACAGCACCAAGTGTTAAGGCAGGACAGAATATCAGGAACAATTCCTGTAGGAGGTGACACTGGTGCAGACCTTGAGGGTTGTGCCTCAAGACATGTTTACCAAATGAATTGAGTACTGCATCATGCACACCCAGACACATACAAGAGTCTGAAAACAATCCAACTGATCAGACTACCCCCCAAAAAATGGGACACAATACAAAATGAAACAGTATCACCATGAGGGACTCAGGTTATGTCCTACACTGAGTACCCTCCAGAAAGTTCTAAGACAAACTGCCCTTGTGCCTCAGTCACCTGATAGAGGGGCCACAGGACCAAGTTTGTCCTGTACCCAAGCAAGGCTGGCTTTAACAGCAAAAGCACTCACTGCCACACTCCCTCTTCATGAGGCTTCATCGTGCCCCCCCCCCCAGTTTTTCCTGCTTTGATCATGGGAATCCTTGATTTCAAAAGAATTCCAGGTAATCAATCTTCTAGCCATCCAGAAGGAATGGCAGGGCAGTGGGAGGAACAGCATACACAACGACACATTTCAAATTCTATCACGTGGAACCCAAGGGCAAAGAGACGTCTCCAGTGAGGTCCCCAGACCTACTAAATCTGAAACTCAGTGAGGTAGAGTCCAATAATTTGCATTTTTAACTAACTCCAAAGTGATGCTGATGGTCTTGGATCACAGGTTGAGAACCACTGTTCCAGGGGAAAGTCTCCTCGGTCACAGACGAGACAATCATGATGACATGATCCCAACAGCATCTGCTAACACTGACCAACCGCTTACCAGAAGCCAGAAACTGCATCCAACAACTTACAAGCTTCATCTTATTTAATCCTCCCAACCAGCATTCCACAGATGAGGAATCTAAGTCGCAAAATGTTAAACAGCTTAGCCTCAGCCCATGGCACTGCAGCCGGCAGTAGGGCTGACCCTGCCTCTCTGCAGGGTCCCAACAACTTCACCTCCCAATGCTGCCTGGAGATCCCGATGCCAGACTGGAATGAATGGCTCCAAGAGACCCTGACCCCAGGAAACCAGTCACCTTTGAAACTCAGCATTACCCAACACACTTTGAATTACACTTATTATCATCTCTTTGTAGAAAACCCATCTCTAGGATTCCTTCAGCTCTCCAGCGCTTCCTCCACCCATCACACAGCACTTACGGTCCCTGCAGGCTGACTCCCTAACTCTACCACAGAATGCTAGGCTGGCCCCTGCAGAAAATCTCCAGGTTGGGTCCCACTTTGGGGCACACTCCTGGTCTGGCTCCCACTTGGGTACACAGCCCTGGTTTCCCCTACCTTGCTATAAGTGCCTGGGCTCACTCCCACGTCGGTGGACACCACAGTTAGGCCCCCTGTGATATACACCTCTCATTGGGCCCCTACTTTGGTTTACATCCAGTCTCCTGTCTCCGGCCGAGAATGAAGCAGCAGCAAGAGGGAAAGCCCTCCATGGCCTCCAAAGCTTCCCAAACAGATTGTTGGATCCATCAGTGAGGGAAGAGAGGGTACAAACCCTAGAAATGCTGCACAGACCAAACCCCATGCTGGGTAACCCTGACCTGACACACAAAGCTAAGGGGGACCAACATGCCCCCTGAGTGCTGAACTCCCAAGCTCAGACCCTGCAGCTCTCAGATCTGGCCATACCCACACTCCCACCCGCTGCTAGGATCTCAGCAAGAGAGGGGAACTGGGACAGAGACAAGGAACAGATGTGGGGCTTTGCTCTCGCTCAGGGCAGAAAGCAGCTTCAAGATGTTTTTCCCTCCTCTCCACCTCTTGTCAATTCTCAACCCTGCCAAACTGCAGAGATCACTGTTTGAAATTAGAAGCGCACGCCACATGCACAGCTGACTAAATTTTTCCCTCCTGATTCAGCAGTGCACAGGAGGAATTTTCACCCCCACAAAGGAAACTGTCCAACAATTCAACTCAACAAGCATTTAGTGAGCACCTACCATGTGTCTTGCACTGCACACTGATCACCAAGGGGAAGTTAAACAGTCCCTGCCATCTGGGAGTTCTGCCACTTACATGGTCCTCATTTTCTCTTGCCCTGCCTAGGATAACTTTAACCCCTCCTCACTGGGAAGTGGGGATAATAAATCCCACCTCAAACCTTTGTTATGAAGATTAAATAGGACAAGAGTAAAAGAGCGGTGGGAAGAGGAACATGAGACCCCCTTGCCTCTTACCCAGTTTTGAGGACATAGGGGTTCGTGTGATGGTATATAATTCGATGTCAAGTTGAAAGGGTAGGGTTTTAGGGAGTCTGGGGCAAGGAGAAATCAACTTTGGTAGAGGGACTGCCTAGAGGCTATGTATGTTGAACTGAGGTCTCAAGGCTGGACAGAGCTAGGGACAGAAGATTTGAGGGAAGAGGAGGCTGAGAGCACTGTGGGTCAAGAGAATGAATCCTGGAATAAGGTGGCCAAGATGATGGGAGAGAAGGGACCAGCCTGGCAAGATGGTTTTGGCTTCCCTTGAGAAAAGGGGGAAGTCAGGGATCTCTGTGAAGGCCCAGCAAGGAAATCTGGCTTCAGTCAGAAGCCAGAGGGTCAAGGAAAAGACAAACTCTCCTTCCATGAATCTTCACTGACAGAGACCAACAAGCTCCCCAAACAACCTGGAGACCCCCACAAGGCTCCATCTGTGCTGGCCCAATGGCTCCTTTTGGGGAACGGTGTGGGGAGGGGGCAGTCTCGGTACTCTCCACTCAATTTCCAACATCAAAGAAATTAGAAATAAACATTCAATATTTCAGGGACTGGTTTACATTAGAGTAAATCAGCATGGGGAGAAAAATCATGTAGTCATTTAAAAAGATTATCATGAATACTATAGAAACACAGAAAAATGCTTCTGACATGTTAAGTGAAAAACAGCAGAACCCAAAGCATTATGTGCACCATTGCCAAGAGCACGGTGCAGGAGAGGGAGCACAGGCCCAGAAAGGACCACGTTCTAATGCTGATGGCAACTTAGGAGCTGTGAGACCATAAGAGGGTTTTACCTCCATTCCCTTGAAGATAAGGGCTTCACTGGGTTCCTAAGTGTTTCCAAGTGCCTGGCATAGGACAAAGTTCAACTCCCCCACTCCCACAGTGTATGCAGAGTGAGCCATAGCTCTTTGGATGAAATTAGGTTTCTCTAAAGGAAAAAAAAAATGTTTTGTTTACAAAACAAAGGGTGAGCTTCTTGAAGGCAGGGGCTAGACCTCAATAAGAGCAGGGTGAAGGTGATGGCATGATGGGTGGGTTATTATGACCACCATATACAGATGTTAAAAAGGCAGTTAGGAAATGCCTATCTTGGGGTGCCTGGGTGGCGCAGTCGTTAAGCATCTGCCTTCGGCTCAGGGCATGATCCCGGCGTTCTGGGATCGAGCCCCACATCAAGCTTCTCCGCTAGGAGCCTGCTTCTTCCTCTCCCATTCCCCCTGCTTGTGTTTCCTCTCTCGCTGTCTATAAATAAATAAAATCTTGAAAAAAAAAAAAAAAAGGAAATGCCTATCTCTAGCAAATACCAAGAACTTGACCATGATCAGGCCATTTCTCCTCCCTGAAGTGAACTTTACTGCTCAAGGCAGAGAGCCCATGGGCAAGCATTTGTAGGCTCACAAACCAACCAGCCTATGCAGGAAATCAGCAGCATCTTTGTACCATAGATACGTGTTGGGTCAGAGCTGCTGATTGAAAAGGGAGGGCCCAAAGCTTCAAAGATCTCCCAGGACTAGACAGAATCCTTCTGGAGTATGGAAAAGCAAGGCAGGGCCTGGCCCTAGCTGGCCAGCACTAAGGCCTAAAGACCTCCTACCCATCACCAGGCAGTGACTAGCCCTTCCCCTGGGGGAAGAGTCCCCAATATCATGTACTCTGAGTGCATGACTGTTCAAATGGACGATCAGTAAGGCTGCTCAGACTGAGGGCCGGACTAGGATGACCCACCCCACAGAGAGGCTACCTCTGGGCCATGAAAGCCATTCCAGCACAGGGAAGGAGGAGCACCATCCACACTACAGCTGGCCTAACCAACCCCACACACACACACACACACACACACACACACACAGCCATCTCAGAAGGACACCCTGAAATCCCACTTTCTAATGGCTGAAACTCCCTCAAAAGCATTTCTGCCCTGCTTTAGGTTTTGATCTTCCCTGAAATGCAAATACAGGCAAGACAGAAGCCATTCTATAAACTCAATATGAATATGAAAGGGTCCCCGATCTGGTAGTCAGACTGTTCTTAGGGCAGCAAAGAGAAAGCAGGAAGGTACTGGGGTCTTGAGGGGGAAAGGGGGAGAACAAGTCATTAAAGGGGATAAGTGCAGTGAAGAACCAGGAATATGGGGCCAGTAAAGACAAACCTTCTGGACTCCACCATGTTGCTGGGATCCAGGGCTGGTACCCTGCAGATGGTGAGTCACAGCACCCAGCACACAACCAAGACGAGCAAACTCCCTAGAGACCAAAACCAGGCTCTGGACCTTGTCTGAGGCTCAAAGTGCAGTTATTGTGAAAGGTAACCCCCCACACCAAGCTCCAGGTTCTACCTCCGAACAGGCTGGTGACAGGCCCCACCCCTCCCCAACAGTGCAGCGTTGCTCTGCCACTCTGAGAAAAGCAAAAACTCACTGCCTCGCCTCATCCCATCACCCACCACTTCAACACACAGGGGTGGCCCACCCCCCAACACACACACACACACACACACACACACACACACACACACACAAGCAGCCAGTACAATGCCTACATACGCACCCTAACCAACAGGAACCTAAAAGCAAGATGCAATCAAAGTCATCAGAAAGAGACTGAAGGCGAGGGAGATGGGGGAAACAGGGCAGCATGCTCTGGGCTCAGGCCCCCTGCACCCCTTTACAGCAAGGCCCTAGAAGCTGCCAAGGCCTTTTGGTTGGGTTGGGGGTAGGGAGCAGTTAAGGCAAATAACTGAAGGCATTTCAGTTGATGGTGCTCCCCCGGTGACTCGCTGTTTCTTTATTGCAACATGCGCTCTATAAAAGCCGTTTTCCTCTCACAGGATCTGCTTGGGCAACATGTGATGTCATCATAAATCATCTTTTTTTTTCCTTTAAAATGTCAGCAGATTTCTTGGAGTTTCTAAAAAGCCAAGAGAGCCAGCACCATCTCCCAGTTTTGGCAAAGAAACCCATTTTCTTTCCCAAGACGTCTGTCTTCACTTTTTCCCCTTGCTCTCCCATAGGAGTCCTGCAGAGATAAAGCCTTGCAGAGTACAGAAAGTCACAGAAATCATTTATGAAAAAAGCCTTCCTTTCTACCCTTTCCAAATGCAGGCTCTTTCTCTCGCTCCCTTTTTTCCTCTCGTCCTATTTTGGTGCACTTCCAGAGGAAGTGAATGTATAGCGAGCACTTTTAAACAAGGTCTAATACAATCCATGCCTCCCAGACACGGATGCCATTAATCAGAACGAAGGCTTTGTGTGAGAGAGGCCACAGGCTGGATGGGCGCCATGGACCAATAATGCAGACAGGCCCCTACCTCCCCACCCCACCCCTTTTTGGGGCTTGGCATTCATCCTTCCTTACCCTACCCCCTCCCAAATCCTGTGCCCAACATTCCCCCAACGACCTTCTGCAAAAACCTTCTACCACGGGAGAAAAAAGTTTCCTTTCGTTCCAAGTTCATTGGACCAAAAAGAAATAATCATCACTGTAACTGCAGAAACTCAAAAGCAAAGAGAACATCCAACCCAACTCTAAGCCACAGACCTCATAGGGCCATGGCAGGTGGGAGTCTATTACTGGCTGAGTTGTGTGTCTCAACACACTGGGTGTCTCTTGAGCCGATCTACCTTCTGGAAGACTTCCTCCAGAAAGAGCTCTGTAGATAGAGACTATGGCTGCCCTATCACCTACATGCACTGGTCCTACACAGTAATCAAGACGGTGCTGGATTCCTAAAGGTCTTCTTTTATATCCTTGGGCCATAGTCAACAGTCTGTCTTACCCCCCCAACCCACACTTGAATTCAAAGAACTGAAGACAACCAGAGCAAAGAAATTTGGCGGGGAGGGGGGGGGGGAGGATACACACATCTATGTGAAGTCCTTTGGGGCTATTATGAATGTCCCTAAGCACCTTTCCACCCCTCCCTAAAAGCAAATCCTCATGCTTAGTCTAAAATACCTGATATTCCACCACAAGTGCTTAATTAGAATCACTGAAAACATCAAGATACTCCTTGGGGATTCGTACTGCTACGGGCTACTTGTATGTAAGTATGAGTAACGGTCAGTGCCTTAGAAAGGAGACAAGAGGAGAGTGGAGGTACCATGCAGCAGTAAGGCATCAGAGCAAGTGAAGAGCCTGCTACCTTGATAGGTGGCTAGGGCCTCTGGTCCCCACAATTTATCCATATCCAAGTGT
This sequence comes from Ursus maritimus, assembly GCF_017311325.1. NCBI lineage: Eukaryota > Metazoa > Chordata > Mammalia > Carnivora > Ursidae > Ursus > Ursus maritimus. The sequence continues at coordinate 50,353,025 of NW_024426885.1, forward strand.
AAGGTCCTCCAGAAATCCATCACAAATACATGATGGGCCACACCCTTGTTTCCCCTCTCCTCTTTGATCCCAGTTCCTTAACATAAAGACAAAAGGCAGGGGAAATTTAGGAGGGAAGAGGAAGGAAAAACAAGATGCACAGAGGGCTGAGGTCTTTGCTTTTTACCCTGATGTAGCTCAAGTACCTAGAAAAGGTTCAGACGGTAAGCACTCAATATGTTTGCTGAGTAAACCAGAGGCTACTAGGATGTCAAATGTTACCCTGGTCAAGAAATGGCAAGTGGGGAGGTCACCCACCTGGGTGAGCTGAGCTGTGGCTCCAGCTGTTTTGCCCTTCCCTGCCATCACTCACACTGTTCCATCAGCCAAGAGTCCCTCATCCTCTCAAATGATCATCCTGCTCCCTTTTTCAGATTCAGCTCAGACTTGCTACCGCTCAGGAAAGCTTCCTCACCACCCCCAGGATGGGTCAACTGCCACTCCTCCACATCATCAGTACCCTGTATCTTCCTCAGGATTTTATCACTCCACTGGGCTGTAGTCACCAATCTCTACGTCTGTGTCCTCCATGGGGAGGTTAGTCCTCTTGGTATCTTTAATGCCTACCCTTCCTATCCTGCAGATAGCAGCATTCAGTAACTGTTGAATAAACTGAGCCACTGGGGGGAAAAAAAAAAAAACCCACCAATTAAACCTAATTGTTTAACTTTGGGTTGGTTTTTTTGTTTTGCTTTCCATTTCAGAGCAGGTTTTTCCAGAGACATCTATGCCAGGTTTCCCAAATTCTGGGAAAAAGAGAGAGCGAGAGAGAGAGAACCCAGGGAGAGGGGATGGTTTAGAATGGGAGAGATCCATGTCAAATAGGAGAAAAGTTACTAATTCAGGGGTGTTCCCTCTCTGGGATGAAGGAACTTTCTGGAATCGGTCTACAAGGCTAGGCCACACCACCTGAGACGAAAAACACTGGAAAGGGGGTAAGGTACCACCTCACTTAGCCAAGGCAGTCCAAGTCCCCTCATCTTCAGGAGGGAAGGAACTTCAGACGATCAGTCCCTGATGCCTACGCAGCTGGCCAGGGTGGTTTGGGGTGGCTTCAATGGATGAAAAGGAGATTGTCAATAAAGACATATTAATGACTGCAGAACAGCTGAAGGTCAAAGCCAAACCACCAGCTCCCACAGCACCATGAAAAGGCAGGGAGCTTTTGTGCCCCCACCCCTCGCTCCTTCCCTCCCCTGTCAGTCTGGCGCATGGTGGTGTGCTCCCTTGTGAACTGCAGAGTCTTTATAATTTTCTAAGTTTTGATCTTTATAAAATGACCCTTCAATTGCAGAGAGCAATTGATCTTATCAAAGAGAAAGTCCCATGCAGGCTTCGCCCACAGACCCAAACCAACCCCACACCCCCCTGGGACTGCTGGTGCCTTCACTGCACACTCAGAGCAAACTGGAGGTGGGAGGGGATTATAAACCTCTCCCCATATGAAGCCAAATACACAAGGCAACAGCCCTCCAAATCCTCTCCTGTCGAATGCCTTATTACTACCTTTTGCAATCTCGCAGCCTCGCTTCTGGAAAGTTTCAAAGTCACCACCAACCAACCCTTTCCAATGCACAATGGCATTTAATAATTGCTTACGGTTCTCGCCTGGGAAGCCAGGCAAGCACCCACAATTCATTACACGTGTGACCTTTTGAGCCCTCAGCCCCCAAATGATTTTCACTCACTTTAATCTGACTCCGATTCAAAACAGATCTGCTGTCAGCAGCCTGAATTCTGTAGCCCTACAGATGGGCAGTGCCTACGGCTAATCTTTTAGTGCCTTAATCATAAAATGCAGCACTTCTCCAGCTGTTTTCACCCAAATAGCCAGAAAAGGGGCTGAGTGGGGTGTGAAAAATGAATTATGAACTCCCAAGTAGTATTTCATTAAGCAAGGTTGGACGCTAAAACTTTAACGGTGCTCTCTGCAATTGAAAGGTCATTTTATTTAAAAAAAAAAATCAAAACTTAGAAAAATTCTGAAGACTGTACAGTTCACAGGGGAGCTCACCACCATGTGCCAGATTGACAAGGGAGGGGAAGAGACATGAAAGCAGCGGTCAGCATAAAATGTCTTCTTAAACCACGGCCACTTTAGATTTTTGCAACGTGATGCCGAGCACATTCAACAGGTCTACAAATGCACATTAGCCTAAATTTAGTGGGTGTTAATTGGAATCAGAGCTACAGTCGTTACCACCGACATGTTTCTAAATACTACCCAGTAAATTTTTGTCTGTTTCAGATTCCTTGACAGCCAGCAGTGAAAACCCACGAGCAGGCACGTAAAATGGTCTTATGTATGTAGTCCCCTAGTATGTGCACAAAAGGATGTCTGTGTGGATCTGGCCTATGTCTGCACACACAGACATGTGTATGGATAAACACGAGATAGAGGTGCATGCCTTGCCCATTTTTAGAAGGCAGACATGTGCGAGGACACACACATATACTCTGCACTCCAGCAGCTCCCTTTTTACTAATGCACCTCCAGAAAGCAAAATGGGCCTCTCTCAGTGTGACAAAAACATTCTAGTTTATAGTGAAAGGGGTTTACGGTGCAAACGTACGTATGTGCCTTTTTCAGATCGGCTGCTTCCCTTCCTTTCTCCCTGGCTTGCCTCACGCCCTTTCAGGTAAGCCTTGTTTCAATTTGAAAAACAAAATTAAAATTTCCTCCAGAACAGATCAGTTAAGGGTCAGCCAGGAAAAGGTCTGCAAGACATAGAATTTGAAAGGAAGGAGGAAGGGGCCTAGAGGAAGGAGAGAAAAGTCGGGAAAAAGAACCATCAGCTTGCTTGAGTTCCCTCAGAAAAAGACCACTTTCATCGTCCTAATCACTCATTAGTTCATTATTAGTTTACATGAAAAGAGAAGAGGGGCTTTGTGTCCTCAGTCATGATTCTAGCTGAAATGAGAAAAACGTGAGTCTCTGGCCTTGAGGCTCCACATATTTTGCCCTTCCTTGATCCTCCAATTATAATTTGAGGACTTCCCCAGAACCCAACAGTATTGTCACTTTGCCAGGGGTCTATTCCAACAGAAAAGAAACACTACAGTCAGCTTCTACAGCAGTGAGCCAGGAGGAACCTTGGAGGCAAATATGTTTACCGATGACTAATGACACCAAAGGACTACGTCTGGGCCCCAACAGTAAATTCTCATGCAGTCCCCCCACTCCACATATATCCCATTGATCTGATTATTCAAGTGAGTATCAGCTAAGGAGCCCTAGCGCTCCACTTAGCACCCCCCCACACACACACACCCTCACCCATAGTTTGGGACATGCCTATCCCTAAACATATACAGCTAACGTGTGTTTATATATCACACAGGTAGTGCATGCTAGGCTTGCTATGTGACTATCCCCAAATGCACCACTAAGTTACACAAAAACAAACACACATGTAAGATTCAGAACATGCCCTTCCTCAACCACACAATGAGCACACGTGCAGTTCATCCGCATACATCACACAATGCCAACCCCTTCAGGGAAGGCAGGGTACCTTGGACTAGGAGACAAATCTGTCTCCTAGCCACTTAGAGCTGGGGGGAGGGGGGAGATCGATGAGCCCAAGCCTCCTCTGAAGGGGCTAGAAACATTTGTACAGGGAAAAAAATAACTTTTTGGTGTAGAAATCCCTCTACCCCAGCGCTTCCAAAGACTTCCCTCTTCTCATAACCTCACACTGTCTTACAGGAACCCATCAGAGGGTCTGTGGGAAGAGGACTCGAACGCCTTGATACCCAAGATGGGTCTGCACAGGTCAGCATTACCTGGGAATTCGTGAGAAATGCAGAGGCTCAGGCCCAAATCCAGACCTACTAAATCAGACACTGCATTTTAGCAAGACCCCCAAAGGATTTGTGGACATATTCAGGTTTGGGAAGCACGCTTTAAGAATCCGCCCTCCAACACCCAGGACATTCTCTGATGAGATCACCCTGTCCATATCAGCCCTTAATGTCCAGGCTGCCTGAGCTCATGCCAAAGCCAACGAGGGAGCAGGGCATTCCTCCGCCATCAGACCTTCTGCCTCCTCACCCGAGACTCCCCTTCTCTCTTAGCAGCAGTAACTGGAGTTAACAGCACAGCCTCAGGTGTCCAGACTCGCCTGCATCTCTAAACCCACCAGGAGCTCAGTGATACTAACAGTTTTCTCCCCACTAATTGTCTCATCACTCCACAACTGCTGCTTTTTATTTCATTATGTTCCTCATCAGTCTCAGATAGGAATATAACCGAAAAAGAAATTGGAGGGGAACAATTTCAATATTTCAAAACACATGCAAATCAACACCCAGAATCCTACCTGGAGTGTTTTTATTGAGACAATTCTGTGCTTGTCTGAGAGATGACCTTATAATAAATAAATTCATATCTTGCAAAGGTAGATTTTTTTCTCCCCACCTTATAAAGCTAATTATACCAGCACAACATAACATTTTCCTAAATGCTTGATAACCTCATCCTGTTACTCAGGAAATATTTTTAAATAGGTGTGATAGATACAAACTGAAACACTCGGATTTCAATTCCAGCCCCAATTCCCGGATCCCCTCTCTGAGTAATTTAAGGACTTCCTCTAGATAGTTTTTCATATTCTTTTAACTGACATTTTATCTTTATACAGTATCTCACAGAATGAGCACGCACTAAGACAATGACAGCCAAGAAGGCCTGTCATTTCTCATTCCGACAAAGACAGATGTCTTACACTGGCTTATGCCAATAATAGATCCAACAAAAAACAAAAGAGACTACACCTGCCGCTGATGTAAATGCACCAATTCACATTTGTGACACTCATTTGTCAATTAACAGATTTCTTCCATTGTTGACACACGAGACTTAAAAGATGTGGGCTCGAATGTGATGAATTAAAAAAGACAGATGAGTAAGCTAGGAGCTGCAAAGTAATGCTATAATGTGCTTTAGATATGAATATCAACTGACACCCCTGACAGGCCATACAAGGTTTTATTTCATTTTGCACTGTATCCAGACTTCATACTTTGTCTTCTTTGTTCGCTTTTCATCAAGTTCCTAACATCTCATTCTGACAGCCAGAGACATTTAAGGCACTTTCGTTTCAAATGCAAGTTAGCGTACTTGATTTGTCATTAAAATGCAAAACGATTGCCATTGCAGGTAAATGTAGGTATGCTTAAAAGGTTGGATCTGCAAAGAAAAAGCTGAAAATGGTTTGGGTTCCTCTCCTTACCTCTTTCACAAGCATTGCAACCTCTGGGACCCCGCCCAACACCCCCTCTGGCAAAGGCCTGCCCCGAGGGAACCTCCGCAGCTCTGTGTCCCAGCAGTGGCCATCGCAGGGAGGCCAGGCCTGAGTGAAGTGCACCTTTCCCCTCCCCACAAATGTTGAGCAGATCTGAAGTTCATCGGTAGTAGAGCCGAATTCAGCCAGTGGAGAAGCACCAGACAGGCTTAGCTCAAGAGACTCCAAAAGATTCTTCCCATCGAGCCCCCATCCAAAGTGCCATCCAACCACCTACAGGGAAGGAGAAAACTCCACAGCCTAGACCTTCCTGTGGGAGATGGAAGAAGGGTCAGATGGGGACGTCAGGAGAAGACACTGTTTCAGTGACTTTTAATTCAGTAAATTTCACTCTTTGAGAAATTATCTTAAGGAAACAGTGAGAACAGTGAAGCCACGATTTATAGGCAAAAATGTTCATCACAGCATTTCTTATTAACACCTAAAAGTGGAAACCAGTATTTAAATATGTCAATAAGAGAATGGCTCAATTATGGTATATCCGTGGAACAAATATTATGTAATCACTGAAAGGCCACACTACCCGACAAAACTGAATCACATGATAGAACATTAAGAGGGGGGAAAAAAGCGGAGGCAAGACGGTATATACAGCCTGAACCCAATTTTGTAAGAAGTTCTACATAGTCCAATGTTTTAAAAGTAGTATAGTGGTTTATTGTTCAGCAAGAAGATCATGGGTTTTTTATTTCTTTCTGTGTACTTTTTATGTTTTTAAAAATTTGTATAAAACCAGTATGTATTAAGTTATAACCAGAAAAAAGAAGCAACGCTTGAAAAACTAATTTTAAAAAGTAAACATTTCTTTGGTCCAATTTCCTGTTCCCTAGCACCACCTTACCATTTGCACTTTCTAGGTCTCAATTTCCTTTGTTAAAAGAAAGTATTAAACCAGTGTTTCTCAAACTATTCCACAGAACCCCAGGGTACTGCAAGGGGCTTCTGAGATTCTTCAAGTGAAGAAATTTGAATATAACATTGAAATTACTTTAGCCATTTTTTTAAAACTGTAATTTAAGTGCAGTATGCACTCTCAAACATGTTAGATACCAAATTTCAACACACTAGAGGGCAATGGCCTATTACCTTGCATGGCCAAATTAATTCCTTGTGTGCAGATTTCAAAGTTTCTTCTTAAAATTGTCTAAAGAATATCCTGATATTTACAAGATGAAATTGGGGGGGGGGTACTTAACTATTTGCAACTATTTAACTGAGTTAGCGTCAGATATTGCACCAAGCCAAATACAAGAATAATCTCAACACTAGGACCACTAGAAAACTGCACTTGTCTCCAACCTCACTGCCAAACCCAGTGATCATCTCAACAGCTTTGTTGCTTTTGGTGACTCACTTCAGAAAATATTAAAACACTCATCCCATTATGGCTTTTCTATATAGGACTGTTGGACAAGGATTCTGCCACTAGAAAAACAACATTGAAAACCACTCAATTAAACCACCTGACAAGTTTCCTCCTGACCACGTGTGGTTCTCTGAAGCACAGTGTGGGGTATCGTGGGAGGAGTGGAGCACTATGATAAGTGGGGTCCAGGTGAGTCCTGGCTTTTGCATGTACTATGTGACACTGGGTATGGTACTTCTCAATCTGAGCCTCAGCTTCCTCATCTGTAAAAAGGGTATAAAATCCTCAGAGTTGGAAGGGTTCGAGGAGATAGCAGGGTAACTGCGGAACTGTTAGTATTACATCATTACCACTATTTGGTCTATGTGGGAGGAAGGGATGGCTAACAGTGGGCAACTCAGCGTGATACCAACAGTTCACAAGGGCAACAGATGAAAGTGCTTTCATACAGTCCACAAGAGAAATTTCTTCCCTAATAAAATCCAGAGCAGTCTTGCTCTAGATTACCTAGCCCATGTTTATTTCTTTGCTTCTCTATCATCTCACTTAATACTCCACAAGTACATCTTTAGTAGTAAATCAATTTCAGATCTCCACATTCTACCTCCCTGCACACTGCTTAAATGGGATTTTTATAATTATCTTCCTGGGAAGAGGCTCTAACAGGCCCTTTTTTAAAAAAGCTAACACAGACCCTGTTAGTTACAACAGAACCATTCAATTCACGGTAGATCATAAATTACATAAAAGGCAACTTGTGGTCAAGGCAAGAAAATTGGAGGGGAGAAACTTATAGTTTTAGAACACAGTCACATGCTCCTTGCAAGGAAACACACTGCGGGATTATGATTTCCCTTTTGATTTGGACACAAATCACAAGCAACGAATACCACATGACCCCAAGCTAAATAATCCTAAAGCTAATTCTGCTTAAAAACAACCAAAAGAATCAAAAATGAAGCCAACTGTTTCTGGAATAGCTGCTCTTTCGGCACATCACCTACAGGAACAAAACTCTTCTACGTTTAGTATTTCATTTGATCTGTATAACCCCGATAGATGAGTCCACTATCCCCATTTGGAAATCAACACAGATCAAATGACTTGCTCAATATCTCAGATAATTTGTGATGGACTGAAGACTAACACTCAGGTATCCTGTCTCATAAGCTCATTACTTTTCCACCAGATCAGACATCAGCCAGAACTCCTCTGGCTTTTTGGTGTCCAGAAATGACTGAGCTTCAAATTAACACAAGTTCGGTTGCTCAATTACAAGATGAAAATATATATAATGATTGTAACGCCTTATATGATGCTAACTAAGCCTATTGGGATAATCATTTTGCAACCTATACATATATCAAGTTATGTTGTAATCCTTGGACTAGTGCTCTGTCAATTACATCTCAATAAAACTGGGAAAAACAATTACAGTTACGTGGTGCCCAGCAAATGACAAAGCATGTGCATTCTAATAACCCACCTCCTGTGCAACCCAGAGACATCCTCCAAAGTGGACAATATTCTTTGCCTGTAACCGATGGGGAAAAAAGACTCGTGCCTCCTAAAGGGCCATCCCGATACACAAAAGCAATGGGACCCACACACACCTGAGGTGCGTCCAAAAACTGTAGTGGAGGCCCCACCCCACCCAAGAGGCCTCTTATTTGGCCGAGAGGGAGTTTCTTGTATTTTTCTTGTTCATCTTCCTAAAGGAATAGGAAAATAAGTTAATGCGACCTAACTTTCTACAGACTTCCGGAACACTAATGTTTGATGTAAAGACTCCACTGGCTATGGTGTTTATCTCCCCTGAAAAATGATGAGGGCAAATTTAAATTTGGGGAGAAAGCAAAACAGTACCAGCCGTGTGGGAAGAGGGGGGTGGTGATTATTCCCTTTCCATGGGCCTGAAAGACCATTTCCTCTTCTCTACCACCCAACCTACACTAGTTTACCAGATGAAGGGGACAGCTATGAATTAGGATTGGGGGAAACACAATGGAATTCAGTAAAGTATATGAGCTAAGCATGTAGGTTTTGAGATTGGGGTCTTGGCTCCTCACTGACCAGCTAGCTGCATGCCCTTGGCAAAGTCCCTTCCCCTCCACACACTTTCATTCCGGTCTTCAAACCGGGAACACCTACATTGCCATAAGGACTTAAGATAATCCAGGGAAGTCGTTAGCATTACTGCTATCTCTTTTAAAGTAACATCATGTTTTTAAACATCCATTTTAGCAAGTGAGAAATTCCCAAATTAGATAGCATTTTCCAGTAGAGGGGCACCGATGACATGTGGAAGTCTGCTCTGGGCTCTCCTGAAAGCAGCTGTCATCCCATCCTGGAAAAGCTCACATTCCAATGGAAGGCAGAGCTACTGCAAAGGCCCCAAGGCATTCACAGAACCAACAGGGCGCAAGGTGGGGAGGGGATACACCCCTAAGTGCCAGCCTTGCAGAAACACCGTGGCATGGAACGACATTATGAAGTGCAATTTCTCAAAGATGAGATTTCAAGTTTTGGTTCCTCCCCTTCTGAATGAGCCCGGGGCCAGCCCACAGGGCCTTGCTGGGTGCTAAGTGGCACAGCATGCTTATAGCAGGAGTCATGGAAGAACTGCATTAACTGTGACCCTTCAAACAGCATAATTGCCACGTATGTGTGTCAGGGCCGACACTCAGGCCCTGCCTAGCCTGGGAAAGGGCTGCCCTCCACCAGCTGGAACTGGCTTGTCTTCGCCACATGCCTGTCACTCCAGGTTGAAGGTTGAGGGGGAGAATCCATACCTCCCCCCACCCAAGTCCGTACTTGATTGGCCACCACCATAGACTCTGGCCTGGCTCCTTTCCCTCCCCATTGAGCTTCCATGTCGCAGAACCACCCCTGGGGTTGGCACAGGGGATTCATGTCTGCATGAATGGGAGGGAGCTTGCCATCCTCTCCAATGCCTCTCCTCTTAGACTCCCACAAACTCCTGAGGGTACAGAGACCAGGGTCTCACTGTCTCCACTCAGGACAAACCAAGTTCCAAAGCTCTGGCATTGTGCAAGCTTATTTACCCTTCCCAGAAATCGACCCAGCGTGGCAAACTCTGCTCTCTCTTCAAGGTTTGGCCCAAGTCCCAATCTTTTCCTCAAATTTCCTTTGACCAAGTCCTCCCTCGGGCAACCTTTCTGAGCATGAGAATCAATAGTACCCCCCTGGCACTAAATTGAGGTGTGTTGCCCTGTGGCAATCTAGGGAGACCCTCCTGGGAGCCAGCCCCGGCTCACCTGGATCAAGTCCCTGTTGCACCTTTCCTCTCTATATGTGGTTCCCACAGCTGCTCACTGATTCAAAGAGAAGAAGCTTCCCAGACAGTAAACAGTAACTATCCTCCCCAATAGGAGAGAACTAGTAAGTTCTCAAAGTCCTCTGGTTAGATTTGACAGCGGCCCTGTATAGTTCTAGTAATTTAACCCAGATTCACTTTATCTTCACATTGAGCATGTGAGCTTTTAAGGGGACACATTACATCTGTAAGTTCCAGGTGCTGGGCAACTCAGCATGCACGCAGTATTTGCATATCTACAACAAACAGAAGTGACCTATGAAGAACAATGATCCAAGGTCTCTAGCCCTTAAGGACAACTCCTGACAGCTTTGGGGGAACCATGCTATTCTGAGCACTCCCCACCTCCACTGAGCTGAATGGTAATCTATGGTCATGGCTGTATGAGCCATTGAAAGACCATGAAGACCACTTGACGGAGAGGTGCATACCTGGAGGGACCCAGTTAAACATGGCAGCTAGAAAGAAAAAGACCTTGTAACCCTGCTGGCATCCTCCAAGACTTAGGTCACCCCCAGACCTGCCTTCCCCTCACCAGCTAAAAAGAAAGAAGAGAAAACCCTTCAACTCTATGGTTAAATTTATTCCCTACAGTCATTCTTCCGGGGCTTCATGTCACAGTCTGGTATAAATGCAGTACTTCCCAGAGGCAGACACTTGACAAAAGACCTTTGGGAGTCATTGCCAGGCTCCATTTTTCTATACCACAGGTCAGGCTGAGTTTTCTCAGCAGAGCCCAGCCTCCAAGAACAGAATTCAAGATATTGGTTTGTTCTAATTACAACTGGAAGGATGGTTAGCATTCTGTGAGGTTAGTCTGGCTTAGGTACCTGGGAGCAATTCACAAGAACCAACCAAGACAGACCCACAATTCACCTGTCAGCACAACTGAAGACATTCCACCCACCCTCCTAGGTTCATCCTCAGGGTCCTAATCACCCACTGTTCTTAGGAGGTGTAGATTCTGAGGAATCGGGCTACCACAGTGATGCACTCAGAGGAGACGGGGAATACATTCTGAAAAATAAGTCCTTGAAAAGAACACCCCACCGGGCAACTCCAAGGTATCCCGTCACACGCGGACATGCAAGTGAGCAAATGCCCACTCATCCGGTTCCTCGGAAAGTGGACAGCAAAAGCTCTTAACTAACTCCGTCCCCTCTCACTTTCTGCTCCAGCCCACAGTGCATTTTCATAGGTTCAATCAACAGGGCTGCTGCCAAGTTAAAGAAAAACTAGGATTTCTAAGAAATAAAGCACCTCAGAACACACATATTGAAATATCTAGATGGGTGTAGGTCTCAGTGAAACAGAAAAGAGTCTTGGAGAAGTGCTCCCTCTGCAAACAGCATTTTATTTGAGAAGAATACATCTCAATGATCCCCGTCCTGTTATTTCTTAAGCAGTATGGAAACAAAACGGAACTAGCTCTGACGGGGGCAACTTTAATTTTACAGTATTAAAAATGAAGAGAGTCTTCCTTTGCCATCATCCTAGGTTCTTCCCCACTCACATCTGCTCCACATCTGAGCGCCATTCAGGAGACGAAACAGCATAAAAACCAGCAGCCGAGTGGAGTATAAAGTGACAAAACTACCACAGAGGTCACATTCTGACAGTGGTCAACAGCAAAAGTGCCTTTCTCCACACGTCGTCTGTCTCTCCCCCCACGGCCTCTCCCAGGAGCTCACAGCACAGTGCCCTCACTGGAGGCAGACAATATAGAGAACGCACCTTTTCTTCGGTAAACAAAGCTCTACGTAGGAATCATCCGATTTCTCACTGACCCGTATCAAATTCAGGCCAGAGTTCCAGAGACCGTCTTGCCCCCGCCAACAATGAAAGTCTTTTCCCCTTAGACCCACACATTTTTACTACAATAATTTGAGACTTCATCAGAAAGGCCATTATGCCTGCAAACTTTAAATAATTTAAGTGATTCCTTGTATATAAATATTTCATATCAGAAATTGATTTCCAAATAAAGTACACATGAAGAATGACCACACTAAGCAGTGTCCCAGTACATCCTGTTGTTCCCAGACACGGGCAGCATTTTAAGGCCTCCAAAAAACTGAATTCCACATGAGGTCCTGCAAGAGTCTATGCACCACCTACGTAGAAGTAAAACGGCTGCCTCTACCTCCCTTCACATGGTGCTAGAAACGGAGCCGGTGGAGTCTTCAGGAGGAAGGGCTAAATTAAAGTCTTTGAAACAAATTTTTGTTGCTAAACTGCTTAATTTTCAGGGGAATAACCTGGGAGGATGGAGAAGCCTGAGAAATGATGCTGGCTATTTGAATTGTCATGTCCGGAAAGCACTGAATTTTAACCTTGGGTAATACCCGAGTAAGATCTTAAGCACTCCAACCCTGAAAGAGCTCTGGTCACTAGGCCCCTCCTGTGTCAGGAGGCAAAGAAAAAACTCCTGTTCCTGAACGTTGTAAGGAAACACAGGCTGGGATGCAACCCCAAGCCGCCAGACATGCACACGTACTCCCCGAGTGGCGTGAACGGCAGTCACATGGAAAGGGGTGAACAAAGAACAGGGACGCACCATAAACACCATTAACCAGGGCTCCAGGCAGCACAGAATAAACTGAAAACAAATAGGCACTGAGGCCCCAACAAAAACTTTCCAGGCAGCCTCAGGAGTGTGACAGCCCAGGACCCTAGGGAATGCTGGAGTGTGGCAAAGAAGGAAAAGTAAGCAGGGGCTCCTCACTGAAGCCCCTCACCTGCCATCTCCAACACTGGCCACTCCTTTCCACCAGCTCTTCCTTGGGTACCAAGGGGAGGAGGTGTGACAAGACCAAGTGGAGGCTGAACCAAGTAAAATATGCCCAATTCTTGTGCCAAGCCAGCAGCACAAAATTGAGCAAATTAACATGCATCTATAGCCCCCTTATGCACTATTCCGCAAAGCACCACCTCGCTGATGGAGACTTAGAACGCACCCGTGCACGCGCGCACACACGAACTTTTTACCCAGAGCAATAGCTGGGAAGAAAAAATTGTAACTCAAGCCTTAGTGAAAGCTAAATCCTGTCTCGCTTTAGCTGCTGCATTCGGTTTGATATAGCTAAATTAACAAAAATGTTCCCTTGGCATTTAAATTTTTTTCTTTCCTTTTTCCTCCTTGTAAGCAGAGTGGGGGGTGACGCATAATAAGTCAAAAGACAAAGCAACTTCAAAACAAAATCAGTTATTTGTAAACAATCCTTGAGGGGACTTTTTCCCCTGCTCTCCCCCCCCCCAAGAAAAACAGCCCTGCCAGTTGTAATAGAAAGCCAAGTAAAGATAAATCAATTAGCTTGCTAATTTCTCCCCTCTCATTTATTTAGCTCTGCACTGTATTTGTCGTAATTGACTACAATTATGTTAATTACTAACTCCAGTATAATTACTATATTTATTGTCATTGAGCATGCGATGTACCCACAGCAAAGCTGGCATTTGTCGGGCATCAAGAAAGCAAACTGTCGAGAGGTGATTCTCTGCAAACTGGCGGATGTGGCTTCAGCAAATCAAAGGGCAAAAGAGATTTCATGCAATGTTAGTTTGAAAGCACCGGTTCATTAAGGATATTAATTTTCTGATAACTACACATTTAAGCATGACACACTAGAGCAGTATCTACAGGATTTCGCAATTATTAATGCGTGACAGTTTCAAATGCTAAGTGAATCAATTAAACAGCAGCATTCACAATTTGAGAAGAGATAACTGCTTCATAACTACCTAAGACTACAATTTTCACATGACAAAAAAGAGCCATTGAGGCGCCTTCAAAACCTGACAGGTCAAGAAAGAAGTTTGAAACAAAAGCACCTTACAACCATCATCTCTCCTCTTTACTTGTCAGATCAACTTTGCTAGTGTCTCCCCAGAAACGGCATCACATGCCAGCTGCCACAAGGTGATTTTTCATGTCTTGTCAAAGAAATCTTTTATTCTATTTGCTCTGCATTAACATGTTACATTTATTGATCAAGGGCCTGTTCGGCAGCCACAGCAGGGCACTGAGCTCTCCATGCCTACGGGGCTTTGATGTCCCGGTGACATTCGAGCCCGAATAATGCACATACTAAATGGATTTAATGCAGAAATGTGTTTGGGCCTGACAGTTACATTAATAACAGCCCCTCACACTGATAAATATGCAATTGCTACTATTAAGAGTTACCCAATTATGGGGAAAATATTTCTCTACCTTATAAATAAATCCATCAACGAAAAAAAAAAGTTTTAACAATGGTGCATTTTCTTAAAACACTTCTCCAGCTGCAGAAAACGGGGCATGTGGGGGTTAACACCCCCTCTCCAGCTTTCCCCTCCAATTGTTTTTAATAAGTCTTGCTTTATCTCAAGAATGGTTTAGGGTTTTTTTTTAAACCTCTTTTGTTGGTCTTCTTTGCTCTACCCGTCTCTTATTTCTTCAAAACCAGAGAAAAAGCAGACACCCAGGAGACTGAAAATCGGGTTCTGTATAAACTCAGAGAGGAGCTTAGGGGAGGTGGTGCAAAGGTGGGGGGCACATAACTGATCTCTGTAATAATGGGTCTGGAGGAGGAGGAGGAGGGGTCTTTAGAGAGAGAGAGAGACAGAGAGAGAGAGAGAGAGATACACACAGAGAGACACTCTAGAAACCTGAACATATGTGTCTCTCTCCCTCATTTAAAACCCTAAGTGACCTTGTGCTGTGGCAGTGATGGGGGTGGGGGTGTGAAGGGGAAGGGAAAGCAGCTGGGAGAGAAGAGACCTTTTATTAGAAAAGTGTTGGCCAGGGAGAATTTGTAGTTATTATATCCCTGCAATTAAACACAGACACCCAGCAAAAAGCATAATCGTTCCCCTTTCATCATAAAGGAGCAGGGAACAGCTGAAATCACCAACACTGCAGTCCCTGAGAAGACAAGAGGAAAGAGGTTTTTCAGATGGTGGTGTGTGCATGCAAGAGAATACATGTGCAAGTGAATACATGTACAAGTAGGGACGGATGGATGGACGGATGGACACACACACGCACACACCCCTCTTCTCTCCAGACTCAAAACTCATGCGTGCAGTAATGGGTCTCAGGGTCCCCATCCCAAGACTGGGACAGAGGACAGTTTAAGCCACAGCAATTGTGAAGCCACTTCCCAGGGCAGTGGCCTTCATCTGAGCCACACCTCACAGCTCAGGGGTCAAGAAAAGAAGGGAGTAAGTTCCCTGGGAACCTCCCACCTCCAAGCCAGACTAGGTCTCACAATGAGGTCCTGCAAACCCAACATTTCCCAATCAGGGTTTTGGCAACACAGAAGAGAAATGCAACAGATAGAACTCTGAAGCCAACAGGGTCTCCAATTCGGAGCTGCAGAATCCACTGTGACCCCACAATGGTGGCTTCGGCAGGCTGCTCAGGATTTTCGAAGAAAAAAGAAACCTTTTCCCTGCGCAAGGAAATACAGACTTGGAACAGGCTGCCCATCTTCTCACACACCAAAAGCAACAAGTTATATCTTAAGAAGCAGTTTGGAGTAACTATAAAGATGAAGTCAAATCCCCAAGGCCATTTACTCCGCTCTCTCTCATTGAACCATCCGGGTAGTCTAGAGCAAACATCTTCTCCCATCTGGGTCTCAGTTTCTTCATCTGTAAACTGTGTGTAGTAACAGTCCCACTGTAAATGCGGTTGGGAAGACTGAATAACACTTGAAGTGTTCTGCTCAGCTCTGGCAAGTAGTAGGAGCTCCATAATACTGGTTAAGACAATAAACATGACTGATATCACCTGTTTGATACCTTGTCCCTAGACTCCTTTGGAGAGTGAAGCCAGTCACCTCTCAGTGCTTATTTGCAAGGCTGCCTTATTGTGAAGCTCAAAAGTCATTCTACAACCTGTCTGGGACAGGACTCAGAAGTCTTCCTCAACAAAGCACAGTTGGCATGGGGAAGGATTCTTTTTGTCCACGGCTGTCCCATGCCATGCCCTGCAACACATCTCTGGCCTCATTCACTAACTGCTAATAAAGCCCCTACCTCCATCATTAGGACACAACTTTGTGGCTGAGAACTTAAAGGGCCAGGGAGTACAAAGTCTGAAAGGGTTAAGCTTGCCAAATCTTCACCTCCTCCCCCAAAACACCACTGCTTCCAGCTGGTACCCTGACACATGGAAGGCGGCTCTATCCACAGGCACAGTGAGGTCCTCAGGATAGACAGCAGGGCAGAGGGAGAAGGCGGAGTCATGAGGCCCAAGTTCAAAAAGCTCAGGAAGAAGAACTTTATAAAAAAAGGGAAATTAAACCCAAGATTCTGAGGGAGTAAAATGGATGCCAAGGGAAATAAAAGGCATTATGAGAAAGTCTAAAAATTTCTTAATCTAGAGAAACACAGTAGGAAATCTGGAGACACTGTTTACGGAAGCACTTTCTAAATCACACCGCAAGTTACAGGGACCATCATCATCTATGAGAAAGCTGAACCTCATTACGGTCCCTTAGACAACTCTCTCCAGTCTCCCACCACTTCCCCCAGCCCAGTCTTACCCACAATGGCTCAAAACCTATTTTCCCTGACCAGAGGGTTAGGGACGTTCTTGGAGGAAGAGGGTGCTGCCATTTATACCCTGATACCTGCTCCCTTAGTGACCTCCCCACCCTCCCTCCCGTTCAAGCAGTTTTTGGTGGTGCTACAGTGATGGAGGTTACTTGAGCAACTTTAAATACAGGAAATCAAAGTCTTGCTACTGAGACCTTAAACATTACCTGCCAAGTCATGTTTCCACTTCACCTTTTGGTTGTATGTTCTGTTGGGAGCTGGAGACATGAGAATCGACAGTGATATTCTTGGGACAAAAAAAGATGCTTTTCACAACAATGCCCAGGTTAGAGAGACCACTCGTTCCAACATACAAAGACCCTTAGAATTTATCAATGCTCTAGAACGGTTTTGAAAATTCACTAACAGTTTATCTTTCTAAAGTCTATCTTTTCTACCATCATCTCTACCCCTGAAGGTTTAGGGACATGAGCTCTGTTACCACCCCCCACTCCACCATCAACATGCTGTCCAAGTAAGACCACTACATTTGGGTTTTAAAAACACATATGAACAAGGTCCCTGACTGCAAAGAAATGATTTGATGAAGACCCATGTCAACAGAACATGCCCTTTGTTTTTTGGGGTTTTTTTTTTGTTTGTGTGTGTGTGTGTGTGTGTGTGTGTGTGTGTGAATTTTCACTTTATTTGGTAAAAATTTAGGACCGTAATTACTGGATCATATGGTAAGTTTTGGTTTTTTTATAATAATTTTTTATTATGTTATGTTAGTCACCATACAGTATATCCCTAGTTTTTGATGTAATGTTCCATGATTCATTACTTGCGTATAACACCCAGTGCTCCATGCAATATGTGCCCTCCTTAATACCCATCACCGGCCTATCCCAATCCCCCACCCTCCTCCCCTCTGAAGTCCTCAGTTTGTTTCCCAGAGTCCATAGTCTCTCATGCTTCATTCCCCCTTGTTTACCTCCCCTTCATTCTTCCCTTTCTTCTCCTACCGATCTTCCTATTTCTTATGTTCCATAAATGAGTGAAACCATATAATAATTGTCTTTCTCTGCTTGACTTATTTTACTTAGCATTATCTCCTCCAGTCCTGTCCATGTTGCTGCAAATGTTGTGAAATCGTTTTTTGCTGGCTGGGTAATATTCCATTGTATATATGGACCACAACTTCTTAATCCAGTCATCTGTTGAAGGGCATCTCGGCTCCTTCCCCAATTTAGCTATTGTGGACAATGCTGCTATAAACATTGGGGTGCATATGGCCCTTCACTACGTCTGTATCTTTGGGGTAAATACCCAGTAGTGCAATTGCTGGATCATAGGGTAGCTCAATTTTTAACTTTTTAAGGGACCTCCACACTGTGGAGGTACAGTGGCTGTACCAACTTGCATAGAACATGCCCTTTGAACTGTTCCAAGTCTGGGTGGAGAATTTTCTCTTACGCATTCCCACTGTATTATGAACAAAGGTATGCTCCTAACTGACAAAGATGAAAAATATGTAGAGGACGACTGGGTTGAGCCTATGGAATGTCAAAGACAGTTGGAGAACTGAAGCACATTGGTTAGCACAGGCTAGGTTATGCTGCATTAACAAATACCCTAAACTCTTATAAACAGATTTAGTTCTCTTAAAACTGATGTCCAACACGGATCAGCAAAGGGTTTTGCTCATTTACAGTCAGAACCCAATGATTACAGCAGGTAGAAGCGTAATTGGCAAACTGTGCACTGGCTTTTCAAGTATCTGCTGGCTGGTCACACCAAAAGATACAGCGATGTACAAACATACCACGCATGGAAGGAGAGAAAATCCCAAATGTCCATAAGGAACCCCAATGACTACCATAGATTGAAATGGCCCCTGTGGAGGGTCAAGCCTGGGCTTTCAGCCTCCCCAGCAACATGTTTAGCTCTAACTACAGCTATGCTTCTTGAAGTCCTGTTACGTGCCAGGTAATTTGTAGGCACTTTACACAGTCACACACTCAGAATTTCTGCAGTCAGCCTGAGGACAGTTAAACAACTGGTGAGTGACAGAAGGATTTCAAGCCAGGGTGTCTAACCACAAAGCCTAGGTTCCTTTTCATTCCTTGCCCATTTTCCCAGTTTTGCACCAAGTTACCAGGCCCAGTTTCATCTAGCAGTTCAAAACAGACACAAATGGTGGTGCGCCTGTCCTCGAAGCCCTTACAGTGCACCCCCAAGTGTCCACCTCACTGCCTGTGTGTGGGCGGGGGGCACAGAGCCACCATGTCTTTACTGGAGCTTCCCAAAGTCTCCAGTCTTTCACTTTCTTCACCCTGGCCAAAGCTAGGGAAGCAACAAGCAAACTCCCACCTAAGAAATTTTCTCCTAAGCAATTCCCCCATCGAGGACATTTATCCGAGGGATGCTAAATAAGATGCAAGTGCAAATAATTTAATTTTTAAAACGTAAGCTTCCTGTTGCCATAGATCAATTAAACCCTCCTGATTTTATTGCCAGATTGACACAGGCATATTTATCACTATTTGCCATGGGAGCCCTGCTCTGCCCGCTGTGTTCGACGAGCTTAGCAAGCGACCCACTCACACCACTCAGGACTCAGGGCCCTTGGGGGAGGGGGATGAACACCACGGAGAACTCTGTCCTCTCCCAATCTGGGGGGTTGGGTGGGGCAGGGGGACTGAAGCTGGAATAGCTCATTAAGCAGCACTCTTTGCCTTGAGTAGATCAAGGAACTAGAGCTGGCTAAAGCACAGGTTCTTTTTACTGATCACGGTAAAAATAAAATATGAAAACGTCAAAAACAAGTTCAAGGAAGAGTTTGGGGCAATGGGTACTCAAATATACTTAGTAGCAGGAATTGGTAGAACCTCTCTTGAGGGGAATCTGATATCTTTATCGGAGCCCTCTGACAATTCTGTCTCTAGGAATTTGTCCCAAGAAACTCAACAGAGACCAATTCATGAGTATTACAAGAATATTTATAACATATTTTAACAGTAAAAGTCTGGAAACAATCTGAATGTCCAACACTAAGAAATAAGAAGCCATTAAAAACTGTACTGCAGTATTTACTGATGGGAAAATGCTTCCAACACAATGTGGGCAACAGCATTGTTTTTAAATATTTGGCATTATAAAAGATTGGAAGACAATAAAATGTCAGCAGCGGTGATTTCCAGTGGTGAGATTATCAGTGATTTGAAAGAAAGAGCGTTTCCTTGTAACTTTAAGTTTAACATTTCTATATTGATCATGTTTCTACTCCAAAAAATGATCTTCAAAAAGTAAAACCTAAAGTACGATTTCACGCAGATGCAGACACTGGACTTGTGATCATTAATGCATTCGAATTCAAGGAGCAACACTCCTCCTCTCAGGCATTACCTGATGAGCTCCCTAAACCCTCTATCCCCCATTCGAGGGTGGATGGCAATATCCCGTCCCTGGAAATCATGTCCAAAAAAGAAGGAGATGCAGGCTGAAAGGGCAGAGGAGAGAATGTTTGAGTCTTCTGAGGTAGCCAGAAGTTTCACTCGGACCTGTTGTCCTGCCTCGCTTTCCAACTTCCAACCTGACAGGACGCACCTTAGCTCCAGCAACTTTCATTCCCTAAGGAAAGAGTTCTAGAAACAGCACAGCCTGAACTTCCACAACCTTGTGCGTGGACAGGTAACCAGTTTACCATTGGAGGATCCAAAAGGAGCAGAGGATTCACAACAGTTAACACAGGAGAGGACACAGAGGTGTAACAGGATAAAAGTTTATATACATAGTGACTTAAAACTGAAGTTTAGAGCTTATAAATCCATAAGCATCCTTCCCTAAAGCATAAACAGGTGACCATAGGAAGAATCAGCAGAACCATCACTTCTATGCATGATATTAACAATGTTGACGGTGTATGGTTATGAATTAGTGGTCAGACAACAGAGAACGATGTTCCTAATGGGAGCGGTTAACTGAAGCCCGGTGCCTCCATTTTAACTACTATCTTGGCAAGAAGGAATACAATATGGCCATTTAAGACATTCATTCATACTGGAGTATCTGCACAAAATAGCTCTGGAGCTATTAACAGCAGGGCAGAAAAGAACTGAGAGGCTAAAGGATCTTCACGTAACGAATTTTTTCCTGTGTTTTGCATGTTTGTTCCTTCTAAAGCCATGTGCAAGTATGAGCCATTCAAAAAAATGAATAGAACTCCTTGCCTAAAAACAAACCGTAGCCTAAAATACAAACAGACTACAGTTGATATTGTGACCTACAGGTGTAGCAAAATTTGAATTCGGGGTTATTGCTCTGTTTAAGCCAATACTCTGATAGGACTCTCTGGATTGGGTGGGGGGTAGGGCGTGGGTCTGCAGAGATGCTCTTTAAGAAAAGAGGAGAATGATTTTTCTGTATATAACAAAGTAAGAATTCTGGGTTTCTGAGGGCAGCTCTGGGAAGAGGGTAAGTGACCTGGAAAGGTGAGAAATGGGCTGGGAGACAGAGGCACGGGGTCACATGCAGGAACCCTGACCCTAATGGGAGCCACACCAGGGAGAAATTCTCTATGGCAAGGGAGCACCCAAAAGATTTCCAGAAACAGTGTTATCCCAAGCGTGTCTCCTACTGTGTGCTATGATACTACCCACATCCCCCACCAGGATACCTTGAACTGGCAGAAGTCTGTAATAAATAGTTATATTGTGTTGGGCTTTGGAGAAATGAAGGGAATATCGTAAACGGGGTCAGACAGGCTGCCAACAGGTAGAACAGCAGACAACAGAGCAGAGAGGTGGTTAGAGCTGGGAACTATGGTGAATCCTGGGGGCAGGGCAAACTGACCAGGTGATATGCTCCCCCAATCCCATGGAGACAGCGAGGCTGAGCTAGGGAGGAACTTTCTACAGAATGCTGGCTGGGGATTCACGTTATTTCATTTATTCTCTCCCCTTGGCCACTTATTTTTTTTTCTTTCTTTTTTCTTTTTTTATTAAGAATTAGCTATGCATCTAAAAATATCTTTTATTTTGGTCCAGCTGAAGGCGGAGATGGAGACCAGTGCCTAAGTAAGCTCACGTCTTCCTCTGACACCCAAGAGAAAGAGCGTCACCTCCCCTCACCCCCCAGTTAGATATATAAGACAGTCAAAGAGGATCCAACCCCAACATACCCACATTAAGTTGGGACTGCTTTTCTCCATTCTGGTCTGTAAGCCCCTCTAGCCTAACCAAGTCCTCATGTAAACTCTTCCTGAACCTTAGACCTCACCCCCCACCCCATGGCTCATCCCTGCCCCAATCCAGCTACAACCCAGTGTGGTAACCACACACCAAAAAGAACAGGCTCCTGACCAGATGGGACAGCACGTCAAACTCAACACTACAGAAATATTCTCCTCCCAACAAAGGAGAATCAAATTCACAACTCCCCTCCCTCAAATTCTGTTTTACTAACCTTCCTCTCACTGAATTGCCTCTAGAACCTGTCCTTTCCTTATATATCCAGCCCCTCGGAGCCCAGAGCCCCTTCTCACCACGGACTCTGCTCACCACCACACACACACACACACGCACACACACGCACGCACGCACGCACCTCCCAGGGTCCAGCCCCTTCTCTGCCAAAGGGAGGGAGGGCCTCTGAGTTTGACAAAGACAGCTCTGTTTCCTCAGACCTGACAGCTCAGTCCCATGACCTGTCCCCGCTGACACACTCCCTCATGGGGCCCAGCCTCCTCCAACCCACATCCGGGCTCCCAACAGCAAGGCAGCCCCAGCCTGAGCCACAATGCCCCAAGCTTCTGGAAACCAGTCACACAGAAAGAGCCCCTTCCAATGTCCAAGTGAAGAAACCCTTTCCCCGAGTCTGCACTGGGGAGCTTTTTAAGGGGCACACATGTCTCAGGCACCACCCAGTGCAGGCTGCATACTTTTGTCCTGTCCTTGGGTATCAGGACCAAAAATCATCCTTAATTTCTTTAGAGTCAGCATTTCTTTGTTTGGCATCCTCTCATCACCACATATTAGTTTGTGACTTTTCAGTTTCCCTATCTCCCCAGAATCATACAAACCCTTGTACGCATGCACTCAGAGCCCTCTCTTTCAACATAACCCTCTGCACACCCTTCCCTAAAGGTGCATCTCAGTAAGGATCAGCACAAAAAGCCCTGTTGGCTTAAAGTCCCCTCTACCCACTGGTGCCTTAATGCCCTGAGTTTTGTCCATCTTCTCTCAAATTCTTAATTCCCAAGTGTCCTGACTCAGAGGCTGGGAGAGACAAGACTCCAAGGCATGGAAACACAAAAATGCCTGAGCCCTGGGGTGGGATTCGAGCTCCTCGTCTCTCCTTCCACCCCAAGACAGTTTGTTCCTTTCAGAGGACAGCAGAGTTCTCAAGGGAGCACTTAGAAGAAAAGCCCTACAGGGGACCAGCTTCTTAGGAAAAGCCACCACCCTGACCCCTGCTCATTTATCCCACTGATACTTGCTTTCTAAGTATCTCCTATTTCCCTCTTCCAAGCCCCCAAACCAGTCACAACTGGAAACCTTCTATGAAAAAAAACACTGTATTCTCCAATGGGATAATACAGAAGGTCACATTAACTTTTGCCAAGACTGGAACAGTTGTTAGAGTTCCCCTCCCACCTGCCCCATGCCAACAGTGTCTTAATTGCTTTGAAATACCATCTGGGAGAAATCATCGCAAAATATTTAAGGTTCCAATTCATTAAAAAAAAAAAAAAAACACAAGTCAAAGAAAGAAAACACACATATATACACCTTACCTGTGATTTCGCAAAACTTTGGGAGATGGGGTTATCCAGAAAAGCACTCCTAAATGCCCCAAAATGCCCTTGTTGGTTCCATCTCATTCCTTCCCCAAGAGTATTCTAATTTGTCTGCATAGGTATCAGTGAGAAAGGAAAAGAACGAAGCAACACTATGCTGGCCATCTTGTAGGACCTCAGGGGAAATGGAAGATGTCCACACTCACAGCTTTTTCAGTGGCGCAAAGAGGCTAGCCAAAGATTCATCTGAAGCAAAGCCCCACTTTTGGGGTGTGATGCCACATGTCTTCGAGCCCCACACCCTATGCAGAACTGGATGGTGACTTTCACCTGCAGGCCATGACCAGGAGGACTGGGCCTCCCTGGCCTGGTCTGCATCTTGTGAAGGGTACATACCTCAGAAGGTTAAAGCTCAGATCGAGCCTCTTTGCGAAATGTCCACAGTCCCTGCCAAGGTGCTCTGGAATTTCTCTGCAGTCCTGGCCTATGTAGGACACCTGGAAATTAAATGGAACAGAAACAATGTGGCAAACGGAAATCGCCCAGCTGCTCCCAACCCTGAGTCATTGATCCGAAGATTGCTTCCGCAACTTTAAACGCACGCGCTCCTCACACACAAAAAAGGTCACATTTGTGACTGTTTTCCTGATCAAATCAGCTTTGGGGGCTTCAGGGACTCTGCCAACAGTTCCCCTTTCCTGGTACACTTAGCATGATGGAGACTAATGCCAGCACAATGGAAATTGGACTAAAATTGGCCAGATTCAGGTGTCCAGAAAAGCCCCCATGTCAGAGCGCGCTGATATAATCACAGCAATCAGCCTCCCGCTCAGGGGCCTTTCCAACAGCTGCCCCTCTGGCTCCCCTCCTCCCTCTCCCCCCCTGTCCCCCCCTCCCCCAAATACCCTGTTATGCACATTACCTCATAAAAGACACAGCAGATGCACTTACCAGCATTCAACCTGCAGGGTGCTGGAAGAAATAGGGTTGGACAAGAAAACCTCCCCAGACCGCCAATCTCATCCTATTATCACTGTGTATAAAATGTCCCCCACACTCTGTACAAACTGATTTGAAGGCGACAGGGAAATGAAGGGTGGCCACAGCTTCCAAGCCTCTGTTCTCCAGGGAGCCTTTTGCGACCAACCCCACTCGGGTTGCAGAGCTGTTCCCTTAGGCCTTCTTTTACTTATCATTATTAACAACCTAGTATGTGTCCAAATATTAAGAAGCTGAATTGAAATTTGATGCCAGAATTTCTGATTGTAGGACGGTCAGAGGGCTTTCTCACAGCTCCAACCACTCAATCTTTGAAAACCATTTTTTTAACAGATAGTTGCCAATTCAACCACAAGGCACTAATTCCAAAATCCATAAAACAAACCCATAGGTGAGAGTTGGCCAGGGAATCAAAACATAGGCTACGTCCCTAAAGAACTCCCTCCCCCCAACCGCCAGGTAGAAATTCAGTCCTATCACATGGCTAACAATCTTGATCCTTTCTCCAAATACATATCCTCCTACACATATAGGTAAGAACGTCTTGGAATAAATAAGATTCCCCCAGGGGTTATGCTCCTTAATGGGGAACAAGAATGTGGTGGTCTTACAGAACTCTAGATATCAAGTTGAACATTATGACTTACTAATATTCAATCTTAGAACTACAGAAATAGCACTTTCATAGGACTCAGGCTAATTTTTAAAAAGAAAAAAAAAAATCACACTCTACGCTAATAAGTTCAATTTTCAAGTCCGTTCCCACGCCTGTCCAATCCAATGGGGACAAACTGCTGACAGTACAGTATCCTGTACTCACTCCCTTAGTAACTTCATTTCTGGAGGAGAGAAAGTGGGGGAGAAAGGACAGAAAAATAGCTGATTCCAATAAAATAATTTGGACTCAGGAAGACACAGGCTAAAAAATAAAGGTCTCCAAGTTCAATCTAGCAACCTCCCTTTTCTACATGGAAGCCATCTTTCCTCAGAACTCCTCGTGTAATAAACGTAGGCTTCCAAGCAGAGATGGAAATCACACAGCAAGAAGAGACTGGGGATGTAAGGCCCCAGTCAGTCTAGGGACTTCAATTTCCCTCAGGATACCCACTTGATCAGCAGCAGTTTCTATCCTAGAATATTACATTGACCCTGCAGGCCCATGGCAATCCCCAGAAAACCCATCCCTTTCACCCCATCATGCACCCCCATCTTATACACATCAGTATTCAAGATCTCTGTGGTATATACAGCATAGAGGCTGAGGTTTAGATGTAGAAACTGAGCTCTGTCCTTAGAGACTCACCAAGGACTCAATCTTGTAGGGACCCGATTTCTCAAAACCCCTCATGTTTTTACAAAGAAACTAAGACTTTAGTGGCATGCCCAGGGTAATGTGGCTTTTAAGTCCTGCCCCAGGAATAGTACCTTCCAACTTGGGCGCCATGGAGTTCTTACAAATCCACACGTGGATGTGCATTTTCTTGATCAAGAAACACCAGTGGTACATTTATCATCATGCTTTGGCTTCAAAAACGTGTGTTCCTAGTTGAAAGGTTGTGAACTACCTCATGACAGGATGCTGAAAACCCCAGAAGAGCGCAGAACCTAGGGAAAGAGGGAGATTTGCTCCCCTCTTTCTTCTGTTCGATCCCCTCTCAGAGGCAAAAGGAGCACCAGGGAACCTATCACCATGAAACGTGCAGACCATTTACATGCCTAACAGGACTTTTATCAGCTTGTTTTATTACAGCAGCTTAACACAACATCCCAGGAAAACTAAAGCACAACTTGTTCCCCAGTGAAGACCAAGTCTCTAAAATTTAGCATGAAAATCAACTTTGATAAGCCATCTGCATGCTTGGACACCCCACCCCCACCAACCCCCGTGCTAAACTAGGAGCATTTAGAGATAGGAGTTCAGCTGACCACATGTAAGGGTCCAAATCGGCGGGACAAGGCTTAAAAGCTGCAAGCAGCCACTGCCAGGCACTGCAACCAACACTCATAATAAGAAAGGCATGTTTAGGAAGTGCTTCTGAGTGGAAGACATTACCTCTCAGGATGTCAGAAAGCTTTTTGGCGCATAGGACCACCTAATGTAACAAGCCAAAAGAGCCAGACCAAAAATAATTTGCTACTTGAGCAAATAAGGGAAATTGAGATTAATAGACCCTGAATGCCACAGAAGCAAGAGCACAACCAGACCAAGAGTCATTGCATTTAGTCGATTACTTTTAGACTGAAGAACCAAGTTGTGTACTTTTCATTTGCCTACTTTATTATCACCAGTATCCCAAAACTTCGACCCTGTGTGGAATGGTAACAGAAAGGGACACCGTTATCAGGGGCATGTAAAACATATGAGGATCCCCCCCACAGAGGGATACCAGAGAGGACAAGAGTATCTGTGCAGAATCCCTTCATTCACATACCCAGCCCCTCTAAGCAGAAGCCACGGGGAATTACCAAACTGCAGAAGACTACAGATTTCTCTTTGCAGTTGGGACAGTCTGGCCCTCTGGACATTTCTGAGGACGCTAGGTTTGTTAGTAGACTGCGTACAGAGACGATTATTTTTTGATGCCTGACCCCAGCCAGTGGTGGAAGATCCTTGATTTTAACCTCACAGTACTGAAAGGTCTGTCAGAGTAGAAACAGTCCCTGTGCTACTACTTACTAGCTGTGTTATCCTGGATGGGTCACAACCTCAGAGTTTGTCTCCTCTTCTATAAACTAGTCTAACACCAACTACATCCAAAAGGTATGGCGAATAAGGGAACTAACATTTATTAAATGCCTACCACCTGGCTGTTACCTAGTCAATCCCAGTGAGTCCTAGATCATCAACTTACAATGAGAAGATAACCTATTAGAGTACACAGCATTGTCCTCAGCACCTAGTAGCCACTCAGTAAATACTTGAATCAGACCACTACTCCTAAGAAAGGGATTTGTTATTCCCTCTTGGGCACAGGATTTCAGTGCCCAAATTCCAAGTTTGCATTTGCATCTACAATTATATTGATGTCACTACTTGGTCATAAACTATCAGAAAAAGAAGATTGAGGATTTAGTGTGGTATGAATGACGCAGTCAAGCCAAGAGAAGGCCAAATGAAGTCAGATTCATGTTGAATAAAGAGAGTTTACAGGGAAGAGTAGAAGGAGGGCTGACTGAGGCCCGAGAAACTTCTAAAACCCAGGGCAATAGCAGTCAGCCCACAGCGGCTTCAAAGCAATGACCTAATTTCAACAAAACATAATCCATCTCATTTAGTTGTTTTAGTGGTGTTATGGGTTTTTTGTTTTTGTTTTTGTTTTTTTTTCTATGCACTGAAACCATCTCTATTTGGGGGATAGGTCTCTATGAACTTAGAAAAAGTTGTATCTGGTTGTGTATTTAAGCAACATTGCAATAAGAACAGTATCAATACCATGGGCTCCGGGGAAGGTTTTTTTGTTTTGTTTTGTTTTGACGATGGCTCTACCAAACTTTGAGAAGTACCATGTGACACACATTCCAGGAACTACTTCTTGTTATGGCTGTCATTAGAAACTAAAAGAGGCAGAATGCAAAAAACAAACAAAAAAAAACACCACCCCTCCCCTAAACCCAGGGCTGCCACTCAGATCCACTGGTCTAGGAGATTCAGGACCTGGGGGACTAACACCCCAGAAGCATTTTCTCAGCCTGTCTTTTTCAGCTCCTCCCCCAGCAGCTCCATGGGCTTTAAAAAGTCCCCTAAGGGCTCAACAGGTTAGTGATCGCCTTTGAGCCCTTTGGAGTGGGCTCAAAGCAGAGGATGCAGGAAAATGATCAAATTAGGGAAATGTAGGAAGAGAGGAGGCCGCACAGGAATGTTCTTAGCCCTACTATCAAGTGCTCCATGAAGTTGGAAGAAGCTACACCCAAAGAATGCTGAGTCTGAAATGCAGAGACCTAGGGTCTGGGGGGAATGGGGTATTCTTGGGCAGATCCCCTCTCCTCCAGCTCCTCCCTCTAGGCAGGCATGTTAACTCCCAAAAGCTGTTTTCCCTGCCATCTAAATAAGACACATCATTTTTAACCTTTCCCACTGCCTGCTACCTCCCTGGCCTGCTCACTTCTGAACTCTGAGAAGGTGGAAACACTTGCCCAAAGAAATCTCAAAAATCTAACTGTGCCTGACACTACCTGCCTTAGGCAATCCAAGGGGAGAGCTTCAAAACCTCAGAACTGTTTCTCTAGGGCATGCAAAGAAAGGCGGGAGGAGGGCTGGCTTAATCAGAGGTTAAAAAGAGAGACCTGGCTTTTCCAGAAGGTAAAAGGCACCTGGGCCAGCATCCTTCCAGCAATGACTGAGAACACCTGAGGCTCCACTGCAGGGCTGAAAGCAAGTGAGTCTAGGTGCCTGTCACCCAGAGTTGAAACTGGAATGTTGCCATTCCTCACAGACTCCAGTTCAAGAAGTCAGGTGCCGAGTGAGCTCTTGCCATTTGTGCAACATGGAGGGACCTAGAGGGTACTATGCTAGGTGCAAGAAGTCGGAGACAGACAAGTACCATATGATTTCACTTACATGTGGAATCTAAAAAATGAACAAAAAACAAAAACAGACTCGAATACGAGAGAACAAATTGGTGGTTGCCAGAGGGGAGGCGGGTGGGAAGATAGGCAAAATAGGTGAAGGGGGTTAAGAGGTACAAACTGCGAGGTATGAAGTTAGTCCCGGGGATGAGAAGTACAGCACTGGGAATATAGTCAGTAATATTGTAAAAATGTTGTAGGTGTATGTATGGTGACAGATGCTAACCACCCTTGTGGTGAGCAAAGTATAATGTATAGAATTGTCGAATCACTATGTTGCACACCTGAACGAAATAACATTCTAGGTCAACCATGTAATACACTAAGAAATCAGATGCCCAAATAAAAATGGGGGAGCTTAGCCTTCTACCTGCCTTGAATAAGGGCCCTAGGTCTAGGATCCAGAGGCAGTCTGCAGTGTGGCCACAAACCTACAGCCTGCTGGCATGCATTATGATTTTCATGGTCTTTAGTGGGACCTAGGCACTTCTGCCATCCGGGGGTCCTTAAAAAATAAACCACACACACACACCCCTAATGTTTATATTTTACAACTTCATTAGTATGAAGATGAATATATTAAGAGATTGTCTTTGACCAAAGTTATTTTCTTCTGATTATGAAATTACACACTTTGTATGAGCCCCTAAAAGTAGCCTCAGCTGTGGGCATGGTCCACTCAGCCTGACGAGAAATCGGCGTGGCTGGCCTTAGCAGCGAGCAGTAGGGACAGAGGAGGTGGAGGGGACCTTGTCGACCTAGGGGGCCTTCCCCTCTTCTCCCAAGGCGGGGGGGGGGGGGATGCCAGGCCCCAAAGTCCCCTCACCAAACCAGGGCGGGATGAAAGAGTCGCCAGCTGCAGACGCAGCCCCCCTGAGCGGGGGCAAGGAGCTCTTTCGAACCTCCGGGTGGCCCCTTGCCTCAGCATTCCCTCCCCACACCGACTGCCCCAAGCGAAGGCGGGGTTCGTCCTGGCGGACTTACTTGAGTTCCACTGACCACGAGCCCGGCCATGACGACGGGGCGGACGCGCGGCGCGGAGCACCGAGAGCGGAGCACCGAGAGCGGAGCACCGAGCGCAGAGCGCGGCGGCGGCGGGCAGCAGCGCCCGGCGCGCAGTTCCGCACTAAATAGTCAGCTGACCCGGCGGAAGCCCGAGGCGCGGGCCGGGTGCTGGGACCTGGGCTCAGCTGCGCGCCGGCCGCTTCTGCTCTGCCGGCCCTCGCGCCTGTGAGCCTAGCCACGCCCCCCTCCACGCGCCGCCACAGGTGGCCCCCGGCGCCCCGCGCTCACGCCGAACGGCCTGACCTTGATTCCCCCATGGCCCCTGAGCGCCCCAGGACCTCCCCGCCCCCTGAGGGGCCAGGGAACCAGGAATAGCTTCGCCCCCAAAACTCCAAGCCCAGAACTCTACTGCGTTAGTCGGGGGCGGGCTAAGGGGAGGAGGGCTTCGCATGAGGGGGAGGGGCCCATCTGAGTCGTTAGTTAGTGGGGGACGTGGAGAGCGGGCCTTTCCTATATTTCACAATCCAGATTACATAACTGTCCTCGACTGCGGGGAGGAGGAGGGGCCATGGCCTGAACTCCCCTCCCCAACTTTGAGGGAAGGGGGAAAAAGGAGAGGCTGAAAGGACACCTGGTGGGGCGAAGTTTCCATTTGTAGTGGGAGGAAGAGAGAATTGAATTTCCCTATAAATAAACTGCCGGCTCAGCTAAAACACCCCAGCTGACAGTAATAAACGCTAGAGAAGAAGAATCAATGATGTCCCCAAATTTCAGGTTTCTCTTATTCTCTCCCTCTTATTCGTGAAGCACAAAGTCATCCATGCGGTCAAATTTCCACCCCCAGCACCCCCTCCCCACACACACACACATCCCATCCCCCCAGCTGGAAATGAAAGGTAGCCTTTACTGCCTCCTTCATCAGGCTGGGTGGGCAGCTCATGCCTGTCTCAGTTGAAAGGAACCAAATTTTCTCCCCGTGACTTTTTGCCTTCATGCCTCCATCCCCAGGATGCAGGAAACTATTACCACATACCACTTCATTGTCACATTATCACCAGTCCTCTCTTGCAACTAAGAGCCAGCCTGGACTTAACTGGCCTCTCTCCCCTGCTCCCTCTGTACCAGTGAGTAAAGCTATCATTCAAACAGAGAAGGGATCCTGAGTGCCAGACTCCAGGTCTGACGCATTGCACTGCAGTTACCGCAACTCAGTAGACCTACTGATAATGGTAGCTCCCACCTCTGTTGACGGGCTGTTCCCAGGGCTTTTGTTTTCATTATTCCGTGTGTCTAAACAGCCCTTAGAAACTCCTGTTTGTGCAGCTGATGATAATTATGATCATGGTTAAGCATATTGTGGCTATCATCATTGTCTCTCAGGCCTGGTGCCAGCACATTGTAATGCGGGCCCTCCTTGTCAGCATCCTGATGAGT
>NW_024426885.1:50384410-50411336 GCF_017311325.1 Ursus maritimus
GGGGGGGGGGGGGGGGGGGATGCCAGGCCCCAAAGTCCCCTCACCAAACCAGGGCGGGATGAAAGAGTCGCCAGCTGCAGACGCAGCCCCCCTGAGCGGGGGCAAGGAGCTCTTTCGAACCTCCGGGTGGCCCCTTGCCTCAGCATTCCCTCCCCACACCGACTGCCCCAAGCGAAGGCGGGGTTCGTCCTGGCGGACTTACTTGAGTTCCACTGACCACGAGCCCGGCCATGACGACGGGGCGGACGCGCGGCGCGGAGCACCGAGAGCGGAGCACCGAGAGCGGAGCACCGAGCGCAGAGCGCGGCGGCGGCGGGCAGCAGCGCCCGGCGCGCAGTTCCGCACTAAATAGTCAGCTGACCCGGCGGAAGCCCGAGGCGCGGGCCGGGTGCTGGGACCTGGGCTCAGCTGCGCGCCGGCCGCTTCTGCTCTGCCGGCCCTCGCGCCTGTGAGCCTAGCCACGCCCCCCTCCACGCGCCGCCACAGGTGGCCCCCGGCGCCCCGCGCTCACGCCGAACGGCCTGACCTTGATTCCCCCATGGCCCCTGAGCGCCCCAGGACCTCCCCGCCCCCTGAGGGGCCAGGGAACCAGGAATAGCTTCGCCCCCAAAACTCCAAGCCCAGAACTCTACTGCGTTAGTCGGGGGCGGGCTAAGGGGAGGAGGGCTTCGCATGAGGGGGAGGGGCCCATCTGAGTCGTTAGTTAGTGGGGGACGTGGAGAGCGGGCCTTTCCTATATTTCACAATCCAGATTACATAACTGTCCTCGACTGCGGGGAGGAGGAGGGGCCATGGCCTGAACTCCCCTCCCCAACTTTGAGGGAAGGGGGAAAAAGGAGAGGCTGAAAGGACACCTGGTGGGGCGAAGTTTCCATTTGTAGTGGGAGGAAGAGAGAATTGAATTTCCCTATAAATAAACTGCCGGCTCAGCTAAAACACCCCAGCTGACAGTAATAAACGCTAGAGAAGAAGAATCAATGATGTCCCCAAATTTCAGGTTTCTCTTATTCTCTCCCTCTTATTCGTGAAGCACAAAGTCATCCATGCGGTCAAATTTCCACCCCCAGCACCCCCTCCCCACACACACACACATCCCATCCCCCCAGCTGGAAATGAAAGGTAGCCTTTACTGCCTCCTTCATCAGGCTGGGTGGGCAGCTCATGCCTGTCTCAGTTGAAAGGAACCAAATTTTCTCCCCGTGACTTTTTGCCTTCATGCCTCCATCCCCAGGATGCAGGAAACTATTACCACATACCACTTCATTGTCACATTATCACCAGTCCTCTCTTGCAACTAAGAGCCAGCCTGGACTTAACTGGCCTCTCTCCCCTGCTCCCTCTGTACCAGTGAGTAAAGCTATCATTCAAACAGAGAAGGGATCCTGAGTGCCAGACTCCAGGTCTGACGCATTGCACTGCAGTTACCGCAACTCAGTAGACCTACTGATAATGGTAGCTCCCACCTCTGTTGACGGGCTGTTCCCAGGGCTTTTGTTTTCATTATTCCGTGTGTCTAAACAGCCCTTAGAAACTCCTGTTTGTGCAGCTGATGATAATTATGATCATGGTTAAGCATATTGTGGCTATCATCATTGTCTCTCAGGCCTGGTGCCAGCACATTGTAATGCGGGCCCTCCTTGTCAGCATCCTGATGAGTGGTGGTGTTGACCTCTGAGGACTGACCCGCCCGCCCCTCTTTCTGCTGGGAGGAGCGGACATAGCAGAGTGGAGTTGTAAGAACAGAGACTTGGCTGTGTTTACTTTGGGGGGTTTCAGGAAATGCTGCAACAAAAAGGTCCCACAGGCCAAAAAAAGAAGGCTTGCCCTCCAGAGATAAGGGGGATCAAAGGGAATCTTCCAAGGCCTACTGCCCCACAGACCAGCTCCTCCTGCTCTTCCCTCCTTCTCTGCTGGATGCAGCCTCTCTGGTCCATTGTCCACTTTTGTCTGCCTTTCCTGCCCAAAAAGGAGGAAGTGCGCCCAGGCCCTGACAGTCATGATACACTGCCCTCTCCCCCTTTCACCTTGGCCTTCCTAGAAGGGCTCTGACTGACAGAAGAGGACATGTGAACACAGGCTTAAACCTACTCACAGATGAAACTGGAATGCACACACTCTCACCCCAGCAGGAGGGTTGAGGTCCTCCCATCCACGCCCGTGCATCCATACACAGCTGTGTCTTCTGAGCATAGACTGCTCTGCAGACACTATCTGCCAATGATGCCAAAGTAAGCAGGGATCCTTTCTACCTTCCCAGGACTCCCTCACTATTTTGCCTTCCTCCACGCAGCTCTAGGCTGATCATTCTAAAAGCCTGATTGGACCCTACCTGAAATCTTTCAATGCTCCCAATCAACTAATAACACAGTCCAAAATCTCCAATATATCCCCCAAGAGCTCTTAAAATCCCATCATCCCCTACCTCTCCTGCCTCCTCTCCCACTCCTCCCCTCCTCTGCCTGGCTTTTAGCTGTTTTCCTCCCCACTCACTCTTGTCTCCACTAGGTGAACTAGGCTAGCTGACTGCAAGGGACAGATAATTGGGGAAATCATAAAAAATAAGGATAGCTCAGATTGACGTGGGTTTTAGTGTTTGACATGGAAGCTGATGACAATACGGAGCTACTGAAAATTCTTGAGCAGAGTAGAAATTTGTTGAATTTAGTGGGGGAGGACTCCTCTAAAACCAGACTGGATTCAGCTCTCCTTACTCCCTTTGGAAGTTATCTTCAGAAGAGAGAACAAGAAGGAGGTAGAGGAGAAGGAAAGGGGGGAAAGGAGAAGGAGAAGAAGGATCTGTATCTCTGGACAAGAGAAAATCAGAAGAGGCAGGTGAAGGACATCACTTTCTTGAGCAAAAAGGAAAATTAAATCTAAATATCAGAGGTTAAGTTCTTCAGGTCATATAGCCCTCCCTTCAGAAGGGAGAGAGCAAAGGAACGCTGAGATGAGGCTGGCCCAAGAGGTGAACAAATGATTCCTTTGGAACACAGGGAGTTGACAAGAGTGAACAGAGGGGACAAATCTTGTTGGGGCTTCATCTTGAATACAGCTCTTTCTGCCTCAGCTCCAGAAGCACAGAGGGGAAGAGAAGGCTCATGCAGTTATCCAGATTCTTCTTCAGTTCCCTCCTTCCATTCCAGTGGGCAACTGAGAGTGAGCTGCAGGGGACCCCTGCCTTACCCCATTTTATCCCACAGCTCCTCTGCCCCAGCTTCCAAGGACCAGGCACTATGCTAGGCACTCCACGTACACATATCTAAGACATACACTTCAGGAAAGATTTGCTCTCAGACACTTGCAGTACTATGTCAACAAGAAGCCCTGTGATTGTGATTCTATTTCCTGTACCCAAAATTGAGACGGGTAGCCCCATTTGTATAGCATACTCACGAGGACTACAGAACAGAAAGTTTAAATCAGGCCTGGGCAGCTAATCCTGAGCCTAGGAATTCTGGAGCTCTAACACTTGCAAATGGGGAGTGAGAAGGTTAGACACTTACTGCTAGATGTTTCCTTATCACCCTTGATGAAGAGGGCAATATTTTATTCCTACTGTCATCTTTGTTATTATTATTCTTTGGCAGAAAAGGCCCTTTCCCCTAGAGTTCTTCCTCCATCACATTCCTGCGGACAAAAAGGAAAATCCTGTTTATTTGCAATCAACAGAGTTGATTCTGGGGTCGACCAGAACCAGTGAAACAGGAAGTGATTCCTTAAAACCCGCCAACTCTGTGTATCATCCGCTGAGAGGACAGCGCCAGTTAACAAAGTTTTATTAGCCTTCCTACCTATCCTTAGTCGAATTTCTATTCAGCTTGGCCTCATTTCTTTCAGGCCCAACCCCTGGGCAGGTTAAGATGATTGCTGTAATTAATCATGCCCCAGCCCCTAGTTCAGACTCACCACATTCAGATTTCAATTAAAAAAAAAAAATCTGGATGTCTGCATACAAAATGCTCTTTGTTGCTGAAGCAGCCTCCTTTCATTCTAAAGGAGGGAGTTTAGGAAAGAGGAAAGGTTTCCAGGGCCCTCTCTGCAATATTTGCACGTATGTGAGGGATTAAGGATGATCTAGCCTCCAAAACACCTTCCTGATCTCCCAACCAGAACAAATTACATTTTAAAATATATATATTAAATGCAATTATAATGTTTGGCATGATTATTCATTGCATAAATGTTATTTTATTATTACTGTATACTATTATAATTATCATTACCATTAATTCTCAGTGCCTCTGAGTTCCCTTCTCTTAGGATCTTTAAAGATACTGTGGTTGTTGTCTCTATTAAAATGCAAACATTAGCAGGGAGTGGGGAAGGGTGTAGGTTTGTGAAAGGTGAGTGGGAGAGGAGCTTCTGCTTTTCACTGGGTATCTTCCGTGATTTTTGCAACATGCATACCCTGCCTTTGTAATTAGAAACTAATGGAGGAGATTGGATGGAAGGATCAGGAATAGAGAATTTATAACTGGAACTGTTACCTGCTAATCTCTTAGCATTATTTTTACAAATCCTGAAAACAGCAATGAAAAACAAATCTTTTTTTTTTTTTTTAAGATTTTATTTATTCATTTGACAGAGAGAGAGACAGACAGCGAGAGAGGGAACACACGCAGGGGGAGTGGGAGAGGAAGAAGCAGGCTCCCAGTGGAAGAGCCTGACGTGGGGCTCGATCCCAGAACTCAGGCTCGATCCCAGAACTCAGGGATCACGCCCTGAGCCGAAGACAGACACCCAACGACTGAGCCACCCAGGCGCCCCTGAAAAACAAGTCTTATTCCTCCATTTACCTGGAACTAGCTGGGTGCCCCAAGTCCTTAGCTGGGCCCAGAAGGGAGGTTATCTCTGACTTGAGGACAAGGGCTCATAGTGTACTTTTGAGACGGAAAGGGAACATCAACCAAAAGAAACTCTTCAACTTTATACTGTCCACTGGGAGAGAGGGAAGCAGTGTCTAAGCCCCAGGTACTTTTCCAGAATCCCAACTTGGCTTGGAGACGTTCTGCCATTTAGAGGTTGAAGAAACACCCCCCTCCCCCATTAAAATGTACAGGGCTCAGCAAATGAGATTCTGATTCCACAGATGCAGCCCTAGCATGAATATTTTCTCAAGTACCCTCAGGTAGTTTGGACTGTGACCATCCAGGCTTGCTGCTTTAGAAATCATTTACTCCAACTACTGACTGAGGAAACTGAGGCCTAAGGCATGGAAGGACTTGCCCAAGGCCACCCAGCAAATGAGCAGTGGCCCCAGGCCAGAACTCTGATCTTCTGAAGAAAATAAATCGGGACTCATCCTACATCCCAGTAAGAAGAGGGTGAAGAGACTGGGGAAGAATGCCAGAAAGATGCCTTTTCACATCTAATCACTTCTTGTCACGTTGTAACCATTTTCCTCATACGGAGCCCCACACTGATGGATCAGAAATAACATTTTCAAAGTTATATCTTCAAGGAAATGGCTATTAATGTTCTTCCTCTCCTTTTAGAGTGCTGAGGAATACATATTAATTTTCTCTCTACTTATATTGCCTATTTGCAAATTGTATTCACTACCCAGTGCTCCAATTTGTCCTACCCCTGAAGAGATTATGATGAATAAATGTGTTCCTGGAAATAAAATAAAATAAAATACAAAATTTGTCACTGAGATTTATTTTTATAATTATTTACAGGGATTATTTTAGAATATATGGGGGGCAATAATAATAATGCACACAAGAGGGTTCTGGCATGATTTACCAGTATTAATTCAGAGTCTCTTCCCACCTCTCCGAAAGGAGCCCCAGCTCTCTCTGCAGCTCTGGGTCAGGGGCAAAGTAAGTCTCAGCTGCACCTGTACCCCCAGTACAAAAAGGCTGAGGGTCAGGTGAAGTGCTGGGCAAGTCCTGTCGTGGTCAGTGCCCTGGCCTGCAAGTCCTGGGTTCAAGACCTAGTTTTGCTATTATTTGCCAGGTGCCCATGGCTGAATCCTTTCACTCCTGAGGTCCTCGGTTTCCTTACATGAAAACTAACTGATCTAAGGAGCAATTTAAGATAAAAACACAAGTACGTATGTACATCTCCCCCCAAATAAGGAGAGAGAATGTGCTCATTAATAAAGACTTCTGGATACCTACTAGGTGTCAGGCACAGACAATAAGGAACAAGACAGATACAATCCTTATTCCCCTGGGGCTTATATTCTGGTGGGAGGACACAGGTAACAAGTAAATAAATAATTTCAAGCATGTGAAATGCACAATTTCAGGTAGCACTGACACATGCTATGAAGATAAAAGCAGACACTGTGAGGTGGGGGGGCTAATTTGGATACAATGCCCAAGTTCTCTGCCAGCTGTTCAGAGCATTTCACCTGTGAAATCCTTGATTAGCAGAGCATGAGCCGGACTTTAGCCCTTCTCACAGATACACAAACCACACGCCTTGGACAGCTACAGAGTATTCTGGGAAGGCTTCTCTAAGAGGAGCAACATTTGGGCTGAAATCTGAATAATAACATGGTGCCAACCATGAGACTTGGGAGAAGGATCTTCCAAGTAGACGGAACAGCAAAGCCAAAAGCAATGAGTGTTCTCTGAGTTTCCTGTTGTTGTGTTGCCACTTTGCTCACACTTGAATGGTGAACTTGAGCTCCAGTGCTTCCCAGGGCATAGTGTTACTCCAGCCAGAAAGATGAGTATCGCTGGTATAGCCACGCCAGGCTTTGGATTGCTACTGAGCTCCAAAGCAGAGGTGGGCTGAAGCCTTGAGATGCCGCAGCTGCAAGCAGACGCATTCATGGGCACACAGAGGTTCTTCAGCCCAGTAAAGCATCTGTGGTTTTCTTGGAGAAGAAAACAGGAAAGGATCACTGACCTTTATACATGACCTCACTGGCACAGACTCACAGACTCACAAAAGCACATAAACATGCGTAAGTGTATAGACACACAAAACACAGGACAATTTTGGACTCATGGATTCCATCTCATTGCTACAGTCTGAACTCTGAACCCCAATCTGGAACACACTCTGGTTTCCCATCTACTGCACTAGCTACCAGTGGCCAGTAAAGAATGCAGAAATTTTACACTGTCAGTACTTAGAACCTGGAGGGTTTATAGCTTATGCTGAGGTACTGGAAATTCATTAATTCAATTCATTTATTCAAAAAATATTTATTGAGTGTCTGCTGTATACTTGACACTAATCTAAATTCTGGGGACATAGCAGTAGAGAAAACAAAGTTTCTATCCTTGTGGAGCTTACTTTCAGTGTGGGGAGAGATAATAAGCAAGTAAACACCAAATATGTTAGGTGGTGATAAGTACTGTGGAGAACAATAGAGCACAGAAAAGGGATAAGAAGTCCCAGGGGGTAGATGGAGTGATCAGGGAAGGCCCCACTAAGAAAGTGATATTTAAGCCAAGTCCTGCAGGAAGCAAGGGAGAGCCAGATGCACATCTAGGGGGAAAACGTTCGGGGTGGCCAGAACATCAAGTGCAAAGGCCCTGAGACAGGAGAGTGCCTGGCAGGTTTGGGAAACAGGAAGGATGTCAGAGTGGCTGGAGTGGAGTGAATGAGAAGGAGAATAATGCAAGTGAAATCAGGAGGCAGGGTATGGTGTGAGGAGGAGAAGCAGGTCATCTAAGGCCCGATAGACTAAGACTAGGAGTTGGCTTGTACTCCCAGGTGAGATGAGGAGTCTTAAGCAAAAGACCCATATTTTGTAAAGACTGCTGTGGCTACTGTATTGAGAATGGACCATGGAGAAGGAAAAGCAGAAACAGGAAAGTAAACAGCAGACTATTATAGGACTCCTGGAGACAGTGAAGAGTGCCTACCTATATTTTGGAGATGATATCAACAGCATTTCCTGTTGGATTGGACATGGAGAGTATGAGAAACACAGGAGACAAGAGTAACTCCAAGGCTCTGACCTGAGCAACTGGAAGAATGAAGTTGTCACATGGAAATGGATGAGCAAGTTAGGGGACTGAGGGATCAGGGAATCGCTTTTGGACCTAAGAAGTTTGGAATGACTTTAAGATGTACAAGCAGAAAGGTCAAGGAGGCAGTCCACATATGAATGTAGACCTAAGGAAGCAGATAAGAACAAGAGTTGAAAATTTAGGAGTCCTCAGTTCTTAGATGGCATTTAAAGCCACAAGACAGGATGAAAAAGACCTGACGATTGGGTCCTAAGCACTGACAGTGAGAGGTCCAGGAGAAGGGGAGGAACCACAGAGGCTGAGAATGAGCAGCTGCAGTGGTAAGGAAGAACCAAAAGCAAGTCAGACTCTGGAAGCCAAGAAAAAAGTGATTAAAGAAAAAAAAAATGGGGTTCTAACATAATGACCAATTCAGCCAAGGACCACCAGGGGATGCTGAAAGCATGGGGTGAACAGGAAAGTCACATGGAAATTCACAGATTATCTATAAATTACAAAGGGGAAAATGTACCTTTAGAGTGGAGTGATCTGGTGGTCACAACCCTACCCAAGAACCCAAACTTAGCATCTCCAAGGGTAAGAAAATCTGATAATATGGGCCTTTGATGTGACGCAATGGGAAGTGCACACTACTTACATGCTATTCTTGCCAAAAAGTTTAACCAGAATCTACTCCTGAGGAAAAAGACAAATCTAGAAAGTGAAACATTCTTCAAGACAACTGAGCTACACTGTCCAAAATGTCAATGTCATGGGGGAAAAAAAACAGGAAGGAATGTGTTAGATAAAAATGGACTGAAGAGGGGCGCCTGGGTGGCACAGCGGTTAAGCGCCTGCCTTCGGCTCAGGGCGTGATCCCGGCGTTATGGGATCGAGCCCCACATCGGGCTCCTCCGCTAGGAGCCTGCTTCTTC
The DNA here is from genome assembly GCF_017311325.1 of Ursus maritimus. Classification (NCBI taxonomy): domain Eukaryota; kingdom Metazoa; phylum Chordata; class Mammalia; order Carnivora; family Ursidae; genus Ursus; species Ursus maritimus. Next base: position 50,393,265 of record NW_024426885.1, read on the forward strand.
CTCTCCCACTCCCCCTTCCCTCTCTTGCTGGCTATCTCTGTCAAATAAATAAATAAAAATCTTAAAAAAAAAAAATGGACTGAAGAAACATGACAACCAAGAGCAGTGCATGAGTTTTTATTGGATACTGAAACTAGGGAAAAGAAAAACAGCTAAAAAGACATTTTAGGGACAATCAGAAATTATTTACATTTGAACCATTTGGTGATGTTACTGACGATATTAAATTAATATTACTTTTCGTAGGTGCACTAATTGTATTGTGGTTTAATAAGGGAATGTTCTTTTCCTTAGGAGATGCAAGATGAAGAAATTAGGGGTAAACATCAAGTTGCCTACAGCTTTCAAATGGTTCAGAAAAAAATAATGTGTGTATGGAAGAGAGAGAGCGAGCATGCCAACACGGTAACACGTTAACAGCTGAAAAGTCTAAGTGAAGGGAAAGGGCATTCATTATCTTGTTCTTTAATTTTTTTTATAAGTTTGAAAAATTCTATAAATAAAATACTAAGGAATATGAGGAAAAAAGAGTGACCAATTTGTCCAGTGCTATTCAAGGTCAAGTAAATCGAGGACAAAGAATTAACCACTGGATTTAATAGCAGGGAAGTCATTGGTGACATTGAAGACAGGAAGAGAGCAAAAGAGGTAGGCCGGGGCCAGACCATAAAGACCTACATAGGCCGCACTTTGAGCACAATGGGAGTAAAGTGGTTACATTCGTGTTTTAGGGCAACAGACCTGACAATTGTAGGAAGATCGATCAGAAGAGGAGAGTAGGGGGGCGCCTAGGTGGCACAGCGGTTAAGCGTCTGCCTTCGGCTCAGGGCGTGATCCCGGCGTTATAGGATCGAGCCCCACGTCAGGCTCCTCCGCTATGAGCCTGCTTCTTCCTCTCCCACTCCCCCTGCTTGTGTTCCCTCTTTCACTGGCTGTCTCTATCTCTGTCTAATAAATAAATAAAATATTAAAAAAAAAAAAAGAAGAGGAGAGTAGGGTCAGAAAAATGTCCTCGTAGACTCTGAAAGTACACCTGACCCCCTTCACAGCCTGAAGAGAGAGACTACAAAGAGATTGCAGCCCAACTGTCAGGACTTAGATGTCTGTTTGCGAGACAAGGATGGAGAAGCCAAGATGGTACCACTCACCAAAATACCACATTGCGGGGTGGGAGACCTGATACAATTAAAAAGTCCAAATGCACTGTGCCCTCCTCTAGAAGCAGCAGCCGATAGGATGCTCTAGGACCAACAGCAGCATGTGACAATGTAAATGCAGCACATTTGAGGACCTGCTGAGTCATTCTCTCACCGCACTCAGTGTATCTGACATCTGAGCCAAGTTCAATGTGCTGGGAGCCATGACTTTGGGTGTGACAGTGGCCTGGTGGTGCCTCTGTTCATAAAGTCTCACCCTGGGAATCCCTCTCCCCATAACCCATTCCAACTCCTGCTTGCCCTCGTTGACAAGCTTTCTCCAATGCTCCAGCCCTCAGCGACTGCTCCAGGGTCTGAAACATCATTGCAAAGACTCTCATACATGCCGGGCATTGATTCTTGCTATAGGGTGTTGTTATGTACGTTTATATCTGTCCTAACTAGGGGGACAACTCCTTGTAGTAGAGAACCCAGTTTATATCTTAAAATAGTCTCAGCTTTGCCCAGAATAGGTGATCTATAAACTGAAGAACAGGGGGAAGAGAGGAAGGAGGAAGATGAAGGCCACAGCTTCACACTCCCCCTAAAAGCTCACCATGTTTGACTCCACGCCATGGGATCACTTCTCACTCCTATAGGTTGGAGTGGAGTTACTTAGAGGCCATTGCTTTCAAGCCCCCCAGTTCCTGAGTTAGAACCCCTGGTAAGAAGCCTCCCTGAACAGCCTACGGTGCTCTCTCCTGAAGCTGTTTGCAGTAAGTGACTCACCCAATTAAGAGCATCTACATAACAAAGCCTCACCGGGCTGCAGAGGTCACAGAGACTGTGAAGTGTGTCTTTAGCGTGTGCAGCAGAGAAGGTTCACTAATTACCAGTCATTTCCACCCCTCAAGAGCCTGTCAGCCTTTGAGATGAAGGGGATAAAAGAATCCCCAAATTCCCACCCCACACCAATCATTTCTCCCTCCCCAACCCTCCCCTGCATTTCAAACCTGTGACTAATAAGTGCCAGGGATGGGCCTCTGCCCACCTGGCTCAGAGAAGGAAGGAGAAAAAAGAAGTTGCTTTGATTGGGAGCATTTTTCAGTAAAAGAGAACTGGGAGGAGCAAGGAAGCAAGGAGAGTTCTGGAGGCACTGCAGTATTGTCTCCATTAAGCAAGCAAACAAACAAAAGTATCGTCTTTTCCCCATTTATAAAGGCAACAAATGTTTGCAGTAGAAACTACAGGTGAGGGGCGCCTGGGTGGCACAGCGGTTAAGCGTCTGCCTTCGGCTCAGAGCGTGATCCTGGCGTTATGGGATCGAGCCCCACATCAGGCTCCTCCGCTGGGAGCCTGCTTCTTCCTCTCCCACTCCCCCTGCTTGTGTTCCCTCTCTCGCTGGCTGTCTCTATCTCTGTCAAATAAATAAATAAAATCTTTAAAAAAAAAAAAGAAATAGTGGTATATTGCCAGCCTTAAATGTCCTTTAAAAAAAAAAAAAAAGAAACTACAGGTGAACAAGAAGAAAGTTAAAATCACCCACCATCTCATTCCTCAGGTGACCAGTGGTTGGTTACACAGACACCCTTGCAGCCTGCGTTCTAGGTGACATGCATTAACTGGGGGTGTGTGCATGTCCTTACTCTTTCATAACCAGTTTTATTCATTTAATGATACATCTCCAATACCTCTCCCCATGGGCACATGGAAAGAATGTTAGGGCTGGCAGGGACGCTGAACTGGGCTGACAGAAAGGTGAGCTTGGACATGAGAGCATGAGAGGAAGGCATTGCCAGAATTTCGGAAACCTGAAGGAGGCCATTGTGAGGCAGGAAAGAGCACTGACCTTTGGGACTTGGGCAAATGACTTCCTCTCCACAAACCTGTTTCCTCACCTGTAAAATGGGAATAATAGCCCATGCCTTCTAGGACTGTTGTGAGGATTAAAAGAAATCATGGAAAGGACTATACAGTCCTTGGAGGCATTGGATATTTTATTACTCATTTTAATAAGTGTTCACTCATGCTTACTTTAACTTAGCCCTCTGCTAGTCTGAGTTAGGAATATAAAGAAAGCATCTGGTTAGGCCTGGAGGCTCTTAAAATCTAATTGGGAACTTACACACACACACACACACACACACACACAAACACACACGCACACAAACACACAAAGTAAAGCAATATGAATTTAAATAGCTAATGAAAGATATCAATTAGTAAATAATTGTCAGATGAGTGGCACCGACAACACCCCAGGGGTTCAGAGGTAAGAAAGAACACAGGGGGATCATTATCGTCATCACTTTGAGCACTTTCTATATGCCAGACACATGTATTATCTCATTTAATTCACCCATTGACCCAAGAGATAAGTACCATTATTACATCCATTTTGCACAGGAGGAAAGTGAGACTTCAGAGGGGTTAAGAACCTTGCCCCAAGTCACACATCTAGGAAATGTGCCAGTATTGCTCTTTGGAACCAAGCAGTTGGACCCCAGAGCCCACCATGCACTGAAGGCACTATGATCTACTCAAATGGCAATAAGGGAGGGGAAGCTGAGCCCTGAGCTGATGGTAGAAGAGGGAGGATGTGGCCCCTTCAGCTTTTGTGTTTGGAAGCAGGCCCTACATTACAACAAACAGGAAGGAGATTCAGATAATAGGCAGACAAAAAAGGTAAAAACAAACAAACAAAAGCATGTGTCCACTGTACAATAGTTTACAGCCACACTGAGGGTTAAAGTTATGACCAGACCTACCTCCAAGAGACTCTTGGCTACTTGGCTATTCTACAGTACTATCCTCCAAAAATGTTTGAAGGCAAGTCTCTAATAGCTTTCTCTAACTTTTTTGGACCCCTGTGGTTGCCAAAGGGGGCGGGTAAAAGATATGCTTGGCTGCAAATATAAAAATCCCCAATGTCACTGACCTGAACAAATAGGTATTTAATTTTTCTACTATAACAAAAATTTGGAGGTGGCTGATTACTGGAGATGGCTCAGTGTCCCAGTGATGTCATGATTAAGTGTCTCTCTGCCATTCTCCTGGACTTTTCCTCATGATCACAGGTGGCTGCTACAGTTGTAGATATTATATCCAAGTTCATAGAAGGAATAAAAGAGAAAGAGGGGACGGGGACGTATCAAAACATCTGCATCATCTCCTTTGATCAGGAAAACCAGAGTGTTTCCCAAGGCTTCCCCTCCAGCTTTGCCACCTCCATACTTCTACTTGTGTCTCCTTTGCAAAACTGGGTCACTTGACCATCCCTAGCTACAAGGATTAGGAGAAATGAAAATAGGATTGTCATTATTGGTGTAGACACTGGGCCCGGCACATTGCTACAATGGAAAGCTTAGGAAAAAGGAGGAAAGTGGATATTGAGCCACAAATCTAAATTCTGGGCTCAGACTTGGGCATTGCAGGATTGGAAGGTGGATACACAAGCACGGGGGACAAGGGACTTCCAGGGAGAGATGACACAAGGAACGGGACAACACAGGGCAAGTGGTGAGAACAAAGAAATTAGACTAGGCTGGGTATAGGCAGCTGCACTTTTGTAATCTATCCTATGGAAATAAAATCACTGATCACAAGAATATAAACTCAAGAAATTTGGTTAGTGAAAAAAAACCCTGATAACAACCTTTATGACGATCAATAGAGGAATGGTTGAATAAGTGGGTATCTTCATTCTAAGGAATACTATGCAGCTAAAAATAAATAAATAAATAAATAAATAAATAATCTCTATATCTATAGACCCATTTGTTATCGAGAAAGAATGAGGAACAGATGACTCTAATATATTCATTGTTTGTACAAACAAGCAATAACATAATAGTCCCGTATATGTGAGCATAGTTTATATGAGCATGGTGAGTGCGGAGAAAGGGATAGAAGTTACATCCCAGCTGTACGTTCTGGATATCTCAGGAAACTGGGTGGGAAATAGGGAGACGATGGGTGAGATCATAAAGTTTGTCTTTATATATCTTTGAGTGCTTTACTGTTTGAAGTGAACATGTTTCTTTCATAATTTTGTGATGCAACTTAAAATTTTTTAGAAGTAGCTTAGAACCAGATTATGAAGAAGCAAGTGTTTCATGTGGACAATGCGGAGCCACTGAAGATTTCATGAAGATGGAGGCAACAGAATGATGTGATCAAGAAAATTAACCTAGCAGGAGGATGTATAATGGATTGGAGGCAAGAGAGGCTGAGACTGAACAATTAGAAGGTTCTTGTAGCAGCAGCTCAGTCAAGAGCTAATAAGGTACTAACTATAATAGCTATAATATGTGAAGTGAGGAAGATGACAGGGAGCGCTAGCTGCAGCCTTGGGATATACATGCCTGAATGGTGGGAGGGGTGGTCATGGGAGGGGCGGTGTTTTCCATTCACCCGTGTCAACTAGCACATCTTGTACTTTGAAAACCTGAATAAATGGCTGGAAAACCATAGATATTTCTCTTCTCCAACCTCCTCGAGCATTCACTTATTTGATATTTACAACATATAGTTTCAAAATAATACTTTCATGAGTTTTTTTTTTAATCCCCCTTATTAAACTGAAAACATCTTAGGATATGAGACCATAGAGAATACTTACTGGTGGCCCCCCAAAGTGCAATGAACCCCAAAAGTTATTATTCATCCATTTAGCACAGTTGATGGTACATACAAATATTCGTTTCTTCATTCATTCCTTGAAGAAATGGCCCGTCTGTGCCCCCTTGGAGTTACCTTCCAGTGAAGGGGACAGTCTCTCAACATGACAGTGTGGTAAGTGCTCTGAGAGAAGGTTACAGGGTTACTAACTCAGTACCAAGTGGGAGGGTGCAGGGAAGTGGTGTGTAAGCTGAGATTAAAAAAAAAAGTAGGCCATTCCAGATAGTAAGAAAGGCATTAGCGAAGTCCTGAGGGAGGGAGTAAAATGGCACATTTGAGTAACCAGAAGGCAGACATTGATTCCAGGAGCTCAGGGTGAGGGCAAGTAGGAGACACAGAGGCAGAAAGGCAAGCTGAGGCAAATCAAGCCTCAGAGACCTGCCAGCCATGGGCTCAACTTGATCCTAAGAACAATGAGAACCTTGGCTTTTGAGCAGAAGAGAAACATAGAGTGATATGTTTTTTAAAAGATCGTTCTGGTTTGGGCAGGGACTACAGGGAAGCAAGAGGGGTTGCTCACTAGTCTGGTTTCCCCATCAGTCTGGGAGCTGCTGGGGGCTGAGCTGAACCCATCACGTGTATACTTTTTGCCACCTCTGTGCATGTCCAGCTCAGCAAGACCTCAGCTGCTCAGTAATTGAAATCTCTCCCGGCAGCCGCCAAGATAAGGAAAGGTGCAAGGATCTTAAAATCTAATTGGGAACTTCCCCCATGGGAACTTCCCCCATAGGTCAGTAAAATCCCAGCCAGATTCCCCCAGAGTGATGGACTGGAGACGCTGAGGATCTAAAGAAAAGAAGGGATAAGGATATGGATGAAATGGGAGTGAGACAAGGCCAATCTCTTGGCTCCGTACATACCTCAATCTCTTTGTCTATGAAACAGGGCATTCATGGTACTTACTTCAGAGACTTGCTTGCTGTGAGGACATAATTCATACACAGTTCTTAGATAGTTTCTGGCATAAACCAAACACTCAAAAAGTGTTAACTTTTGTTCTTGTTCTTCCTGAAAGATGGGTGGGACCCCATGATCACGGATACGTATTCCCTACTGTCTGAGGAGGACGACCGGTCGGATTCCAGAAAATGTTTGAGAGCCCCTGGGCCAGGCAAGTCTCGGGACTATCAAGAGACCAAAGTTTGACAAAGTCTTTACGTGCGAGTTTGGGCCGAGGTTGTTAGTGTGCATGTACTTAGTTCCTGTGATTTAAAAGTCGTAAAACAGAACGCCGAAGCGGGGAAAAAGGAGCAGCCACTGGACTCCCGCGAAGATGCGGACCTTAGATCTAGCTGCCCTGCCAGCGGAGGCGGAGCCTGACGAGCTGGGGGCGGGCCGGCGCAGCGGAGGGGCGGGGCCGGCGCCGAAGCTCGCGGCCCCGTAGCTCGCGGCCCCGCCCCCAGCGGAAGTGCCTCCGGGCCCGCCCCTCCCTTGCGATGCCGGTTCCCCTGGCCGGTTCCCAGGCCGGTTCTCCTCGGCGCAATTCGGCTCCTAGAGGGAGTTCGGTCAGGGCCCCAACGCCTGGTCCGAAGAGGAGGACCCGGGTCTGCGTATCTGGCTGTGTCGGGCAGTGCTCTGTCCCTCCCACTCCCCAGTCCTCCTTTTCATTCCTCTGTTAGCAGCGCGGCCGCAGGCGCCGCGGGGAACCGCTCAGGTAAAGACTCGGCTACTGAGGACGCAGGTGTGGGTGCCTCCCTGGCTGGACGGGCAAGGGAGAGGCTGATGGCACGTGCCCAGCTTTTTTCCAAAGCGATTGTATTCACAGTGGGGCTCGGGGTGGGCGGACGCGGACCCCAGGAGCGCTGCATTGCATTGGGGAAGCAGAGGGGGCGGGACTGAAGCCCCCAGAGCCTGAGAGCCGGATCATTTGTGTCCCCGCGTCTTGCGCAGGCTCTGTTGTGCTTGGGAGGTGGTGAACTGGTTGGGTCCGGGCTGCAGCTCTGGAGGGTTATCTCCCACCCACTCCCCGCGGTGACTGGGGTCTGACAGTCGCTCTTCCCGGGCGCGCACAATCTGAGGTTTGCAGAATGAAAATCAATAAAATCAATGCAAATGCAAAGAACACGAAACATGTTGGGTTGTAATTATTTGCGTTTGTTAAATTCTTTTATTTAAAAAAAAAAACATTTTCTTCTTGGAAAAGGTAGCTTTGGCTCGGATCAGGGCCTCGGAGAGGGACGCAAAAGCCCCCGGATCTCCCCGCAGGGGACGGGGTGGGGGGGCCTGTCCTCGGTCCCAAGCCGCTCAAACTTCCCGGAGCGACAGTGCTCGGTCCAGCGGCGGGAGTGGAGCCCCTGGAGCGCTCGGCTTCCGGATAAGGCTTTCCCCCGCGCCTTATTGTCCTCACTTTAGGGAGATGCACCACCCCCTCCATCCGCATTTCCCCGGTTCACCACCTCCACGCCACGGGGGCCGTGCCTCCTCCCCTCCCCCCCGAGCTCTCCCCGGCGCTTTAAATAATGATATTTGCATGCAGGGAGCGATTCATAAATATGTCAGGGCCGGTGAAATATAGGCAACATTTCAAACTTTCTATTTAAAAAACATGAATTATGGCCGCGGAAAATGTGTTCCCATTTAAAGGCGATACGAAGTATTTGGTGTCTCGTCCCCGGGCCCATCCATCACGCAGACAATAAAGAGAGTTTTTCGCCCTGACACCCGCGATTTATGGGCGCCCTTCTCTGCCCTCATCACTCACCCGCCGCGGCCGGCCCGGCGACAGGCCCCGCGGAGAGACCGGCAGCCGCCCCCCCACCTCCGCGCTGGCCCGCGCGCGCACTTTGCGCCCTGGCCAGCCCCCCAAGACTGCCGCTCCCAGGGGGGAAGCGCCCGCTCCAAGGAGTTGGGAGGTCGGCGGTGATGGTCTAGGCAGCCAAGCAGGAGCTGAAACCAAACTCTTCCTCTCACCTCGGTTCAAGCCTCTCTTAGGACTGGGGCTGAGCGCGCCAAGGAGCGGCCTTGCGGGCCGGCTCAGCGTCCGGGCCTCGCCAGCCAACCGCTGCGCTGCGCTTGTGGGTTTCCAGCGCAGACTGCGGGAGGTTATTTACGCGCGGGTTCGAGGTGAGGGGAGAGGACTGGGCTGGGGACTCCCCAAGCCGATTTCTAGGCATTCCGCCCCGGGAAAGCCGAGCTGGTTCCCAGCTTTCTTGAACCCTGCCGGGCGGACGCTTCTGGGCAAAGCTTTTTCTGCAACTTTTACAACGCTTCCTTCTCCCTGGTGCGATCCCCACAAACACATCCTGGGAGTCCGCTACACATTGAAAACTATTTTTACGGACTGGGGCCGAGGAGTTGGCAAGAAATAAGGAAGGGGAGGCGCCTTCCCTAGCGTTTCGCCTAGGGCCAGGATCAGCCGCCCAAGCCTTCTTCGCCCACCGCCCCACCTTGCGCGCGCACACACCAGCGCTCCGTCCTAAGTCGCCACCGAATCGTTGTGGCAAAGTTGCGTCGAAGAAAGTTTGGGCTTCATTTGCCGCGGAATTTGCTTTCAGTTTTCGCCGCGGGCGGACTCGGCCCGGCTGGCTTCCGAAGCACCACCAGAGGTGGGGGCTGCCGGGCACTGTGGGGCAGCAAGGAGCCGCTCCCGGCCTGAGGGCGCTGATAGTCCAGCCTCCTTCGGAGGCCGGACCTACAAGCCTCACGAGCACCAGCAGCCACCTCCCATCCCGTGCTGGGCCGATGCGTCTTCGTACACTCGAACCGGGAGCCGTTTCCTGCCGGATGCCTGAGAGCTGAATTTATTCGGAAACAGGCAGCGCAAACCGCAGAGAAATCCCGTCGATTCTAAAAATGACAAGGTTGAATTTATTAGATCAAGATTCATGTGTAAGTGCAGGGAGATGAACATTATACAAACAGCTCCACGTCCAGTGTGAACGGAAGATCGCTTCCGGTTTCAAGGGCATGTAACGTAACATTTGAATATTTAGATCTATAAAGGGATATAAAACATTAAATTCTTGGTGTGTGCACATACAGCTAAGTTGGAAAAATTCTAGAGCAAGTGTTTTGTTTTTTTGTTTTGTTTTGTTTTGTTTTACAGCTCCTGCTTGAGTGCAATTCGGGCTCGAGATAGCCTTATGTCCAAATAACCACCCAGCGAATATTTCCTATAACCAGTGAGTTTTGCTACGTTGAAGGGTGCACTATGTGTACCTCTTTAAATATCTGCGCTGTCGCAGAGGTGAAATAAATACATTTAAGAAGAGCAGTCACACAGATAATTGAACTGCATTGCTACAATATTTCCGGGTATGGAAATAAATATTCCTACCAGGTCGGCTGTGGAAGGTGTGCACAAATAGGAGGGCTTTTAAGAACCCGGGGTGGGAGCCACGGGTCCTGCAGCTCTGGAATAGAATAGGCTCTATTCGATACCCTCGACCTCGGACCACGCCGTGACAGCTGGGAGAGGCTCGGCCCGGACGGCCAACACTGCCTTCCCTCAGGGTTCTCCCGGATACATGCTCGGAGGGGGCGACTTCACCAGGCGCTGAACCTGGCATTTGGGGTAATAGGACCTGGGGTCATGCCGGCAAACCTTCTCCCTTAGCTACTTCGACGATCCCACAGTCCTAGCTCCACTGGGCTCGGGCAGCGGCCATTTGGGCCTATCAATCTGGAGCAAGGGCTCGGAAAAGAACGGGTCGCGCTTGGTTCCAAGGTGTCTCAAAGCGCAAAGCTGGAGGACACCGGAGAAGGCCACGATTTCGCGGCTGTGCGGAATCTGGGCCCCACCCGACCCGGGGAGCGTCAGTTTGAAGCCGTAGAAGTGATTATCTGACTGCATTTACTTATTAAGTGTTAGGCACCCCCTCACATCCTCAGTGTTGAAGTCCAGATGCCCCGAGGGTCCCCACCACATATTTGCAAAGCTCAGGCAACACGGAGAGAGAGGTCAGCGAAGTTGCAGCTGTGAAATTCCAAGGCCAAATACTTATTCTAGAATAGGGTGCTTGCAAACGTCCAACCATCACACTGCCCTGGTCCTTTCTTCTCACCCCTCCAAACGCACCCAACCCTGTCACAGTCGCAGAGCTTCTGAGAGCCCCTGCTTGGGGAGAAATTAGGCAGGACTTTGTCAGGAGTTCCTGGGAATTGCACACGCTCCTGAGGCAGCCCTGCCGCAGAAAAATAACCCGGACCCTGAGAATGCCCTGCTTCAGAGAGTGTGACTGCGCCGAAGTGATATATACCGTATACCCAGTGGAGGGAGAGGGAATAGGAAATATTCCCTGTCAAACAGGAAAAGGGGGAAATGAAGAGGAGGAAAAAAGAATAAAATGGTTAGGGAGTCTAGAAAGAAGCGGGTGAGGAAACAAAAAAAGAGAAGCGGGGGTGAGAAAAAGCCAGGAGAGGCGAGCCGAAAAGAGTACAGGCCACGGCGAGGCCCTGGGACCAGGCCAGACCGTGGCTCCAGCAGGCCCGGTGCCACCGCAGGCCGGAGAAGAGGTGAGGGCCGCCCGAGACCGTCCCCCACCAGCCCTGCGAATCTGGGCCCCGCTCCCAGTCCGGAGAGGCGGGCCTAGGTCCAGCGGCCTCGGCCAGTTCTTACTCTCCCCCCTCCCGGGAGACCACAAGGCGGGGCGGGACCGTGGTGGGGAGGCCCCCAGGGGCGCGCGCCAGTCCCGGACTGTTTGGGCGCTCTGGGCCAGGCTTTCCAGCTCGCCGGGCCTGACCTGTCAGGCGGATTATCTTCGAGGGAGATTAATAGGGGAGGCGGGCTGCAATAATAATCGTTTTGTTTGATGTGACAACTCTGATAGGCGTTGATTTACTTACAAACTGATAGGCTTTTAATTGAGCGCCTCCGCCGAGCCCGAGATGAAAGGGAAGCGGCGGTGAAAGGCGGCCCGCCTGCCCTCCGGCCTCAATACTGATTAGCCATCTCGACAGTGAATAGTTCAAGGCATTTTCAAACTTTTTTCCTCAGCTCTCTCGCCTTCCTTCTCCTCCCACCCCCTCCTCAAATATCTGCCATGCCCACTCCTTTTTTAGAGAAAACAAATCATTTACACTGTGTGCAAATAAAATCCGCAGGACATCCACGCCAACCGCCGCTGGGGTTGGAGGCTTTAGGCCTAGTGTGGAGTAATTAATAACTCCCCCACCCTCAAGGCCTGCAAGGCCTTCAGGGATTTGGCCTCCCGGGAGAGGTGCGCAGGCTCGGATGCTGACGCCTGCGGAAAGCCGGGACGCGCAGGCCCCCAGGCGCCCCCGTGCGCTCGGACCTTCCGAGTTGGGGTTTGCGAAGAGTGAACGCATGCGGACCGCGACCCGCGCGCGCACCGCACGGCGCAGCCCTGCGAGCGTGTGCCGCACACCGAGGCACGCCCATTCTGGGGCACGCGGGGCTCACTCTCTGGTTCCCCCAGGCTTTAGGTGCTGGAGTTGCCGCCCCTGAGCCGCCCGGTGTAAAGAAAAAGCTGCTGGAATTCCAGGAGAGGGAAAGAACTGAGTCTGGAGACTGGGGGTCTGTCGGGGTGGGGGGCGAGAGGAGACACCCGCAGGCACCTCCAGCTTCGGATGCCGCCCCCAGCATGCAGTGTCCGGGCCTCGCGAGGAGGCTGCGGGGACGCGCGACTCACGGCTGGGCTCGCGAAGCTGGGAACTCCACAGTTGATCCCTGCCGGCACCTCGACAGCCGCGCACTCAATGACACAGACACTAACACACCCGCAGGACACAAGCGGCCTCCACCACACGCTGCCCTGCAGAGACAGCTCAGGACTGTCCTGCCCTCAGAAACAGGCATCTGGGACTCGCTCCCCAAAGATTATTCAGACAATCTTCACAACGTCGCGTGTGGCCTCACCACCGTCTCACGGACTCACCTGCCTCACCTCCGCACAGACAGACACCAAATCCCCTTGAACGAAGGTGTGTTCTTACACCTATACACACGCACACCGACAAACAGCAGCCCAAAATACACACTTCCCTCTTCTCCAAATTATCTTCAGTCAAGTTACAGTCTCATCAAGTTTACCAACCTAAAGAGTCAAGGGATAAGATTAAAACACAGGAAAAGAATGCCTATGAGAAAATTCTAAAACTCACCCCAGAAAGTTCTCGGTACCTGTGTGGAGTGGAAGAGAGACAAAGGGGGGGGTGAGAGAGGAGAAGGCGAGCCTGCGGAGGGCAGGTCCCAGACTCGACCCCCGCGGTACGGGGCTCAGCGCCGAAGGAAATCGGGTCGCTAGACCCGGCCCCTGCCCCCCTCGCGGGTACAGACTGGCTCCTGGCTCCCCGCACTCCCTGCCCTACCATTTATCAAAGGACTTGACAACAAAAGAAGAGCCGGGGCGGAAAAGTGGGGGAGGGGAGATTCAAAGTCTTCCAAGTCCTTCCGAGGAAGGGGTTGTGTCCTCCTATTGCCCCCTTCCAGTTTCTGCGAGTTTCTGGAGGCAACCTCCGAACTCGCTCCGAACGCTACCAAGCGCTGACAACACACACAGCGGCACAGACGTACATAGACACTTGTGCACCCAGCTCCAGGTACACAGAGGCACGCACAGCGCCTCCCCTCTTCCTTCCAAACCGCCCGAGTGACGGTGCAAGTCAAGGGGAACACTGCAGTCCCGCTCCGCTTCCCTGAAAGACCCAAGTTCCTACAGGCAGCTGCCCCCTCCCTCTCTCGCTCCTTCCCTTTGCTTTCCCAACGCAGGTCAGTCCCGGCTTGGCGTTCCTATAAATTCGAGTGAGCAGCCCAGAGCAACCCCGGCTGCCAAACCTGCGGGGATACCGCAGGGTGGGAGAGGACTGGAGAGGGGACCTGAGTCAGCTTGAGACGTCTCCACCGTACACCCATGGCCAGGCCTCTTCGCAGCCTCTCAGCCCTAGGCACGATCCGAAGGGAGATCAAAGAATTAAGTCGGGGAGGAGGTACCCCACCACTGACCTCCAGGACTCAAAATTACGTTGTGGTGTGGCTCTTAGAAAGAAGTGAGTTTGGGGCCGGGGCACTACGAAGGGCGGGGTCCGCGGCAGGCTAGCAGCTGACATCCTCATGCTCCCGAGGGACTACCCTGCGGACAAAAATATCTCCCATCTTAGACGTCGCCGTCGCCCGTCTCGGGTACCCGGGGCAGCTCCTCCCTCCGCGGCCCCAACAGACTGAAGTCCCAGAGGTAGAAAGGTGTATCTTTCTTCCACATCGAGAGAGGCGAGGCGCACACCTCCGGCCTGTGCAACCCTCTCAGCGCCCTGGGCACACCTGCGCACTTTACTCTCACTATTCATTTTCCTAACACAGAGAGCCTCTTTTCCTCTCTTTCATTCTTTTTCTTAGAGCCACCCCCACCCCATCTCAAGAGGCTGCTCCTCTTTCCCCCTCCGCTGGCTCCCCCTTGGTCTCTTCCTTACTCTCCATCTCTCTCTCTCTCCCTCTCTCTTTTTCCCTTCAAGTCGCACCCGCCTTGTAATCAGCAACAAAAGCTGACATAAATCACGGGCGGATTGACAAGAGCTGACAAATAACTGATTGATTGCGGTCGAGGAACATTGACAATTGATGGAGGGGTGGAGATGCCCAAAGAACTGAGGAGAGGGGGAGAGAGGAGAAGAGAGGGTAGCAGGGGAGAGTAAGAAAGGGGGGGACAGAAGACTGAGTGTGAAACAGAGGAAACATGTGACCCCCGCTCCAGCCCCAATCTGCGCGTCCCCGAGAGTCACGTGGCTGGGAAGGGCTGGGAGCCCCGCGCAAAGCCGGGAGAAGAGCTGCCGCCGCCTCCGCTGCCCACCTAGCTTCTGGTTTCTCCGCTACCAAATCTCCGGGAAATCTAAGCGGGCGGGCGGACTTCCTCCGTCACCCGCTCCGCACCTTTCCTTACCCTGGCGGCCGCGCCGCGAGAGATTTCAATTACTGAGCGAGACAGAATATTTGGTGTGTGGGTCCCCTGTGCGCCCCTGGAGTTGATAGTCCGGCCGTTGTCCAGACTCCCGCCGTTGCTCCTTCTGGTCACCCCCTCAATCTGTTTCTCATACGCACCCTCCTGCAAAAAGAAGGCTTCAGTTTATTTTCGAGCCAGGGAAAGGAAGGACGACGAGGAAGAAAAAAGAGGGAGGCGGCAGATAGGAAACGCAGAATAAATGTCCAGCTCGTCCTCGGAGCGAAATCGAGGGAGGGGACACGCGGGAGGGGGGCGGTGAAGAAGGAGCTGCCCATTAAAACCAGCGCTGAGAGTCCTGGCGGCGGCGGCGGCGGCGGCGGCGGCGGCGGCGCGGGACGCGTCACATCCCCTTGACCCTCCAATCACCTCGGGCTCCCATTTGATTGGAAGGCGGCAAAGGCTTTAATCTCCCCCTCTGTGCAGCTGCTTTTGAAGTGAGTTTCCTCGCCAGAGCCCCGGCTGGACAGGCAGCGGCTCACATCGCCAAGCGCAGCGCCAGCGCCGGGTCGCGAGTGCGCAGCGCAGGGGCACAGCCCGAGGCGGACACGGCGAGCCACCCGGCACTCCCACAGTCCGGCCGGCTCCTCCCGCTCGGCCACGGCACCGCTGCGGGCCACCCAGGATTATTCGCTTCTGGCTCCAGGCGCCGAGAAGGCGCGCTGGGTGCCCGTGGCCGCCGCGCCAGCTCCTCCTCCTCCTACTGCTTCTGCTCCCCGGGCGAGCGCGCAGCCCGGAGCCCGCCCCGCGCCTCCCGGAGCCCTCCCCCCGCTGCTCCCATGCGTGCGGGTGGGTCATGAGCACAGCGCCCTCGCTTTCTGCCCTAAGAAGCAGTAAGCACAGCGGCGGCGGCGGCGGCAGCAGTGCGGACCCTGCCTGGACCAGCGCTCTCTCTGGAAATAGCTCCGTCCCCGGCCAAGGCTCGTCCCCGGCCGGCAGCACCAAGCCTTTTGTGCACGCTGTGCCCCCCTCTGATCCTCTCCGCCAGGCAAACCGCCTGCCCATCAAGGTGCTGAAGATGCTGACGGCACGGACTGGCCACATTTTGCACCCCGAGTACCTGCAGCCCCTGCCTTCCACTCCCGTCAGCCCCATCGAGGTAAGGACCCTCTCCCCGGTTCGCGCTGGGACCACCACCCTGGCTGCCGCTCCACCAGATTTCTTTCTCTCGGGATCTGGGGGTGGGAGTGGGGGGGTCAGAGTGATTCAGCTCCGGGATGGGGGAGAGCATAGTGCTCCCGAACCGTAAAACTAGGGCGGAAAGGGGGGAGGAGGTAGGATGGAGTATGAATGCTAGGGGACAAAGCAGCCAAAACTTATTTCTCTCTTTGGTATTAAAGCCCCAACCCCGACCCAGGCCCCCTCACTTTCGGCCCGGGAGACGGGCGGAAGTCCGAAATGCGGTTCCAAAGTCTCAGTCTTAAGGTTCCCCAGAAGCTGGTATTTGTACACAGCCTCTAAGGCGCCAACTGCCGAAGCCCTTACTCTGAAGAATGTGTGTGTGTGTGTGTGTGTGTGTGTGTGTGTGTGTGTGTGTGTGTATGGGGGGGTAAGGTATAGCTCTGGGTTTAGAAGTCAGAAACCAAAACATTTAGTGGGTATTTTAAAATATACAGTTAGCGCTTAGACAGGGCAGGAAATATCCTGATTTGGCAGGCGGGGGGGGGGGGGGGGGGGGAGGCTGCCGCCTTTCTCAAGGGCGAGTGTCTGTCTGTCTGTCCGTTTGGGGGGAGGTGAAGTGGTGCTGCCTAGAATTGCGCCTAGAACTGGGAGGATCTTCAATGACGGTTGCGGAAGGGCGTTTGAACCCTAGAAGCCAGGATTCTAAAGGGTTTCCCCTTCTTTCTCTTTGTGCTACCCCCAACCCCACGTCTGACCCCGCAGCTTGATGCCAAGAAGAGCCCGCTGGCGCTGTTGGCGCAAACATGCTCACAGATCGGGAAGCCCGACCCCTCGCCCTCTTCCAAACTCTCTTCTGTCGCCTCCAATGGGGGCGGTGCGGGCGGTGCCGGGAGCGGCACCGGGGGCGACAAGGACGCAAAGTCGGGCCCCCTCAAGCTGAGCGACATCGGCGTGGAGGACAAGTCGAGTTTCAAGCCGTACTCCAAACCCGGCTCGGATAAGAAGGAGCCGGGAGGCGGCGGCGGCGGAGGCGGTGGTGGCGGGGGCGGCGGCGGGGGGGTTTCAGCAGAGAAGTCCGGATTCCGGGTACCGAGCGCCACCTGCCAGCCATTCACGCCCAGGACAGGCAGCCCAAGCTCCAGCGCCTCGGCCTGCTCGCCAGGAGGCATGCTGCCTTCGGCCGGGGGCGGCCCAGAGGGCAAGGACGACAAGAAGGACCCCGACGTGGGCGGCGGCGGTGGCAACAGCAAGGGTTCCGGGGGTACCTCGGCCGAAGGGGGACCCGCGGGGTTGGCGCACGGCCGGATTAGCTGCGGCGGAGGGATTAATGTGGACGTAAACCAGCACCCAGATGGGGGCCCCGGGGGCAAGGCTCTAGGCTCAGACTGCGGCGGCTCATCGGGCTCCAGCTCCGGTTCAGGCCCCAGCGCGCCCACCTCCTCCTCAGTACTGGGCTCTGGGCTGGTGGCTCCGGTATCGCCCTACAAGCCGGGCCAGACAGTGTTCCCTCTGCCTCCCGCGGGCATGACCTATCCAGGCAGCCTGGCTGGGGCCTACGCTGGCTACCCGCCTCAATTCCTGCCACACGGCGTGGCACTTGACCCCACCAAGCCGGGCAGCCTGGTGGGGGCGCAACTGGCGGCGGCCGCGGCCGGCTCTCTGGGCTGCAGTAAGCCGGCTGGTTCCAGCCCCTTGGCCGGGGCGTCGCCGCCATCCGTGATGACAGCCAGTTTGTGCCGGGACCCGTACTGCCTCAGCTACCACTGCGCCAGCCACCTGGCAGGGGCAGCGGCAGCCAGCGCTTCCTGCGCTCACGATCCGGCCGCGGCGGCCGCGGCGCTCAAGTCAGGATACCCGCTGGTGTACCCCACGCACCCGCTGCACGGCGTGCACTCATCGCTAACAGCTGCCGCCGCTGCCGGCGCCACACCGCCCTCCCTGGCCGGCCACCCCCTCTACCCCTACGGCTTCATGCTCCCTAACGACCCGCTCCCCCACATCTGCAACTGGGTGTCGGCCAACGGGCCCTGCGACAAGCGCTTCGCCACGTCCGAAGAGCTGCTGAGCCACTTGCGGACCCATACGGCCTTCCCCGGGACAGACAAACTGCTGTCGGGCTACCCTAGCTCATCGTCTCTGGCCAGCGCCGCAGCGGCCGCCATGGCTTGCCACATGCACATCCCCACGTCGGGCGCTCCGGGCAGTCCCGGGACGCTGGCGCTGCGCAGCCCCCACCACGCGCT
>NW_024426885.1:50411346-50412804 GCF_017311325.1 Ursus maritimus
GGCGCTGTTGGCGCAAACATGCTCACAGATCGGGAAGCCCGACCCCTCGCCCTCTTCCAAACTCTCTTCTGTCGCCTCCAATGGGGGCGGTGCGGGCGGTGCCGGGAGCGGCACCGGGGGCGACAAGGACGCAAAGTCGGGCCCCCTCAAGCTGAGCGACATCGGCGTGGAGGACAAGTCGAGTTTCAAGCCGTACTCCAAACCCGGCTCGGATAAGAAGGAGCCGGGAGGCGGCGGCGGCGGAGGCGGTGGTGGCGGGGGCGGCGGCGGGGGGGTTTCAGCAGAGAAGTCCGGATTCCGGGTACCGAGCGCCACCTGCCAGCCATTCACGCCCAGGACAGGCAGCCCAAGCTCCAGCGCCTCGGCCTGCTCGCCAGGAGGCATGCTGCCTTCGGCCGGGGGCGGCCCAGAGGGCAAGGACGACAAGAAGGACCCCGACGTGGGCGGCGGCGGTGGCAACAGCAAGGGTTCCGGGGGTACCTCGGCCGAAGGGGGACCCGCGGGGTTGGCGCACGGCCGGATTAGCTGCGGCGGAGGGATTAATGTGGACGTAAACCAGCACCCAGATGGGGGCCCCGGGGGCAAGGCTCTAGGCTCAGACTGCGGCGGCTCATCGGGCTCCAGCTCCGGTTCAGGCCCCAGCGCGCCCACCTCCTCCTCAGTACTGGGCTCTGGGCTGGTGGCTCCGGTATCGCCCTACAAGCCGGGCCAGACAGTGTTCCCTCTGCCTCCCGCGGGCATGACCTATCCAGGCAGCCTGGCTGGGGCCTACGCTGGCTACCCGCCTCAATTCCTGCCACACGGCGTGGCACTTGACCCCACCAAGCCGGGCAGCCTGGTGGGGGCGCAACTGGCGGCGGCCGCGGCCGGCTCTCTGGGCTGCAGTAAGCCGGCTGGTTCCAGCCCCTTGGCCGGGGCGTCGCCGCCATCCGTGATGACAGCCAGTTTGTGCCGGGACCCGTACTGCCTCAGCTACCACTGCGCCAGCCACCTGGCAGGGGCAGCGGCAGCCAGCGCTTCCTGCGCTCACGATCCGGCCGCGGCGGCCGCGGCGCTCAAGTCAGGATACCCGCTGGTGTACCCCACGCACCCGCTGCACGGCGTGCACTCATCGCTAACAGCTGCCGCCGCTGCCGGCGCCACACCGCCCTCCCTGGCCGGCCACCCCCTCTACCCCTACGGCTTCATGCTCCCTAACGACCCGCTCCCCCACATCTGCAACTGGGTGTCGGCCAACGGGCCCTGCGACAAGCGCTTCGCCACGTCCGAAGAGCTGCTGAGCCACTTGCGGACCCATACGGCCTTCCCCGGGACAGACAAACTGCTGTCGGGCTACCCTAGCTCATCGTCTCTGGCCAGCGCCGCAGCGGCCGCCATGGCTTGCCACATGCACATCCCCACGTCGGGCGCTCCGGGCAGTCCCGGGACGCTGGCGCTGCGCAGCCCCCACCACGCGCT
>NW_024426885.1:50412814-50419263 GCF_017311325.1 Ursus maritimus
GGAGATCAAAGAATTAAGTCGGGGAGGAGGTTCCCACCACTGACCTCCAGGACTCAAAATTACGTTGTGGTGTGGCTCTTAGAAAGAAGTGAGTTTGGGGCCGGGGCACTACGAAGGGCGGGGTCCGCGGTGGCAGGCTAGCAGCTGACATCCTCATGCTCCGAGGGACTACCCTGCGGACAAAAATATCTCCCATCTTAGACGCGTCGCCGTCGCCCGTCTTCGGGTACCCGGGCAGCTCCTCCCTCCGCGGCCCCAACAGACTGAAGTCCCAGAGGTAGAAAGGTGTATCTTTCTTCCACATCGAGAGAGGCGAGGCGCACACCTCCGGCCTGTGCAACCCTCTCAGCGCCCTGGGCACACCTGCGCACTTTACTCTCACTATTCATTTTCCTAACACAGAGAGCCTCTTTTCCTCTCTTTCATTCTTTTTCTAGAGCCACCCCCACCCCATCTTCAAGAGGCTGCTCCTCTTCTCCCTCCGTTGGTCCCCTGGTCTCTTCCTTACTCTCCATCTTCTCTCTCTCTCTCTCTCTCTTTTTCCCTTCAAGTCGCACCTGCCTTGTAATCAGCAACAAAAGCTGACATAAATCACGGGCGGATTGACAAGAGCTGACAAATAACTGATTGATTGCGGTCGAGGAACATTGACACTGATGGAGGGGTGGAGATGCCCAAAGAACTGAGGAGAGGGGAGAGAGGAGAAGAGAGGCAGCAGGGAGAGTAAGAAAGGGGGACAGAAGACTGAGGTGAAACAGAGGAAACATGTGACCCCTGCTCCAGCCCCAATCTGCGCGTCCTCGAGAGTCACGTGGCTGGGAAGGGCTGGGAGCCCCGCGCAAAGCCGGGAGAAGAGCTGCTGCCGCCTCCGCTGCCCACCTAGCTTCTGGTTTCTCCGCTACCAAATCTCCGGGAAATCTAAGCGGGCGGGCGGACTTCCTCCGTCACCCGCTCCGCACCTTTCTTACTCCTGGCGGCCGCGCCGCGAGAGATTTCACGATACTGAGCGAGACAGAATATTTGTGTGGGTCCCCTGTGCGCTCCCCTGGAGTTGATAGTCCGGCGTTGTCCAGACTCCGCTGTTGCTCCTTCTGGTCACCCCTCAATCTGCTTTCTCACGCACCTCCTGCAAAAAGAAGGCTTCAGTTTATTTTCGAGCCAGGGAAAGGAAGGACGACGAGGAAGAAAAAAGAGGAGGCGGCAGATAGGAAATGCAGAATAAATGTCCAGCTCTGTCCGGAGCGAAATCGAGGGAGGGGACACGCGGGAGGGGGCGGTGAAGAAGGAGCTGCCCATTAAAACCAGCGCTGAGAGTCCTGGCGGCGGCGGCGGCGGCGGCGGCGGCGGCGGCGCGGGACGCGTCACATCCCCTTGACCCTCCAATCACCTCGGGCTCCCCATTGATTGAAGGCGGCAAAGGCTTTAATCTCCCTCTGTGCAGCTGCTTTTGAAGTGAGTTTCTCGCCAGGAGCCCCGGCTGGACAGGCAGCGGCTCACATCGCCAAGCGCAGCGCCAGCGCCGGGTCGCGAGTGCGCAGCGCAGGGGCACAGTCCGAGGCGGACACGGCGAGCCACCCGGCACTCCCACAGTCCGGCCGGCTCCTCCGCTCGGCCACGGCACCGCTGCGGGCCACCCAGGATTATTCGCTTCTGGCTCCAGGCGCCGAGAAGGCGCGCTGGGTGCCCGTGGCCGCCGCGCCAGCTCCTCCTCCTCCTACTGCTTCTGCTCCCCGGGCGAGCGCGCAGCCCGGAGCCCGCCCCGCGCCTCCGAGCCCCCTCCCCCCGCTGCTCCCATGCGTGCGGGTGGGTCATGAGCACAGCGCCCTCGCTTTCTGCCCTAAGAAGCAGTAAGCACAGCGGCGGCGGCGGCGGCAGCAGTGCGGACCCTGCCTGACCAGCGCTCTCTTGGAATAGCTCCGTCCCCGGCCAAGGCTCGTCCCCGGCCGGCAGCACTCAAGCCTTTTGTGCACGCTGTGCCCTCGATCCTTTCCGCCAGGCAAACGCGCACTGGAAGGCTGAAGATGCTGAGGCACGGATCGGCTGGCACATTTGCACCCCGAGTACCTGCAGCCCCTGCCTTCCACCTCCCGTCAGCCCCATCGGTAAGGCACCCTCCCCGTTCGCTGGGACCACCACCCCGGCTGCCGCTCCACCAGATTTCTTTCTCTCGGGATCTGGGGGTGAGGGGGTGTCAGAGTGATTCAGCTCCGGGATGGGGGAGAGCAAGTGCTCTGAACGTCAAAACTAGGGCGGAAAGGGGGGAGGAGGTAGGATGGAGTATGAATGCTAGGGACAAAGCAGCCAAAACTTATTTCTCTTTGGTAAAGCCCCAACCCCGACCCAGGCCCTCACTTTCGGCCCGGGAGAGGCGGAAGTCCGAAATGCGGTTCCAAAGTCTCAGTCTTAAGGTTCCCAGAAGCTGGTATTTGTACACAAGCCTCTAAGGCGCCAACTGCCGAAGCCCTTACTCTGAAGAATGTGTGTGTGTGTGTGTGTGTGTGTGTGTGTGTGTGTGTGTGTATGGGGGTAAGGTATAGCTCTGGGTTTAAGTCAGAAACCAAAACCATTTAGTGGGTATTTTAAAATATACAGTTAGCGCTAGAAGGGCAGGAAATATCCTGATTTGGCAGGCGGGGGGAGGCTGCCGCCTTTCTCAAGGGCGAGTGTCTGTCTGTCTGTCCGTTTGGGGGAGGTGAAGTGGGTGCTGCCTAGAGATGCGCTCTAGAACTGGGAGGATCTTCAATGACGGTTGCGGAAGGGCGTTTGAACCCTAGAAGCGGATTCTAAAGGGTCTTCCTTCTCTTTGTGCTACCCCCAACCCACGTCTGACCCCGCAGCTTGATGCCAAGAAGACTCGCTGGCGCTGTTGGCGCAAACATGCTCACAGATCGGAAGCCTGACCCTCTGCCCTCTTCCAAACTCTCTCTGTCGCCTCCAATGGGGGTGTGGGCGGTGCCGGAGGGGCACCGGGGGCGACAAGGACGCAAAGTCGGGCCCCCAAGCTGATGCGACATCGGCGTGGAGGACAAGTCGAGTTCAAGCGCAAACCCGGCTCGGATAAGAGGAGCCGGGAGGCGGCGGCGGCGGAGGTGGTGGCGGGGCGGCGGCGGGGGTTTCAGCAGAGAAGTCCGGATTCCGGGTACCGAGCGCCACCTGCCAGCATGTCACGCCCAGGACAGGCAGCCCAAGCTCCAGGCCTCGGCCTGCTCGCCGGAGAGTGATGCTGCCTTCGGCCGGGGCCCGAGGGCAAGGACGACAAGAAGGACCCCGACGTGGGCGGCGGCGGTGGCAACAGCAAGGGTTCCGGGGGTACCTCGGCCGAAGGGGGGACCGCGGGGTGGCGCACGGCCGGATTAGCTGCGGCGGAGGGATTAATGTGGACGTAAACCAGCACCCAGATGAGCCCCGGGGCAAGGCTCTGGCTCAGACTGCGGCGGCTCATCGGGCTCCAGCTCCGGTTCAGGCCCCAGCGCGCCCACCTCCTCCCGTACTGGGCTCTGGCCGGTAGCCCGGTATCGCCCTACAAGCCGGGCCAGACAGTGTTCCCTCTGCCTCCTGGGCATGGGACTGCCTTCCAGGCAGCCTGGCTGGGGCCTCGCTGGCTACCCGCTCATTCCTGCCACACTGGCGGCTACTTGACCCCACCAACCGGGCAGCCTGGTGGGGGCGCAACTGGCGGCGGCCGCGGCCGGCTCTCTGGGCTGCAGTAAGCGGCTGTTCCAGCCCCTGGCCGGGGCGTCGCCGCCACACGTGATGACAGCCAGTTTGTGCCGGGACCCGTACTGCCTCAGCTACCACTGCGCCAGCCACCTGGCAGGGCAGCGGCAGCCAGCGCTTCTGCGCTAGATCCGGCGCGGCGGCCGCGGCGCTCAAGTCAGGATACCCGCTGGTGTACCCCACGCACCCGCTGCACGGCGTGCACTCATCGCTAACAGCTGCCGCCGCTGCCGGCGCCACACCGCCCTCCCTGGCCGGCCACCCCCTCTACCCCTACGGCTTCATGCTCCCTAACGACCCGCTCCCCCACATCTGCAACTGGGTGTCGGCCAACGGGCCCTGCGACAAGCGCTTCGCCACGTCCGAAGAGCTGCTGAGCCACTTGCGGACCCATACGGCCTTCCCCGGGACAGACAAACTGCTGTCGGGCTACCCTAGCTCATCGTCTCTGGCCAGCGCCGCAGCGGCCGCCATGGCTTGCCACATGCACATCCCCACGTCGGGCGCTCCGGGCAGTCCCGGGACGCTGGCGCTGCGCAGCCCCCACCACGCGCTGGGACTCAGCAGCCGCTACCACCCCTACTCCAAGAGCCCGCTCCCCACACCCGGCGCTCCTGTGCCCGTGCCCGCCGCCACCGGACCCTACTACTCCCCCTACGCCCTCTACGGACAGAGACTGACCACGGCCTCGGCACTGGGGTATCAGTGAGGGCGGTGGGGAGGGTTAGCGAGGTAGAGAAAGGAGCAGGGGGGAGGGAGGAGCCGAGGGAGGGGTGGGAACAGGGCAGAGGCTACTGTCACCCGCGCGTGGGGATGACCCGGGCCAGGAAAGGAAAAATATATATACCGTATCTATCTACCCAAAACAGCGACGGAGACCCGGTGGGAAACTCCCCTTTCCCCCACCTCTTACCTCCCCACCCACCCAAACTTTATAAAAGTTGAAAAAATATCATTTGACTTTTTATAGAAAAAGAAGGAAAAATTAATTGAGAAAGTGTTCATCTGAGAACTGCATCGGTGGACACTAGTATTTATTTATGTTAGCTCCAAGCGGACCCGTGGTTCAAAAGTGCATTATTTAGTTTGAGCTCCGTAGGTAAAAAGGAGGAGGGGTAAAAAAAAAAAATTAAATCTTGAGGGTAAAAATGTGGAAAACAAACCCTCCCGTCCCTTGTAGATTATAAATAAATACAAAACCGCCACAGAACTAGAGGTCTTCTCTTTAATGTTACTTTAAAATTGCTATTATTGTATTGTACGTTCTTATTTAATGTCTGATTGAAACACAAATTTACATGCATGTTTGTTACAAAAAATGAAAAAGCAAAACAAAACAAGTCACAATTTGTCAGCTCTGATTTCAAATTGCAATTATTTTTAAGGTGTATACCATCGAAAGAGAATGGGTATTTTTTTGTATGTATTCTGGAAGAAAACAAAAAAAAAAAAAAAGGAAAAACAATTCTATTCCAAAACCTCATTTGCCTTATTTTGTTCTTTAAAAGGAACACAACTATTTTTAATTTTTAAGTCCACCCGCTGAGAAGGGGACAAGTAAGGTTTACGTCATGTACTAAAATAATAGACAATGTATCGCTTTAAAGATTAAAATTCCGTATATTTGATGTATTAAAAGGTTTTACTTCTTCTTCTTATCTTTTTTATTTTTTGGTTAAAGAGAAAGGAAGAGCATGGCAGTTTCGGCCGCAGTGGGTTCCCTGGGCCTCACGGCTGCTCCTACTTTCCAGGACCGTGGCTGCATTTCCTATTGTTTTTGTTGTGATTTTCAGGAAGAAGCAAAGGGCTGGCCAGTCGTGGGGTTGGCCTTGGGGAAAATATTTTTAAAACAGGGGATTTCACAATTTGTAGACAGTGTCCTGAGCAATCACTCATTTAGTTTTTAATTTTTCTCCCAGCACACGGTTTGTTAAAAGTGAAAGAAAAAAGTGATTTTTAAAAATCATTATTTCCCTCTTGAGATTTTTGAGAATTTGGCTTTTGTTTTGTACAGAGAGCGGCGCGGTCCCAGACTCTCCCCGAGGCCTTAGCCCCCGGGAGGTGCCACTGCCCGCTGTCCCTGTCTTTGCTTTCCAAGCATCCCCAGTCCCGGGCGGGCAGCCGGGATAGACCGGGGGACGGTGAGCGCTTGGGAACCTGTTTCCCAGGCCTGGGCTGAGTGCACCAGATCCTTCTTGCCCCTCGGGGGAAAGTAAGTTAGCTCTCCTTTTCTCCCTCTGGCTGCTGGGACCCACCCCTCAACACCCCACACCGGGGCTCCTTCCTCTCTCCGGAGTCCCGGCTCGCGGCTGGCCCGCGCCGCGGCCGCTTTTCCGCGTCCAGATTTCTCTGCAGCCCGGGCTGTACCCGGGTCTGCGCCGCGGGAGAGCGCGCCGGGGCCGAGACCTGCAAGCCCCTTCAGATTCGGCCCCGAGAGGGTCCCGGAGCCCATTCTCGGTCTTGCCGAGGCAACCAGGTGGGCGCTGAGCGCTTGTTCTGGGCTGCAAGCTCGGATCGGTAAAGGCGCGGCGGGACCCTCCGTCCGGACGCGCATCCCTGCGGCGCGCACAGCTCCCTTCTCGCCAACTTGAGCGGCGGGACTGAGCTGCGAAAAGCTCCGATGGAACCACGCAAAGAAGAGCCCTAATCTTTTTCGGGGGGAGGAGGGCGCCGAAGCCCCCTCGTCCACCCCCACCACACACACACACACACACACACACACACACACACAC
>NW_024426885.1:50419273-50478799 GCF_017311325.1 Ursus maritimus
CACACACACACACACACACACACACACACACACACTCGTGCTCCAGCCCTGGGCGCTCGCCCTCCCGGGTCCACGGGAGCTCTGGGCCCAGTGCGCCACTTTCCTGGGATCCTGGGACCACGGAGTCGCGGCGCTGTGTACGCACCCCTAATTCCCCTCTCCCTGGGGTCAGGCGGTTCTGAGTTCTCCAAACCGCCGGCCTCCCTCGGCGTCAAGCTCCCCCTGCTGCCTCGGGAGGCTCACCGCCGCGCAGAGGCCGCCCTCAGCCTCTGGCCTCGGTCGGTCAACCGCGCCGTTCCCGCCGCCATTAGCTCGGGGGCTGGCGACTTTGAGATTTTCCACTCTCCTCCCTGCGTCAGCCTCGCGTCTGCGGGGCCTTTTCCCGGGTTGCACGCAAAGCAGCCCCGGCGACCAACGGGACGCTGCGGGAGCTCTCAGGCCTCCGCCCGGAGACAACTTAATGGAGACTCAGGCTCGGTCGCCTCCGACCCTTAGGCCCGCGCTCCCCGACTCCGGGAACAGGAGTTGGCGCCGGAGGAGGACCCCAGCGGGCTGTGTCCTGGGACGCCGCAGCACCTATCCCCCTCTGTTGCGGCTAAGAGAAGCTGGGTTGGGCCTGGCTGGGCCTGGCTGCTCGAGAACCCCGGCCGATCGGGGATTATCATCCCCGGGACAGACCCCCGCCACAGGGCACCCCCGCAAGTGGGAGGGGCGGACGTTCCAGGAGGTGGTGAGGTCCGAGTCCCCACCGCTCCAGGACCCACGGCTTGCGACATGAGAGCCAGGCCCCTGCTCACCCTCTCACCGGCACCAGCCACACGCCCCTGGCCACTCTGAGCCACACGCTTCTCCCTTTTAGACTCGTGGCTTCGGACAGGGGTCCTTGCGCCACCACGTCTCGCCCGCCAGGACCCGCTTGGGCGCGAAAGGACCTAGAAGTTACCCCGCCCTGGAATTTCAGGTCTGAGACCCGCAGGGAGACAAATTGGACAAGTTCGTGCCTTCACGCCCACTCTTGGTATTTTATTAACAAAAATCAAAACCAAACGCCTTGAAATTTTAATGAGACCTCCTTCCCAGAGAAGGTGCTCAGAGGCAGCAAAATGCCGGAGCTGGGGGCCTGGGGATTAGAGGGAGAAAGGGTTCCCCGACGTGTTGGATGGAACCGAGTCAGCCGGGCGCGGAGTTAGTGAAGAGAGGATGCCAGTCTGTGCTATGCATCCAGGCCCGGGTGCGAGTCCGCCTCGCGGAACAAACGCCCACCCCTACGGCGCCCTCGGCGGCTCTCTCCAGCTTTCTCCGGATCTGCGGCGGGATCCTGGAGCCTCCGCCGGCTGCTGCCGAAGCCGGAGCAAACAGCGGCGTGTCCGCCAGGCGGCGCTGCGGAGCCCAGCAGACCGCGAAGGAGAAAGAGAACCCAGGCCCTGGAGCAGGCCACGGGGGGGGGGGTGGTCATCCCGCCACCCCGCGCCTCCACTTTCGCTGGCGGAGCGGTGTCTGGGAGTCCTTTGTACTTTCTCGCTCCGCTCCTGCTGTGAATCATGTCCTCTGCGGCTCTCCACCTGCTCTAGCTTCCGCTGTTGTGTTCCTCTTGCTCTGTTTCCCTGTCCCAGAGGAGTTGGCCCAGATGTCGTGGGCTCCTCCCCAACTACAGGCTCCCACCGCCACCCTCAAGGCTGTGACAGGTCACCCTGTCTGTCATCCTAAAGTGGCCCCCAGGGCCTACCTCTTGTCAAGGGCCGTCCATCTCTTTACTCGCTCCTGACAGAGATAGAGAAACTGAGGCTAAGTCCTGGCAGTCAGTGGCGAGATCTGCAGAGAAAGCACAAGACTCCCTCCACTCAACTCCTGACACAGTGATCCTGGTGTCTTCGTGCCCAGTCGTCTGTAAGCAGTACAGACAGGCAGATGAAAAAAGCCCCTCTAGTTGATGAACTCCCTGTGCTTTGGAAAACCTGTGCGAGGTGCCAAGAAGGTGAGACTTGTCCCTGGGAGACCATCCGATGTCCTCTTCTGCACATATCAGCTTAGGGTTCCTCATCCACTAAGGCTAGAGGCCTGGCTGTGTTCAGAATGACTACAAAGCTCAGGCTGGCCTGCTCTCACTCAGGATGTTACAGAGCATGACCATGGCGGGAACCAGAGAGTCTGATTCAGCTGGGGGACAGTGTGGTGGACATATTTGTTGTTTGTGGGTTGTCGTTTCTTTTTTTTAAAGTTCTCAGTGTTGTTATTATTATTTTACTTTTTATTATGGGTTCGCATACATACACAGAGGTAGAAAGAACGGTATAATAGACCCCCTAAACCCATCACCCAGCCTCAGTTATGAACTTATGGCCGATCTTGTTTCCCCTCTGCCCCCTCCAACTCACCTTCCCCCACAACCCCATTATTCTGAAGTGAACACATGTATCTTATCATTTCACCTCTTCAGGTATTTGTCACTTCCGGCTGGGGTTTGGACCTATGCCCAGCCTGGCTCCTAATCCAGGGCTCACCCTGTTGCCCTGCTTCAGCTGAGGCTCAGTGGGACTTAGGGATAGTGCTCCAGTTCAAGCAAAGCGAGGATCTAAACCCATTTCTCTGTAGCCCAGAGCCCAAGTACTTTACCCTACCCTATGCTGGGGATTCCCCAAAGTCCCAGGGACACGGAGCCCTTTCAGCCCTATGTGACTCCAGGTTTTGCCCTGGGGGTGTCTGGCCTGCAAAAAAAGACTCAAACCCCTGCACACCTCATGGGAAAACCCACAGCACAAGGGGCTTTCTGAGAGTGAGAACAACTGAAAGCCACATGGTGCAGTGGAAAGAGCCCAGATGTGGGGTCAGGCTGATCTAAATTGAACTTTCAGCTCCACCACTGGCTCAACTCTGTGACTCGGTTTCTCTGGGCCTCGGTTTTCTCATCTGTTAAATGGGGACATTAATACTAACCCAATGGGGTTGTTGTGAAGCTCAAATAAAATAACGTGAAAATGCCTAACCTACTTCCTGGCCCATACTGACTCTCCGTAAAGACAGATTTCTTTCCTTCTTCCCAAC
The DNA here is from genome assembly GCF_017311325.1 of Ursus maritimus. Classification (NCBI taxonomy): domain Eukaryota; kingdom Metazoa; phylum Chordata; class Mammalia; order Carnivora; family Ursidae; genus Ursus; species Ursus maritimus. Next base: position 50,422,316 of record NW_024426885.1, read on the forward strand.
GTTTTGTTTTATTATGACCAGCCTTCTTGCTCAAGAACTAACTGGGGCTCCCTGTGGCCCACCAGCTCAAATTCTCTCTCCATTACCTGGCCATCAGAGTGCCTGTCATCATGGCTCATCTTCTAATCTGGCCCCTCTTTGCCTGTCCCAATCCGTGTCTCAACAGTCCTCACAATTCAGACCCTCTGCCAGCCAGCTAGTCTCCAACACCTTGGTCTGTTGTGCTCATCATACACTCATTCCCTGAAATGCCTTCCAAGGTCCCCTTCCCTCAAGACTCATCTCTTCCGGGAAGCCCTCCAAGTTTTCCCCCCACCACACACTGATCTTTCCCTCAAGTTGCATTCCCTCCACACTTACTGCAAAGGCAGAAGATAGAAGTATAAGAAGGTAGAAGTCCATCCCACTGGACTAGGGATGAGGACACTTGGGTTTGAGTGGTGCCTCTTCATAATTGTGTGACCATGGACAAGTGACACTTATAACCTCAGTGACACTTGTCTCCAAAACTGATATCAGACTGTGCATACCTTGGGTAAGCAGCACACTTAGCAATAAAAACAATGTTAGTAAGGAGCATGTATGGCGCACTTACTGTCCAGGCACTCATCTAGTCCTATTACCATTACTAGTCTCATTTTACAAGTAGGGGAGGTGAAGACGAGAGAGAAGTAACTGCACTCCAGAGCTCAAATACTTAATCTCTGCACTGTACTGTGCTACCCTATGCCTGGAATCTTGGTCCTCTGTATTTTCCTAATTACCAGCAACTCAAAACTCCTGCTTCAAATCTCAAGCCTGCGTCATCTCCTCCTGGACGCCCACAGGTCCTTTCCATTGGAATCACTGTCCTTCTCTTTGCTCCTGTAGTACTTGTCCATCCTGCCATCATTTCTCTTTACATTTTCCTGACAGCCTGGACTCTGAGGCACTGGGGAGGAGGGGCCGTCTTCTGTACCTGTTTCTAGTCCTGGCAGCTAGCATGGTACCTAGAACATAGTAAATGTTCAATAAATGTTAGAGGGAAGGAGAGAAGGGGAAGGAAAGAAGAGCAGGAGGGAGAGAGGGGAAGACAGAGGAAAACAAAACAAAACAAAAAACCCAAAAGGCAGAAGGGGAGAGAGATGCAAAAGAACTGGACCATCTTGGGTGAGGTGATTCTTTCAAAGAGTAGGAGGAAAAGTAACAGTGGCCCTAGAGGAACCATGAATGTCTTTGTCCATGGCACAAAACTCAGGGCTGAGTAAGCTTCTATGAATCAGTTAGACCCTTAAATAGTGGCTTGAAGAAGATAAATGTTCTCTCCATCTGGAGGTGGGCAGTCCAGGCTAAGAATGGCCCTCTGTCATCAGGGACCCAGATGGTTCTGTCTTGGGCTGTGCCACCACAACCTGGAAGCTTTGTCCTCACAGCAGCTCTGAGTCCAAGATGGCTGCTTGAGCTCAGCTCCCATTACCTTATCCTGAGCAACAGGAAGGAGGAGTGAAATGAGGAAGGTAAAAGCGTCCCCTCTGCTTTAACGAGTCTTTCTGGAATCCACACACAAATCTTCAGCTTCTACTTTATTGGGTAGAACTTAGTCACATGGCATGCTTAGCTGCAGGGGAGGCTGGGAATTGTAATGTTTAGCTGGGCACGCTGCTGCCTCAAATAAATTCAGGGTTCTGTACTTAAGGGAGTTGGAGGGGTGGGAGCTGGGATAGAACATTAGCAGATTCCCCTGCAATCCACAGATGGGGTCAATCAGAACCAGGGTCTTAAGAGAGTTCTTTTGTTGGTGGCCTTTCAGGGGGTCACTGGATGGTGATTTCTACCTCTAAACCACGGATTCTTGTTGATAGAGTGGGCAGGGGTGGTACTTCATAAGCCCTCAGAAGTTGTACTTCAAGGTTGGTGGGTTTTGTTCCTTTTAAGTGCCCCTGGAGTTGTATGCTGCAATGATTTAGGGTGAAACCTGTCAAGAGTAATTTTTCCCCCTATAAAAAATTTTGCTGAGAGACCTCTTCACTTTGGCCCTAAACTCCATGCACAACAGCAAGCCAGGAAGAGGAAGGGGTGGTCTTTTAAATTTAAAACAAAAACAAAAACAAAAAACAAGTGGGTGGAAAGGGAGAAGCATTGTAAACTGACCCACCACCCCTTCCATGTAAATAAAACACTGAATACAGCCTCCAACTCAAAACAGAAGTAGACTGATGCTAAATCAACTTTGCACTAACCTGACCTTAAATAACTATAGTGGAACTCCAGAAACCTAAAAGAAACAAAACACAACCAAAAAGAACACAAATGGCATCAGCAAATCAGAGCAACAGCCAAGGGAGTTTGACTCACGCCTCCTGAAAAGCAGTAACTCTCTGGCCATGCCTCTGCTGGACCGAGGAGGGCATGGGCCACAGGGGGGACACTGGAGAAGGGAAGAGGACGGTCTTGGAACTGGAGGGGTAACAAGAAATCAGGAATGGATGCGTGAACGTGAGCTTTTCTGTTGCCCTGTTGCTGGAAGCTTTCTCAGCCTTAGGTCTCAACGAAGGAGTTCTCACCAACCTCTGCGGATCTCTCTGTGACTCTGCCCTTTTCCTTCCACACGCTCTATGAACATCTCCTCTCCCCCACATCCTCTGGGGGCAGTTCCTGTGGTGTGGGAATTCTACACCCTCCACATCACTAGTTCTTAAGCCTTTTGTGGTTGAGGGAAGGATGCAGAAACCACAGGTTTTTTTTTTTTTTTTTTAGAAGCCGATAAAAGCTATGGCCCCTCTTTATAGAAATAAGCATATATACTCAACACTGGAAAAATTTCAGGTAGTTCATGGACCTGTGGATTTAAACTCCTCAATCTTGAAGGAAATCCAAGATTAAATATAAAAAGACCATGCCTTTGGGAAATGCCATGAGGGATTCTGGGTTTTCAGTTCTAAACTATTCTGACCAAGGCAACATTTCAACGACTCTGTGTGATTAACTGTAATAAATAACATTTATGTCAATCTACCACAAGCCAATATGCAGTCTTCAGAAGAACTCTATGAAGTGGGCACTATAATTAGCCCCATTTTATAGATGAGGAAACTGAGGCACAGAGAGGTAAAGTGACTTGCCCAAGGTCACACAGCCAGCAAATGGCAGAGATGGGATTCTTTTTTTTTTTTTTTTAAGATTTTATTTATTTATTTGACAGAGAGAGACAGCCAGCAAGAGAGGGAACACAAGCAGGGGGAGTGGGAGAGGAAGAAGCAGGCTCCCAGCCGAGGAGCCTGATGCGGGGCTCGATCCCAGAACGCTGGGATCATGCCCTGAGCCGAAGGCAGATGCTTAACGACTGTGCCACCCAGGCGCCCCAGAGCTGGGATTCTGTTAGAGCCTGTTAAGACTCCAGAGCCATTATTTTTGTGCTTTTTAGCCACTGCATAGTGATCTCTACCTGTCTGTATACAGAACACACACACATCTACCTTCCTCCCCTAACACAGGTGTCAGACCCCACCCGGTGGTGTGCTGGAATCAGTTCATACTGGCTCACAAAATTAGGCACACCTCTTCCCAGATTCTCATTCTGTGGCATGATGTTGATAGCTTCAAATCAGCCATGGTGGGAGTATTCACACAAAAGCCATTGGCAAACACTACAAATGAAGGCTTCCTGCACCAGAGAGCTGTTTGTTAAATACTCCCCAGCACACCACAGGACCCACCTATTCTCGTCCCGCTTAGCCAGCTGAAACCCACAGATCCAGCAGCTCGGGCCCTGGATCAGTGGGAAGCAGGGAGCTTCCTTGCTGACAGGGCCAGTGAGGAGGACGTGGATAAGCTCTGCTGCCCCCATAGTTAGTCTGTGGGGTATTTAGGGAGAGCATAGCCTCCCTCTCTGTCCCCACTGCAAGCAGGCCACCTTTCGACTGTCCTCAGGATGTTCCATCTGCTAGAACCAAAGCCTGGTTATCTGGGGGCTTGGGTCCCTTTACACCAAAGCAGGTCCGTGTGGAATGATGTTGGCAGCCCACCTGATGTGGCAAGCCTCGGCTGCCTAGCTGCTTCGGCAGCCTGCTCAGATCTCTGCTCCTGACTTTGGAGCTTTGGGTGTTGAGGCCGGCCAGTCAGATTTCATCCAACCCTAACCCCTCTGCGGTCAGCCACAGGCAGCGGGCCCCTCCCCCCAGCCCCACCCGGCACTACGTCCTACAGGTACCCACCAAACTGCCCAGCTGGGGCCAAGCCAGTCACGATACCGCACATTCTCTAACTTTTGTCCATAGGGAAACCCCATCCGACAACAAGGATTCCAGTGGGCCAGGCCTAGAGGGGAGGCTGCCCTGGCCCTCTCTCACCAGGCAGAGTCTCAGCCATAGGAAAGAAATTAGATGATGCTGATGATTGTTATTATTATTATTACCATTTTTTAAGCATTTTCCTTATGCCAGGACCTTTATATTTCTTTATGTTTTTTCATCCTGTAATATCTCTAGGACATAAGTACTATGTTAATCTCATGTTAATAAAAGAAAAACAGATTCAGAGAGGTTAGTGTCATGCCTGAAGTCACACAGCTAGTAAGTGGTGGGCTGAAATCCAAGGCCAGAGCTGTTTCGCTCCACACTCCATGCACTTCAGTTCACAGGTACTACTCTCAGAGCTGCTCCTTCCCCAGTCCCCAGGGAAGTGTGAGAAGGGCAGCCCCTCTTGCCTCCCTTAGAGTTCCCTGGGGAGGTCCCTCAGGCAAGAACGAAGACAACCTTGTCATCTACAGCAAGACCACTGCCCAGTCAGAGTTGTGATCCTCCAGACAGGGAAAGTGAGTGTTTTCACTGGCAAGCGTGTAACGAGCTCTTGCTGCACACACAGCATTCTCTTTGTCACGAAGGCAGTGGAAAGACGACCAGGAAATTGTGTCTGCCTTCAACACACTGTCCAGTCTAGTGGGTCATGGAAACAACTGCTGCCTTAAGGTGGGTTGTGATAAGAGCTATCACAGTGGGGGCAGAGGATTAATTCCCATAAAAGGATGTGGAAATCACTGAGGAGGAGGGAACACTTGATCTGGGCTTGGCAATAAATATGCATTTGGTGGGTGAAAATGGGGAATTTGGAAATACGGAGGAGGGACCAGAAGGACCAAAGGCATGGAGTGGGGACAGCCCATGAGGGTGCTTGGCAGGGATGTGGCTGTAGCAGAGGGAGGAGGTGAGAATATGGTGGGAATAGATGGGGTCTTGATAAGCAATGGGGAGCCATCAAAGGTCTTTGAGCAGAGGAATACCATTACAGCATGAAATAACAAGCTACTGGAGAAAGGGACGGCTCAGAGGTCAGATGGTTTAGACAAGAGAAGGGGAGAGCTGGAAGCAGAGGAGAAGTTGCAGGACAGGCAAAGCAAAGACAGTTCCAAGGGACAGCAAGAAAGTATGATGGACTGGACTCAGTGATGGGCAGGGACTAGAAAGGAGAAAGGGAAGGCAAATATAGTCCCAAGGTCTTTAGCTTATGTCATTAAGCTACACTGCTGGAACAATAAACCTTCAAATACAGTGACTTAAATCAGACCGAAGTTTCTCTCAGGTCTCTGCTGTCAATGTTGGTGAGGCTGCTCTGCTATGTGATGTCATTTAGAGACCCAAGTTTCTTCCATCTTGGTACTCCTTCATCCCCTAGGTTATTGTACTCATCAGTGTGATCAAACTAGTCCCAGGGGGAAGGGACAAAGTCCAGGGCACGTGATGTCCTTCTGAACAAGTAAGGTAGAAGTTATTCATAGTCACCTGGCCACACACAGCTGTGGCATGTAGTTTCTGCCCAGCGGCCATGTGCAAGGAAGAAGGGGAGAATAGATTTGGGAATGGTAAGCTAACCAGGAGTCTGCCACATCTGGGCATCTGGGAGGAATTCTGAGGAACAGCAGACTTTGGCAGAAAAATAGAGTGTGGGTTTTATATGGGTTGAGTTTCCAATGCCTGCAGCAGATCAGGGCTGGAGATATAAATTTGTGAGCTGTAAGCACAGAAAAGAGAGTTGAAATTTGGTGTATCAGGGATATGCACCCAGGGAGAGAAAACCAAAGAACAAAACTGGATTAGGGTGGAGCCTGAAACTCTTGATGAAGGCTTCTGAGGAACAGTCATTTTGCCTATGTATTTTCCAAAGATGGCGGCACCAAAATATCCCATCCCATGTGCCCCTCTTATATTATGAAGTTGACACTCATCCCTCAACAGGTGAGGTCTACATACCCCTCCCTTGAATCTGGGCAGGGCTGTGATCAGAGCAGAAGTGACGCATGTGACTTCCAAGACTGTCAGGACAGGTAATACTGCCTCCCCTAGGAAGGCTCACCCTTGAATCCCCGTGCTCTGCGGAAGCCAAATGGTCACACAGGCCACATACAGGTGTTCCAGTGACAGCCCTGGCTAAAATCCCAGCCAACAGTGGCATCAACTGCCACATGGAGTGACAAGACTCAGAAGATTCCAGCCTCCAGCCTTGGGGTGTCCCAGCTGACAGTGAGTGGAGCAGAGATGAGCCCTCCCCACAAAGCCCCGCCCAAATTGCTGATACATGAACAAAATAAATGTCATTATTGCTTTAAGCCACTAAATCTTAGAGTCCATTTTTCATAACCATACGTGACTAATACAGGCCAGAATCCCTTTTACCATCGTAAGAGAATGCCCCAAACCAGACAGAAATGATCCTTTATCTGTATTCCTAGCCCCTAGCTCATAGCTTTGACCAGGCTTTGGACTCCCCAGGATGGTTGCCTCTCTAACCCCCTCACACTGGGCCCTTGGCTTGGCCTCATAGTCCATCCCACAAAGGAAGTTCCCAGGCTGCACACCTTCTCTGTCTCTGTCCCCAGAAGGCCAAGAGGGCAGTGTGGTGGCAGAGAAGCTGAGGAAAGGAAGGAGTCTCCAAGCATAAGGGATAGAAAAGTGTGTGTTCCCTTGTATATATTCTTTTCCCCTAATTATATCTGCACAAGGAACAAATGTCAAACCTGGAGAGGCAAAGAGATGAAGGTCACAGAGGAAGCTTCTGTGACCAAGAGGCAGACACAGGAGACCAAGGATGGGCAGGCGGTCAGAGGTACCACATGTTGGGTGGACAAGAGACCTCAGAGGGGGCATGGCTCCAATGCCAGAGCATTATTGGGATACATCGTGAAATGCTCACCATCATCAAGTTAATTAATGCGTCCTTCACCTCACATGGTTGCCTTGTATGCGTACGTATGGTGAAAACATTGAAGATCTATTCTTGTGGCAAATTTCAAGTATACAATACAGTATTATTCACCGTAATCACCATGCCGTACATTAGAACCCCAGAACTTACTTATCTTATAACCTTGTTCCCTTTGTCACCAACATCTCCCCATTTCCCCTACTCCCCCAGCCCAGGCAACCACCATAATCATGCTATTCTTTGCCTCTGTGAGTTTAACTATTTTAAATTTCATTATATGTGTCATATAACATAGTATTTGTTTTTCTGTGTCTAACTTATTTCACTTAGCATAATGTCCTCCAGGTTCAACCATATCGTCGCAAATGGCAGGATGGCAGGATTTCCTTCTTCTTTATTGCTGAATGATATTCCTCTTTGTGTGTATGTGTGTATGGGCGTGTGTGTGCTTATCTCTTCATCCATCCATAAGCACATGGATCCATGTAGACTGATTTCATACCTTAGCTGTTATGAATAATGCTGCAATGAACATAAAGTATAGATCTGTTTTAGAGATACCAATTACATTTCCTTCAACCCAGAAGTAAGATTGCTGGATCATACGGTGGTTCTATTTTTAATTTTTTGAGGAACCTCCACACTGTTTTCCCTAATGTCAGTACCAATTTACATTCCCAGCTCGAGTACACAAGGGTTCTCCTTTCCCCACAGCCTCGCCAACACTTGTAATCTCATCTTTTTGTTGATAGCCATTCTAACAGTTGGGAGGTAAGATCTTGTTGTGGTTTTGATTTGCATTTCCCTGATGATTAGTGATGTTGAGCACTTTTCATGTACCTGTTGGTCATTTGTATGTCTTCTTTGGAAAAATGTCCACTCAGGTGTTTTGCCCATTTTTAAATAGGTTATTTGTTTTTTTGCTATTTAGTTGTATGCGTTCCTTATATATTTTGCATATTAACCTCTTATCAGACAGATGGTGTGCGAATATTTTCTCCCATTCTGTAAGTTCCCTTTTCATTTTGCTGATTGTTTCCTTTGCTGTACAAAAGCTTTCTCATTTGATGTAATCCCACTTGTCTATTTTTTGCATTTCTTCCCTTTTGTTGCTTTTGGTGTCATATCCCAAAAAATCATTGCCAATACCAATGTCAAGGAGATGTTTCCTTATGTTTTCTTCTAGGAGTTTTATGGTGTCAGGCCTTATGTTTAAGTCTTTAATTTTTGTGTATGCTGTAAGATAAGAGTATGCACATTTCTTGGGGTTTATCCCTAGGCCTGGCATCAAATTCTACCTGTCTGGGACTGTGGCCAAAGTACCCCCATCTATGCACCTTGAGAGTTCAGTACTAGGACCAATGCCTACAGGGCAAGTGTCTGGCCATTGACCAAATAGCTAGCATGCTGATTGACTGATAGATCAATCCCACCTGACAGATTGCCAGATCAGTGATTGAAGGACAGAACAGCAGCTTGGCTGGCTAGGGACAGGGTTTGCATCTCACGTATCTTTATCCCAACCAACACTTAGCACAGGGCCTGGCTCAGAGTAGAACTCAATAAATGGCTCCCATATTAGTTGTATGGCTCACCTAGCCTCAAGCGATGCTGGGAAATGTGGTCTTTATTTTATTAGAATCAATTACAAATCAGGGTTCTAGTACAGGAAAAACAGAGGAATGGAGATTGGAGGCCACAACGGGTCTCTACTATAAGGACACAATAATGAGTCTGGTTAAGGGATGCAGACACTTGAGGGCCCCATTTCCAGTTCAGAAGTGAAACGGCATGGAGTTTAGGAATTCTGGAGTTACCTCTTCTGCAGAGCTTTTTAGAAGGCCACAACCCCACCCCCAACTCTTTATTCTTTGGTGTCCTAGGGAGATGTTGAGCTGAGAAACAGAGAGAGGCTACCTTTGCCCTTTGCAATTATTGCTATTTCCAAAGGCCTGCCCCTGAGGAAGTATATGTAGTCGTATATCTTCTTTGGTTGTGCTCATCACAAAATCTTACTAAAGTTCCCATCTGAGACCTGGCCTCAGTGCTCCTGGTTACTGCTCATCCTAAATTCTTTGCAGGAAGCAGGAAGCACCTACGCACAGTCACAGGCTTCAATTCAGGAGTAAGAATTGGTGAAGGCCTGAAAATTCTCCCTCCTTGACTCTTTGCTAAAATGGCCTCACCTTGAGCCAAATGGCAAGCTCAGTGCATAGGTCCTGTGCCAAATTCCGAGCCCCATTGCCTGGGTTCAAGTTCTAGCTCTGTCCCTGGCTGGCTCTGTGACCTTGGGCACATTGCTAAACAACCCCCAGCCCCAGCCGTGGTCTCCTCATCTGTAACATGGGGTGAGAACAACACTGCCAGTCTCCTAGGGTTGTGTCAGTGCTGAGACCAGGATCTGGCAGGAGTTAAGAACTCAAAATCTCTTAGGTGTTATTAGAAATGTAGACAATTATTTCAGGCCTGTGTTTTCTGCCTCCCCAGCTTTTTTGAGGGGTACACAGCCCTGTCTTTTCCATCTTACATGCCTCCTCTCTCCCCCCTAGGCACAGAGTAGAGGATCGTACTACCAGCTCAGTCCGGCACGGAGTTGGCATGGAGTGAACAGGTCTAGGGTTTACACATTTCTCCTCTGACCCAGGTGCCAGGCGTTCTCCTCTCTTTCCTCCCCTTCAGCCACATCCCACCCAGAGGTGCTGAGGAGGCCGGCACGATGTTGTGGGTGTATGGTGCACGCCTCCTCCCACTCCACTTCGAAGAAGCACGGCGGGGTTGAGGACCTACCACGCATGTCCCCTGTACACCTTGCACTCCCATCGCCCCTCTCCCAGACCAAAGGATAATGGGGTGAAAATGGAATTTGCTTCCCAGCTTCCCTCCTGGTTCCCTGAGTGTCACTTTTCTGCATATTTATGGTAATCATCCTTGCAACAAAAACAGTGACTTCACTGTCTAAATAATAAGGCAATTTGTTACAGCTAATTACTCAAGGACTTCCTTAATCTCAATTAAAAGATCCGAGAGGATTCCTGCCCCCTCGCATTCCGGTGTTCCCGAAGATCCCCCTAATGTATTCTGGATCACAGATTAGTGGAGAGCCAAGAACGGTCCTTGCTGGGCAGAACTGCTAAAATCCATCCCAGCAACGTGAAGCAGTGATTTATTGTGACATGGAATGTGGGACATTTCCCCAGCTTTTGTGATTGTGGTAATGAAGCTGTAAACCAAATAGCATGAAATGAGGCAAGGCCTTACAATTTAATCAGCTCGTAAACAGATCTCCTGCATCAAGCAAATGACATTATTATCCATCCGAAGTAAATCATGCTAATCTCGGGAGATAAAATCAACATCGTTAATGGTCACATGTCATATTCATCAACACTAAACCATCCCCTTTGACAGATTAATCCTAACTACAGCTCCCAGGATGTATGGTAATAGGGCTTGTAGCGTGCATTTCACTCCGTGCCAGGCTAACCAGCACTCTTAGGCTGCTATTACAAATAATTTTTTTATTGATTTACATATTTTAAAATGCATTTAAGGTGAGGCACCATTAAAAACCCTGTCACCCACCCATATTTCTTCCCCACATTCCCAGACTTTATTAATAGGAACGGGAAGACAAACGCAGTAAGCCTTATAAATACTTTGTTTAGGGCACTGTTAGGGGTAATTAAGATGGGGCTGGGGGTTTTTTGCGGGGAGGAGGGACAGGTGAGGAGCAGAACGGGTGATAGAAAGAAAGGACCCTCTTGTGGTTCAGGGACAAATGGAAACCACAGCATCTTTTGCTTCCTGTTTTCCCTAGAGGTGCCAGGAAGAGGGGGAATCAATTCTCCCCCAAATCTGCTCACAGAGCCTTCCTTCTCCCCTTTCCCCTCATATCCTACCTCCACCCCGTCAAGTCAGCCTTATGGTACGTGCATCTGTGCTTGCCTTTCGGTCATTGTATCCTGCCTGCTGACTTCAGACGCCAAATGTATTTATTTATCATGAGGCTGACCTAGGATGAATGCTCCTGGAAAAGTGTCCACTATTCAAAATGTCACTTCCCCTCAACAGGCCGTGCATTATATTGACAGGCATACTTTCAGAGGCCCCTGAATGACGAGGATGGATGGAGAGCTGCCAAGGCAGCTGACACCGCCGCCTGGGCTGAGTGGGTGAGTGAGTGAGCGAGTGGGTGCCCGAATTATCTCCACCCTCACTGAGGAGCACAGATGTGGTGGGAGCCGGGACCGTGACACAAGATGCAACATGGAGATTTGCAGGGCTCCCCTTCTCAGCAGCAGGCAGATAGCAACCCGCCTCATCCCAGCCAGCCTTCCAAGGGGCACATTTGAGGGGCTTCCTGTCCACCTGTAGGGCCAGTAGGGGGAGGCAGGCAGGAAAGAGGGTGTTACCCTCCTCCTCCTGAGCGAAGGTGGGGGGCTCCTAGGGCCACCTATTTGGGGCATGACGACCTTGCATTGCTTAATGGCATTCCCGGGAATTATTCAGGGCAGCGACGATGAGGCCACCGCTGAGTCAGGCCCACATCGCCCTGGATGAGAAATCCCAACAACAGATGCATTTTGGAAGAACATGGACTCGAATCAAGCTATTAACTCAATTAAAGCACTTCTTTTGATGCACTGAAAAGACCCCACCTCGATTTAAGTGGACTAAGGTAAGACTCAGACCTTTCCAGATTCCCCCATGCATCATCGTATAGACCTCCTCCTACTGGGATTTATTTCAGAGGTGGGGTATTTGATAGATACAACAGGAGCCTGAAAAACTGCCCAGCCCAGGTCTGTTTTATAAAAACATCGATTAGGCCAACTAATGAAATGATACGGTGTAATGAACTTCGGGGTTTAGGTGGCACCGAGGTCAAGTGATCGGAACCTGCTGAGCCATAAGAATCTCTAAAGATATTGTGTCTGGAGTTTTCCAGGCTCCTTACCGAGGTCCTTGGAGGTTGTGCTCTGCTCTCTGGGCACCAGGGAAGCCAAGGAAAGGCCTTTCCCTACAGCGGCGTGGTCTGAGTTAGTATGGTTTAGGGCAATGGTTCATAAACCTTAGCATGAGTCAGAAGCACCTGGGGGCTTGTTAAAACGCAGATTGCTGCCCCTCACCCTGAGTTTCTTATTCAGTAGGTCTCAGGTGAGGCCAGAGAATTTGCATTTCTAGCCATTTCTCGTGTTGTACTGATATTGCTGGTCCTAGGACCACATTTTGAAAACCAGGGCTTTGGGGCAGGAACACTATGCTAGGGAGGGGTGAAGGGGGCAGGGGTGGAGGTGGAGATGGGGAGCATCGGGCTCCCAGGCGCACATTACAAGCCCCTGGTTGGGTCACGGCAGGCAGCTGGGGCCAGAAACAGGAGGTGAGGTCAGGAGTGGAACGTTCAAGTCTCTGAGGGGTTTCCTGTTCTGTTTCTGCAACTCTGAGAATACAAGTGAGCAAAGCAGGCGTGACAAGTCAGAGCTCACAACCCCAGAGGTCAAAACTGAAAGCAGCAAGTGTCCTAGAGGCCAGAGCCAGCTGGATTCTAGCCAAGCCCCAACTCTGACTTACTGTGTTTCCCGCAGTCAACCCCTTTCCCTCTCTGTTCTTCGCCTCTCTTGCTTCTTCTGTGAAGAGAAAATGTTTCTAGATTTCCTCTCTGATCTTTTCAATTTCTTTTTTTTTTTAAGATTTTATTTATTTATTTGACAGACATAGACACAGCCAGCAAGAGAGGGAACACAAGCAGGGGGAGTGGGAGAGGAAGAAGCAGGCTCATAGCACCTGAGCCGAAGGCAGACGCTTAACCGCAGTGCCACCCAGGCGCCCCTGATCTTTTCAATTTCTGATACATGTGAGGTTACGCCAGCGTTTCCCAAACAGCAGTCTGTTAAATCCTTGTTCTCCTTGAAAAATGAGCTCCATGGTCAGGTAAGTTGGAAAAGCTTTCAGAACGAAAGCCCCCTCTTGGATTTATAATTTATATTTGCATATGAAACACTCTTCAGGAAGTCAGGAAACCTATTTAACTTTATTTAATCCAGGATTTCCCAAATTTATTTGACCATAGAACCCTACTTCCACCTAACATCTATTAGCATCTCTAACACCTATTAGCACCAAGGTTCTAGAGAACACACTTTGGGAAACATTGGCCAATGCCAAGGGCTGAGGTAAGAGGCAAATGAATATGTCAGCATTTGAAGATGCCTTTTCTCCAAAGGTACCCGGCGGTGCAGTCCAGTTCCCCTCAGCTCCCAGCACCCTGGGGCATTGGTACATTCAGCAAACATCGATTAAGTACCTGCCACATGCCAGGGACTGGGCTGGACACTTAGCTAATAGACAGCCCTGGTCCTCAAGGAGCTGCCTGGCTGGGGTGGCAGGGGAAAGCCTAGGTATTTCTTTGGCCTGGCAGGGAACTTCAGAGATTCTAGCTGTGCTCTGGACCTTTTGTCTCTCCTTTTCCATGGCTGGCATCAATTCATCATTGGTTTCACTAGTGGATTTGCTCTGTTTAGTCTCACCTGCCTGTAAAGCATACATACATTCACTCATTCAACAAAAATATATCAAGCATATATTTCATGCTAAATACTGTTGTGGGATATAGTTGAGAACAAAACAGGCAAAAATCTCTGTCCTCATGAAGTCTATATTTCAATAGAGTAAGAGAAGCAGTGAATAAATAAAATACATGTCAGATAGTGACAAGTGCTAAAGTAGAGAGGGGACAGGCAATATTGAGGGAGTTTTGCTGTTTTGAATGGGGATGTCTCATTGACCTTTGTGTAAGAACCTGAAGATGTGAGAAAGTGAGTCAGGTGGAAGAATGTCTAGGAAGAGGGAGCACCACATGCAAAGGCCCTGGGGTAGAAGTATGCCTTGTGTGTTTAACACACAGCTAGGAGACCAACATGGCTGGAGAAAACAAGAGAAGATGAGCAGCAGAAAAGGTCCAAAAAGATAATAGGGGCCATAGTGTTAGACACTGAGTGGGATGGGAAACCTTTTAAGCAGAAAACAAAATATAAGTCATATGACTTATCTTTTAATACAACTTAATGTGACTTATATTTCAGCATCTACAAAATCTCTGTGGAGAGCCTAAGAAGGTAACAATCAGTTCACAAAGCTGGTTTCCTGGTGGGGGTCAGGTGGCCCTTCTGCTCAAGGCCTCACCCTGCCTTGTATGAAAGGGTAGAAACGGTGTGGGGATAGAGGGAAGCAGGGAGATGACCAGGGGCAGGAAGCCCTGAAAGCCAAACTGTTTTACATATGTATAATATTTCTACTCTGTGCCAAGCACTGTTTGAGGCCCATTTTACTTAGATCCTTTTTGTGAACTGTGAATTAGCCCTGGAGGGTGACATTCCTTGATCTGCACTTGAGATCCTTGTGTGTCAAACGAGTTAAGAGGCTTGCCAGGGCACACAGCTCACCAGTGGCAGAACCCAGGGCTTCCTAAGTTTCTTTCCAGTGCTAAGTTTCTTTCCAGGAAAGCCTCAGCCTCACACTCTCTGGTGTTGGGAATGGTGTCTGGATCTCCATTGCTCTCCAGGGCTGCACTTTCCAGACAGGTGAGCGACCACAGCCCTTAGTGCTGACTCCAGATATTCTGTAGGTACCCAGGGTCTGCAAGGTGAGTGTCTTAGATTGGAAATAGACACTGAAGTGATGGAAAGTTACATGCAGAAGGTTTATTGGGGAGTGCTCTCAGGAGATACACCCGTGGGAAACTAGGAAAACAGAAGTGGGATGAGGGGAAAACTGGCCCCAAATGCAGTTGCAACAGAGACCTCAGTCCCCAAGAACGGCAGATTGGTGCAGAGAAAGAAGTCAGTCTGGCTCTGGGTGTTAAATCAAGGACAATTAATCCATGTTCAGCCATCCAGTCAGGAGCGGGGAAAAGATACTTGGTGATGATGAGATAAAAGACCAAAGCAGGTACAGAGAGAAAGCAGAGGGAGGTAGCCCCCTCCTGAGGCCCTACAGAGCTCCAGGCCTTTCTTGATCCACATCCCAGCCCTTAGATGGATACTGTGGACCACGGCTGCTGATTCATCTTCTCCAAGGGGAAGCTCAGAGCTTTCTGGATGCTGCCTCTGCTCCTCCGAGCCCGGCCCCAAGCCTCACACCATACCCAGCTCTGATCCTCCCACTTGCTCATTTTCTAATCTCGGGAGTGAGATTCTCTCCGATCATTATTTTTTCTCACCCCGTCCCCTTTTCAAAGTCAAAAGCCAGGATAAGCCTTTGTTTCTTTCCCTGTCCCATCCATTCCCTGAGGCACCCAGCAGAGAACAGGCTAGCTCGGAGGGCAAGGGGGTTGGGGAGGGACAAAGGGAAGGAAATAGCCAGAAATGTGAAAAATTAATAGTTCAAACATATTATCCTACCATGAAACAACAGCAATTTTTAAATGTGCTTTTTTTCAAAAGCACAGTGGCCTCTGGATTGTGCTACAGCACCTTCCCAGGCAAGCATCAGAGCTCCGTGAGGCCGGAATGTTAATGTCAAGATCATTCATTCATTTGTGTGCCAGAATAGACAGCCAACTGCTTCCTTAAGAAAAATGCTTGTCTTGCTTGCAGATTCTTTTCTGGCCCACTGCCCAACAGAGGTAGGGTGGCCATTCATTTGGATAAGTCTTGATTAGGCCTCTTAATTTTCATAAAAGGCACTCAACCTGACAGTCCCCTAGACTGACATACAATGTTTTTTTTTTTAATTGTTATAAAAGAAATACCTACTTATTACAAAAATGTTGCAGGAAAAAAATGTTGCAGAAATGATTAACTTGAAAGTGAAAGTCTGCTATAATCTTACCTCCCCAAGGCAGCCCCTTTTAGACATTTGATCTATATTTATCCAGACTTTCTCTTCCCATCTTACTTTTTCAGTAAAACTGATCCGCTTCACTCCTCTTAACATAACTGCATTGCTTTCTTGATTCACCTTTTTTTAAAAGGTTTTATTTATTTATTTGAGAGAGCTAGAGAGAGCAGAAGCAGGGGGAGCAGCAGAGGAAGAGGGAGAAACAGACTCCCCGCTGAGCAGGAAGCCTGAGGACCAGGCACAAGCCCACATGAGGGGCTTGACCCCAGGACCCTGGGATCCTGACCTGAGCCGAAGGCAGATGCTTAACTGACTGAGCCACCCAGGCATCCTTGATTCACCTTTTTAAAATTATTTTTTAAATCCAAAAGTAATATATAATTATCGTGAGGGTGTAGCTAAACTATAAAACTCCCTCTCCCTTACAGTTACATACTGTCACCAATTTCTTATGCATCCTTCCAGAAATTGTCTATGCCCATATGTTGTTTTATTATTTAATTTTTAATGCGAGCAGAATCACAGAATACCACGATACCTACTGTTGTGCAACCTGCTTTTTTCACCTAATAACACACCTTACACAACTTTTCCCAGCAGCATGTGTCATCTCGTTGTTCCCGTTGATGGCCGCACAGTGTTCCACTCTACAGACATGCTGTGATTTATATATCTAGATCTACTTCTCAGGCACATGCAAAACCTGCATTCCAGGTCTTTGTTGGAAACCAGAGCCTCAAGCTGTGTACCAAAAGAAACACGGTGCATGGAGAAAAATTTGGAGATGAGGTTGGAGTTGGTCCTTGCATTCTTCTGCTATCCAGGTGTCATTCCTGAATGTAGCCAGTCATCGGTGGATTGCACATTTGATCCACACCTTCTGGATCTCCCAGACAAGTGCCTTCACCAGGTCAAGGCCCCGATTTCCAATGCAGGGGCTTTCACAAGCCCCGCCCCTGCCTGAAGAGTGAGGATGCTGTGGAGGATGTAGACCACTGCATGACCCACATGAGGTCCATGCAAAAAAAAGCACTGTCTCTTCTAAGGAGCTAGTCTGCTTTTTCTTTAAGGACCATGTGATATTTGTAATTAATCACTTTTCTTTTTCCTTTCTGGCTTTGGCCTCCAGGAAGCCCGGAACCAAATTTTAGTACTCACATACAATTTTGGGGCCTACCTGCTTGCTATTTCTTCCCCTTTCATCTTCTCTGTGTAGTCTTTTATATTTCTCCCAGACCTTTAAAGACTCTGATTTTTTATTTTTGAACTTTTCCCTTTTCTGTTTTGCAGAGGTATCTTATTTTTGTTGATACCCTTTAAAGTTGCCTCTTGTTTTTACTTGCAGGGAAAAAAAAAAAAACAGAGCATTAGAAAAAATAATTTTGGAAGATGCTTTTCTGCCATGCCCCTTTCTGTTCAAATGCCTGCTCCTCCCCTGCCCAGTGGATGTGGAGACTTTTGGAGGGTGACGTGGAGACCACAGAAGTGAGCTGCGGCAGCAGGTGGCCTGACAAGAGAGACTTGTAGCTCAAGGACATAAGGTCAAAATTCATTCAGCTGCCTGGGTGCCCTTGAAATGAGGTATGGGGGCTGCTAGGCTGCTTCTCAGGGCTTGTGACCTCAACTCCCAGTTTACCGGGCCTTGCCCAAGCCTGAGAAGTGCCACTTGTCCTAACAGGACTGTCACTCCTGGGGTCCACTTGGAAACTGGCAGGCCCAACTTGGGATTTGCAATGCCGCCAGAGTCAGAGTCAGGAAAAACCCTAGGTCTTCCGCTAAATAAGGAGGAGGCAATGGCTGTCCCTAGAACCCAGGGGGTTAGATGCTGTCCTGTCACCTTACATGAGGAATGGCTGTGAAAAAATAATAACCGGCAACGGTAGGTGACCCAGTTTGAACAAAGACGCTGAGGATCGATGCTCTACAGCCACTACCTGCTTTGTGGGTCCTTCTACTACAACATTATATATTATATGCAAATCGCCGCACAAACTTAAGGCCGCTTTTCATGTCAAGTGGCTTCTTTGAGCCTATATGTTATATTTTACAGATCTTGGACAGTAACATTTTTCTTTTTAGTGCAAAGTTGCTCAAGGTTCATCTGAGACTCTTTTAAATTGCTGCTTTCAGAGAAATAACAATGTAAAATGACATGATGATATATGGCCCCGTCCAGCCGACTGGGGCTGCAGCAGCCACAAACGCCACCAAACCTTTGGGAATGAAGAGGTCTCCGGAGCGCCATTGTGCAATTGTCCTAACCGGATCATTTTTAATTAGTTGCAATTAATTTCAAGTGACAGCGTCCTGCAATATCAAGTCAGAGAGGCTCGGGTGTGTGGGTGGGGTTATTAGGAACAGACAGCTGGTGAGAGAGAAGCCAGAGGGGGTCTCGTCACAGGGCTTTTACTTCCAACAAGATTCCCGGGGTGGGGGATAGAGCGATGATCATTTGCTGAGCTAGGGAAGGAAGCCTCTTCCTAATGATGCAATGTTCTCTTTCTGGGGCTTGTGCAGGCCCTGCGAGATGGGCACTTATTACACCCTGTACACACAGGCAAGTGTGCTACGACAGCTATCTTGCTTCGGTAACACCAAGTGGTTCACCAGATCACCTCCACCTTAGTGTGACAAGCAATCCCTGAGATGAGGCTTTGGGCAGGTAGTTTATTTGGGAAGTGACCCCCCAGGAGTGGGGAAGTAAATCAGAAAGGAAAGGAAACCAACAAGGGGTGTGTTGTTAAGCAAGTTAGCTCTGTGTGTATCTGGAGTTCACTCCCATTGGGGAACTCTGGAAGACAACCTAGAACACGTATCTCAGAGCTATCCCGGCCATGGGATCAAAGACCTAGGATATTTACACAGTGATCCTGTTGGTCATTAGTGGAGGACTGCTTCCCAGTTGTTATGTAAAGGCACACTGGTGACTGGAGAAAGCTCTCCCACTAAACACCGCGGATACTGACAGCTGGAAGTCAGGCTTGGAGCACAGACATGGTAAGGGCAAGGGGATAGGGCGGACACTGACAGTATCTGCCATAACCTCCAGGATACCTTGCAGTTCTACAGTCCTACAATCCTCCCCCCACCCCCCATCCCCCGCCAAACCATTACCCTTCGGATATCCCCCTAAAGCATTTACATGGGGAGGAAAAGGCAGAGGGGGTAAGCAGGGTGACACTCCTGGGAAACCCAGGCTCTCCCAGGCCAGGCTTTTGTGAACCACTGGGTTTCATCTCCTACCGCCATCTTGGCACTCTTTCGCCTGCTTCCAGGATCAGAGTCCTTCTCGGTAGGATTGCTACTAAGCAATGGTTCGCGCATAAGAGCTAAAACTAGAGAAAGTATCCCTCCTGAGCACCATACTCTCCAATCAAAAGGTTTTGGTGGGGGGCACCAATCTCATAGTGACACAGTCACTCCTTGTCCCCTACCTAGCAGACTCTTTGGGGCCAAGGGGCTACTCTGCACTTCTAATGCACTTACTACTCCAAGCAGCGGATTTAGACCCAGGACTAAGGCACTTGACCTCCATGCCCTGGCTTCTCTGGAAAGGTGAGGGGGCATGTCTACACCCCTTCCATCCCCTCCTTTATGTTCCCAAAGCCTTCCTTCATTAGTTCATCAGTAGGGAGGGGATGGGTGCTAATAAAACTTGGCCCTTTTCTCAAGAGTAATAATGATTACACACATATATTGAGCACTTACATATGCCCTACACTGTTCTAAGAACCTTCCAACACCGTATTAACTCCTTTAATTTTCACAATGCAGTGAAGTAATATCATTCTGCCCATTTTAGAGGGGAGAACACTGAAGAACAGAGAGGCTAAGTAACTTGCCCAAGGTCACCCAGCTACCCAGTGATGAAGCTAGGATGTGAATTCGGGCATCTGAGACCCCAAACCCCACTGATGATGTCAACTACCTGAGGAATTGTGATACCCACTATACCCCCATTGAGTTTTGTCTCTTGCTTCCCCTGAACTGAAATACACATAATTCTAAAAAGCTTTCTTTCCATAAATACGGAGTCTGACCTAACCACTTCTCTTTTTGGCTCTCTTTAAATTTTTTTTAAAGTGGATTATTGCATCCATGTGCGGAGCCTCTAGAAATAATGGGAGACCCCAGCATTGCCTCCTTCCTTCCAGGGCCTGAGCCCATTGTCTGCCTTGGTTAAAGACACAAGGCCCTGCAGCAGGAATGTATGGCTGTCCTCCAGACATGGCTAGTATGGCACTTACCGCTGGAGGAGCCAAGCTCCCCCTGAATCACCCTCTATGGCACTAGCATCCATTAACTTCTCTAAACCCCGTCTCCATGCTCAGCCAGGCTTCCCATTTACAAAGGATGCCTCTGTGCCCACAGAAGTCACTTTGAAATCACCATCTACTCACATAGGAGGGTTTTTTTTTTCCAGTCCTCAACATGTCTTCTTTTTTTATTGAAGATTTTATTTATTTATTGGGGGGTGAAGAGAGCATTAGCAGGGTGAGGGGCAGAGGGAGAAGCAGACTCCCCACTGAGCAGGGAGCCTGACCCGGTGCTGGATCCCAGGACCCCGGGATCATGACCTGAGCCGACGGCAGATGCTTAACTGACTGAGCCACCCAGGTGCCCCATTCCTCAACAGGTCTTATCTTTGCACTTCCAATAAGTTGTTTTTCAGCAGACCCAGAATTTGTACAGCTGATTTGATTTTTCAGTGATTTCTCACTTTTTCCCCCCCCCCGAATCGGTCTTTACTTTGATGAGACTTATTGTAAAATCTCAGTTCTAGAGTCTGGAGTCTCTGGATTTTGCCCTGGCTCTGGCAAGCAGACGGATGGGATCTTCTGGATTCTGCATTACTTTGCCGTGGATGCCCTTCTCTCATGTTTATCCACGGGAGCCTCCTCACCCCCCGACTTGTGCATTTCAGTCAGTGAGTCAAGTTTGTGCCCTCTTCTCCAGGGCCTGCTCAGGGCCACATAAGGCAATCTCTTCAAAGCTGTTTATTGGGACGTAATTGACAAAAATCGTCTGTGAGATTATCATAAAAAAAGGGGGGGGGGCACCGGAGTGGCTCAGTCAGTTAAGCGTCTGCCTTTACCTCAGGTCATGATCCCAGGGTGCTGGGATCGAGCCCTTATCTGGCTCCCTGCTCAGCAGAGAATCTTCTTCTCCCTCTGCCACTTCCCCCACTCATGTTCTCTCTCTCTCTCAAATAAATTATTTAAATCTTTTTTTAAAAAAGTGGAAAAGAGGTATAACAAGGGGCTTCATTTAGGGAGGAAGAAAAGAAGTCTTCGGGTGAGGCCATGGGGTTAACACGGCCAGACGAGGCTTCCGGGAGAAGCTGTTGAGGGTGGGATTCTCAAAACCATAGTTCTCGGCCCGTCAGACCCAGAGCCTCCTTTTATTACCAGGTTTGTCATGCCCCATTTACTATCCTAGGATGGAAAGCAAAGATAATAATATAACCAACCTATCCACATAATTTCAAAAAAATCAATATATTGACCCAACTGTTACATAAAGGAGAAATCAAAGTAAAGTAAGTTATAATAAAATAATACGTGTTTCAATATGTAAATGTCAGCAACAATGAAGAATCAAATACTGGCACCTAAACATAGAACCACATGATGGGAGGGCTGTCGGTGCCTCCCTGCTGCTGGTGTGCTGGGGCCCCGACTCATGCGCCCACACGAAGGGCGGTTTCTGAAACGGTGAACCCCTCTGGCTAAGTTCTATACAGAACAGAGGACAACTTCTCCCTCCACATCACAGGAGCTGCATTCCTAGAAAATTCAGTGTATGTGAAAACCATGCCAAAGTATTCTATGCTTATATGTAGGTTTAGACTCAGGTCATCGTGAACAGATTTTTCCACCAGAATCACGGGCAAGCCGAGAATCTCCCTGATGGTTGTGTGGAATGAGCACTGCACAACCATTTACTTCATCACGCAAGTGAACGGTGCCCCCTTGGATTGTAGGGTACACAGCAACTTGCTTGCCATTTTCAAAAGTTGCATGGGATGTGGAAGAACCCGCCATTGCATGGGACTGTCTCGCACACTCCAGTGTGCAGAAAGCACTCCTGGTCCCCACTGCCCCCCCTCCCCAGTATGCACAACACACACACCAAACGCCAGCCTTGTCACCACAAAATACCCCCATCGATGTCCAGCTTTGCCCCTGGGCAGCACCGCTCCATGCAGAACCACTCCCTCAGAGCCAGGTGTGGCTCCAGCCTCCCCCACTGCAGGCAGTCCTCAGCTTCTATTCGACTCCTCTCTATTGCTTCCTGCATCCATCTTTTCCTCCCCAATCCAGGAGGAGTGGGCTCAGTCCTGAGCCAGTAGAGGCATCCACCTGGGCTCCCTGCTTCTGGCCTCAGCTGCTCCAATTCAGTCAGAGAACCTGCCCCACACTGTAGTACAAAGACCTTTCTCTCCCCTGCACTCAGAATTCAGTCCCACACTGACAGTTATCTTTTCATAGTAATCTTTCCTCCCACTCCGGCCCATTCTCAAAGCATTCCCACCTCCATACGTTTGCTCCCACCATTCCCCTTCTTGGCCAACCCCGTCCCCCCCCCCATCTCTGCCCTTAGGTGCCCCTCACTCACTAGCCTTCCTGCATGTGCACGGTCAGAAGCAATGTGCTCCCATGGTGCTTCATCAAATACTTCTCGTAGACAACACCTTCATAGAGTGCTCTTCTCTAAATATAAATCAGAATCTCCTCCTGAGCGAGGACTAGGACTTATGGCTCTCAGGGTCCCACCATTAGAGATCCCCAACCTTGGCTCCAGCACTTGAGATTGGGTATAAAGTAGGGCCAGCCTAGGAGGGGCATGGATTTAATCAATGGGCTGCTGGGAGCCATGTGGCTTCCTGAGTAGAAGCTGACTTAAAGTGGTAGCTTCAATGGATTGCTCTAGGGAGGTGGGGCACAGAGGAGTGGGGCAGAGAGTGAAGGCTGCGGCCATGCTACAGCAAGGAAGGATCACGACTTGGTCTCTCAGATGGAAGAGGACATCAGAAGAAGCCCTGAATCCACTCTGTCTAGAGTGAGGGAGGAGAGTGGTCACAAGTTGTGCAGAGAGCACTGGCCTAGAAGTCTAAAGGTCTGGGTTCGAGTCAGCCAGCCTTGCTCCTGCACTTACAGTAACATGGTGCTTGGTGGTCTGCTATGCAAGGAGGTGCCAGTGAGAAGGAATCTCACTAACTTGTCCTTGCTCAAACTAAATCCACGTGTTTACTGCAGCATTATCTACAACAGCCGAATTATGGAAGCAGCCCAACTGTCCATTGATAGATGAATGGATAAAGAAGATGTGGTGCATTACGCCAGTTAGAATGGCAAAAATAGACAAGGCAAGAAACAACAATTGTTGGAGAGGATGTGGAGAAAGGGGATCCCTCCTACATTGTTGGTGGGAATGCAAGTTGGTACAGCCACTCTGGAAAACAGTGTGGAGGTCCCTTAAAAAGTTAAAAATTGAGCTACCCTATGATCCAGCCATTGCACTACTGGGTATTTACCCCAAAGATACAGACGTAGTGAAGAGAAGGGCCATATGCACCCCAATGTTCATAGCAGCAATGTCCACAATAGCTAAATCGTGGAAGGAGCCGAGATGCCCTTCAACAGATGACTGGATTAAGAAGTTGTGGTCCATATATACAATGGAATATTACTCAGCTATCAGAAAGAACGAGTTCTCAACATTTGCTACAACATGGACAGCACTGGAGGAGATAATGCTAAGTGAAATAAGTCAAGCAGAGAAAGACAACTATCATATGATTTCTCTCATCTATGGAACATAAGAACTAGGATGATCGGTAGGGGAAGAAAGGGATAAAGAAAGGGGGGGTAATCAGAAGGGGGAATGAAACATGAGAGACTATGGACTATGAGAAACAAACTGAGGACTTCAGAGGGGAGGAGGGTGGGGGAATGGGATAGACCGGTGATGGGTGGTAAGGAGGGCACGTATTGCATGGTGCACTGGGTGTTATACACAACTAATGAATCATCGAGCCTTACATCGGAAACCGGGGATGTACTGTATGGTGACTAACATAATATAATAAAAAATCATTTAAAAAAGAAAAAAAAAAAAAAAGAAGATGTGGTGCAAATACATATATCTATATACATACACACACACATATGTGTGTGTGTGTGTGTGTGTGTGTGTGTGTAGTGGAATATTATTCAGCCATAAAAAAGAATGAAATCTGGCCATTTGTAACAACATGGATGGGTCTAGAAAGTATAATGCTAAGCAAAATAAGTCAGTCAGAGAAAGACAAATACCATATGATTTCACTCACATGTGGAATTTAAGAAACAAAACAAATGAACAAAGGGGAAAAAAGACAAACCAAGAAACAGAGAACAAACTAGTGGTTCCCAGAGGGGAGGTGGAGGGCTGGATGAAATAGGTGAAGGGGATGAAGAGCACACCTATCTTTGTGAGCACTGAGTAATGTATAGAATTGTCGAATCACTGTATTGTATACCTGAGACTAATATAACCCTGTATGTTAACTATACTGGAGGTAAAGTAAAACATTTCATATAATTTTAAAAAATTAAATCCACATGATTGCTATTTGGCCCCATTTTTTAAGTCATCAATCTCATTAAACATCTCCTGTGCTCCCTCCTAGCCTAGATAAGGCTTAGCAATACAGCTCACCCTGCATCTTGTTATTTGTATGGTACGTCATTAGAGGATAGAGAAGGTTCCCCCTGTTGACCTTGCACTGGGTCCTCAGGCCCTGATTCATTCTAGCGGCCCCCACCTCTCCTATGACCTCGGAGTTTCCAGCTAGACCAAGGACACAGCCATGAGCAAGGCTGCTTCTAGAGCAACTTGACCCAGAGAAGAACGAGCAGGTACCCTGGTGACCCGAAACAGGACCCGGAGCTCCCCTGTAGAGTTCACACTGATGGGTACCCTAGTCTGGGACCCCTGAGGGAGATATGGAGCGGTGGGCTGCCTAGGGAAGACAGAGGAGGATTCTGTCATCACTGAACCCTGGGCTTTCTTGCAGTTTCCTCACTGCCTGAGCTGCTCTGTAACTAGTGATCTTTGACCTCTGTCTGCCTTCCCTGGGGTGCAGAAGCTTCCAGGAGGCAGATCACAAGGCATATTTTCTCTGGTGCCCCCACCAAGGTCCAAGCAATACATCTCAGCATCACCTAAGAATCAGATTTTTAAAATACAGAGGCCCAGGCCCCCATCTGGAGAATTTGATTTGGCAAACATGGGTGGAGCTTGGACTTTTTGTTTCTTTTTTAATCTCTGAGGTGACTCTAAACAGAATCAAGAGAAAGCCTTGGCTACTGAGTGGACAAGACTGTCACCTCCTTGGGCAAGGCCTTGAGCAAAAGAGGTGAAGGGCATCTCTGGCCTTATGGCTTGGTCTCCTGAGAGGGATGCCCCACAGAGAATCACAAAACCCACAAACCCGTCCATCACCCAAGGCCTAGCCCTAGCTCTCCTCCAACTGAGCCAGCTGAGGAGACAAAGGACCCACAATACCACCCCCACAGGGCCTGTCCCCCTCCCACACCAGGACTGTCTGCCCACCAGGGGCTGGGATAGGGCCTCTCTGTGGACAGAAAGTGGACCTGGGCCTCCTGTGGGCTGCTGGGCTGCCATGAGAGGCTGAATGGGGCAGGCCTGGCAAATTCTGTGACAGAGAAGAGAGGGGAGAGAGAGAGAGAGTGTGAGTGTGAGTGTGTGTGCATGCGTGCACGTCCCGTTCCCATGCACTCTTATTGCTGCCACTGCCTACTGCTGCTGCCATCTGGGAGGAAAGCAGCCAGCTTACCCCCTATCGTACCTTCATCACACCCAGGGGTGGGGACTTGACCAAGGCTGGGGGTAGGGGTAGGGGTGGGGATGGAAGTGGAATGGGGAATGGAAGAGGGAGGACTTTGAGATTTCATTCTGGGCATTTTGAACAAGACCAGGTAGGGGGCAGGGAGAGGAAGCCCCGCCTCCCAGCTGAAGCTGAGCAGTGGTCCCCCACCCCCACACAGGGCCTGACTCTAATGTCTTCTGATGGGACAAATTGGTGAGCACGACTATTAGCTGGGTGACATCAAAAGGCATTAATCTCTGGTTCCCGAGCAAGACCAGCGCCACATTAGTGCCTCGCACCCAGTCATTATTAAGACTTTAGCCCAAGGGTGTAATAAATGTTTTATGGCATGCAAACCAAGGTAATGGAATGCAAATCCCATAATATAGCCATACATTTATTTTCTAATGGAGCAAATGATGATGTATTTTATCTGAGAAGAGCTGCCGATAGGGTCTGCTTGGGAAATGCAAAGTTAGGGACCCAAAGGGTGAGTGGGTGGCCCTGCTAGGGTGGGGGCTTGGGGTGAGCAAGGGTGGGAGACACATTGGGACTTCCCAGCAACGGTCAAGCTTTCGTGCACACAAACCTCCTGGACAAGCCCATCGCTCTTGCTCTCGTATCCCCAAATGCCCTCCTTTTGGGGCATATATTGAACATTCTGAGGCTTAATTACATCCCCTTTGCAGAGTGCCCCCCCTCCCTGGAGCCCCCACCCCCACCTGGAGCTGCATACCAACAAGCTATTCAGCTCATATTGGCTTTCCAAAATTATGGCCACATTAAGGTGTGAAATGTTAATGGGATCGAGGGGCACAGGGCTATTTCTCCCGTGGAGTTAGGACTTGGCATTGGTGCTGTTTTTATTAAGAGGCCAACTCTGTTCAGTTGCAGCCCTGGGGCTGGTGGGGAAACCAGGCAGGCTACCCGGGGTGGCTGTGGCCTTAGGAAGGGCTTCAGGTAACCGAGCCCCCCAGTTCTTGCCAATTGCTGCCACTTCAGAAAGAACTCTCTTGACTATTCCAGAGGTCCCCAAAAGAGTATGGGATGCCTTCTGCCATCAGAGGCCCTCTTCATTCCCAAGAACTTCCTTAGTGTCCTCTCTCATCCGGCCCAGGCACACAGTACCCAGCTGGACAGAGCCTCGTGAGCCTAATACTGATATCTAAGGACATGCTCTGTACCTAGATTCATGGGGGCACCAAGAAGTTCAGGACCTGTCCCTGCCTTCAAGATACTGATGACCTAACAAGGGAAAAGGACACATATCTGAAAAGAAATCACCAGTCAGAAGGTATAAGGTTTAAGGATCACCTCAGTGGTATATCTGAGGAGGCCAGGTTTCCTTACAAGATTTCTAAGAAAATGAAAAGGCATCCATTGAGAAAAAGAGAAGGGAAGTGAACACCTCTGTCTGAGAGGAATCCTGACGGTGATGTTGCTGTGGATGGAGGTGGTGAAGATCTCTTAAAATTGAAAAGGCAAGACTTGGCTCTNNAGAGAGCTCATAGCAGGTGTTCAGTTCACACTGGCTTTGGAATGCCCTGAAAACAATGATGAGTCTCTGAGGGCCGGGATGAGACCTGATATTAGCACTTCAATGCTTGGTAGTACTTTTGATCTTCTAAAAGCCTTCTTGTTTTATAGAATAATATTAACACCAATAATAATTAATTGAGAAATTTTATCGGGCGCTGTGCTAAGCACTTCATTATCTCATTGACTCTTAAAACGACCCTAAGAGGGAAGTACCTTTATGATTCCCACTGAGGAATAGTAACGAGGAAACAAGTCTCAGAGTGGGGCTTGCCCAAGTAAGGGAGAGTGGGGACGGTGGGCAGACCGCTCTGCCTCCAGAACTCATCCTCTATGGTCTACCCCTCCAAATCAAGGTAGCAGAGATCGGAGGAGTGAAGAGCTGTGCTGAAGGACACACTGTAATTTGAAGATTCTCCATTGGTTTATCTGTACCAAACATGGACACTATAGGTTGGTTGCCCTTTTGAAGGATACTTGGACTAGAATGAGAGTTGTATTTGGTTCTGCTCTGGTTTGACCTGCTAAAGCCCTGTAACAGGCATTTATAGACCGTTATCCTCCAAGGCCCAGAAAATGGGCCAAGTCCATCTCTGGTGGGAAGAAAGACAGGAGCAATCTACACTGAATTCTTCAAGCTGGGTCTGGAGACAGATAGGTATGGATGCCCAGCAACCTGCATAGGTCCAGGACTAGGGTGAGACAAAAGGAGCCTAAGGTATAAATTAAAGAGGCACTTACTCTCAGAATCACACTAGTGCAGACCTTAAAAATGACCTGAAACTATGTGCTCTAGGCACTCTCTTGCCAGGGCCTGACGCTGAATTGCCCTGACTCTATCATAAATGAAAAAGAAGGAAGGAGCCCATGTCTCCTTGGCCCACTGTTGAGTTGGGAAGGGAAAGGGTGACTTCCAGTTGGTCCCTGTACCTAGAAAGCTTGGGACTCAGGGACTGCAACAGAAATTCTGAGGAAACTGACTTTTACAAAGGTAAACAGAGGAAAAACTCAAGCAGTTCATTAGCCCACTTAAGTGCAAATTCAGGGGCTCAGGACCTAGGCAGGGCTGGATCCTGTTACCCAACAACTTCAACAATTTTTTCTTTCCATCTCTCAGCTCCGCTCTCCTCAAAATTCGTCCTAGACACAGACTAGTGGAAGGTAGACAGAGGATCACTTGGACCTGGGTAATACATGCCCATGAAAAGCAAGAGCTGTTCATAGTGGTGCAGGAGACCACGTAACTGAAGCGGAGGGAGTGAAGTGATGGCTTCACTCTACAGCTCAGGAAGCATCTCCGGAGTGAGGGCAAGAGAGCTGCAAACAGCCCCAGACCTACTTCTGGCCAACCCCAATGGAAAAAAGAGCCCCTTCTTCCTAGTAGTTGAAGCTATAGTGTTCGTTAGCCCAGCTCAGTTTCATGCCCATCACTGAACTAATCAAGGGGGCCAGGGGGCTGCCCTGCTGATTGGCTAGTTCTGGTCATGGGCTGATCCCTAGGGACCCCAGATATTCAACCCCATTTGAAACTATGTCAACTTAGGGAAAGAGATATAAATTCCCCCAAGGGGACTCTGGGTGCTCTGGGAAGAGGAATGGATCCTGGACAGGCAAACTCAAGAGCACTCATCTCAAGAGCTAGAGATTCTTCTAAAACTGTGGCTGCACCTAGGCCTTCTCTGGGGATGCACAGCCCTGCTGCCCAAATCTACACAATTTGTGATCATCCTCTGGAAGCTATGTCAGGCAAGAAATGCTTCTTGCTCACCTCTGGCCACCTAACACTCTCCCCCAAGGGACTGGCCAATGACTTACATTACAGTTTCTCAGCAAGAATTTGCTGACGTTATGAAGAATGAATGAGGAACTGTTCTGGGACCGGGCCCCAAACTTTTATTAACTGTGAGGTTAAAAGCTATCGAGGGTCAGGGGCACCGCAAAGGGGCAGAGGGAGTGAGTCAATTAACACCTGCCTTTTTATTTCCAAATCGAATTGTTGCATGAGGTTTGGAGATGACGTAACCACTCAGCAGTGTCGGGGTAGGATTTATGAGCCATGGTATGTGGAGCAATGGTTTGAACAGGCAGCTGGTGAGAGGCATTTACCCTGACTGCCCTCACTTGGAAGTCTCCCTAAAATAATGGTTGCAAGACATGAAGGTACTTTGGCTGCCATAAACCCCTCCCTCTGTGGCCAGGGTGGATCTGAGTTGAGTCACTTTTTCCTGGGCTGGTTTAGAAGGGTGTCGGGTTTAGACATGGCTTCATGCTGGGAGGGGAAAGGAGTGGGAATGTTAAGGAGTAGAGGGAAGAAGGGATAGAGAGAACAGGAGATTAACTCAGCTTGGCTCCCAAGAAGGGGACATGACCCCATTGGAACCTTCTTAGGTTTATTTGCATTTGAGTAGGGAATGGTATTGGCCAACACAGAGAGTCTGTTTATTAATGTCCACTCACTGTCTCCCACCTGAGATGAGCAGGACTAGCCTCTGCTGGAAGTCTCTAGAATGAAGTTGGTGTGGCTGAACTCATTGACCATTCCATGGCCTGCTGTAGACAATGAAAGAAGGCAGGCTTCCCCTCTAGCCCTTCCCACCAGTGCCTGGGTCTGAATGATGGATTTTCAACTGGGTCATTAAATGCTGATTAAAGTACTAGAGAAAAGAACAGGAGGGAAAAAAACCAACATCGAATGTTGTACATACATACACACTCCCACCCCAGGCCCCCCCTCTTCCCTTTTCTCAAGCTGCCTCGAAGTTCGTTCCAACCCTCCATTGGAAATGCTATAAAAGGCCAGGTTAATTAAGTCCTATATATTACCAGCACAAACACTTCCAACTTTATTCCGGCGGCTCGGTGAGTGAGGAGGAGGCCAGGCAAGGTCCAGACAGCTCAGGGTAATAAAACAGAAGACTCAATTACCTTGTACATTTGCAGTTTTTATAAAATCATTTAAAGTTCTCCCAATGAAAATTACGATGGAGAGGGATTGGAATCCTGAAATCCAACAGGAGCTTAGGGAACCAGGGATTGTAGAGCAGCTATGGGTAAGAAAATAATCTTGCCCACCCCCTACTTCTGGGAAGAGAAGCCAAAGCAAATTATGAAGGAAGGAGAAAGGGAAGGGGACTCCCCAACCAGACACGGAGCACCCACTGGGTCTGGAGTACTATACTGGTGTTTTACATAACTCCCCCAGGTAGGTATTATCCCCATTTACAGATGAGAAGACTGAGGCAGCAGAATGAGTCTCTGTCACCCAACCAAGAGAGACCCAAAACCCAGAGCCTGCTCTACTCTGATTCTTGCCCCACCCTTTAAGCTACCAGGCCAGCGTCTGCACAGCATAGCCCAATGTTAAGAGAAGAGTCTCGGGAGTCCATTTGAATGTCTGGATTCAAATCCCAGTTTTCCACCAATTCCTAGCTGTGTGCCCTTGGGTAAATTATTTAACTTCTCTGAACCTCAGTGAGTAGTCTCCTCAACTGTGAAAACAATTTTAGTACCTTCCTCACAAAGGATTAAATGGGACAGTATATAAAATGCTCAGCCCAGAGCCTGGAGTATGATCCGTACTAGTTAGTACCGTGATTATTATGCTAGCTATACCCAGCTTGTCATGACCAGATCGTCACATTTTCCAGGGTGATAGCAAGTGAACCAATTATACCAGCCACGCTCACGTGCTCAAGAAAAGGGGTAGAGGAGCTCTCCCAGCTTCCTCGTCCACAGCACAGAGAGCTAATTCACAAATGGATTACCCTGCTTCTGAGTCTCATCAAAGGGCAGGAACCTCTTTCCTGTTGAGGGACCCAGTTCTTTCCTGGGGCAACAAAAACAAGAGCTTTATATAAGTAAAAAACAAA
Organism: Ursus maritimus; assembly: GCF_017311325.1. Taxonomy (NCBI): domain Eukaryota; kingdom Metazoa; phylum Chordata; class Mammalia; order Carnivora; family Ursidae; genus Ursus; species Ursus maritimus. The sequence continues at coordinate 50,453,612 of NW_024426885.1, forward strand.
TTGTTTTTTTCTCCAAAAAACAGAAGCTGTTCAGTTGTTCAATACACCTGCTTTTTCAGGAATGGGAGTATAAAACTTCAATTTAACAGCAGCCCCCAGAGAGAGAAATTATTCTTTGAACTGTAGCCACAGTGATCTAGAGCAATGTTTCCCAAAAGGTTGGAGAGAATTAAGCCCAAATTTCCCTCATCTTGATCAAATCTCTCAGGGCCTCAGGAGGAGGACACCGTGGGCCTGGCACATGGAAGACACCTTGATCGCTGTGTGTTGACTGAATTAATGACATTGTGAGACTCCCAAGGCCTCTTGTGTGGAAAGCTGCGGCTGAGCTAGGCCCATAAGGCAGACTGTATTTTCCTAAAATGGCCACAGCAGTATTTCCAGTCCCACCTGCTCTTCTAGAACCTTGACCTTGCCCATCCAAAAGGAGAGTCTATTTCTCCTTTTTTGAAATTGGGTAGAACTTGATGGCTGCCTCAACAAACAATATGTCGCCAATGAGATACTAGCAAAACTACGTCCTAAGAGGCAACAAGGCTTTCACCTGGCTCTCTCACACAGGAATCTAGCCACAATGTTGTGAGGAAGCCAACGCCATACAGAGAGGCCACGTACAGATTATAGGCTAACAGTCACAGCCAACAGCTAGCACTGGCTACCAGACACGTGAGTGAAGGAGCCCTCAGCGACTGAGTCACCTTCAGCCTTCAGGTCTTCCAGATGATACTGTACATCGTGGAGCAGAGACAAGGCATGTCTACTGTACCCTACTCAAATTGCTGGCCCACAGGGTCTGTAAGCATACTATATGGTTGTTTTACACCACTAAGTTTGGGGTAATTTTTAACCTCGCAATAGATAAACAGAATAGCCAACCACACCTTTCAATGCCAGCTTCAGTTCTGGGGGCTGCTAGGTCAGAGGGTCATTGACCAACTGAAGAAATTCCCGAGCACTGTAATCGGATTGGGAGGGACGTGGAATTCTGACCTGGTTGTTGAAAGCTGGAGGTGGGGGCCAGGTGGGGAGAGGATTCAGTCATGATCTTCCTTTCCTTGAGGGAAGAACAGGCTTGTTCTGGGCAGCAATGCAGAACAGCAGGAAAAGAACAGGCTTTGGAGGCAGATGGCCCTGGGCTCCATCTTTCCTTTCTCCCTTCTCACTAACTCTGTGACTTGGACAAGTCAGTCCACTTCTCTGAACCTCAGATGGGGATAATAATGTCTCTCCTGCATAATGCTTGTGTACATTAAATAATATCAACATAGGTGACTTGCCTAACACATTGACCTTTATTAGTCTCATAAAATTTCTTTTGGTTACCCATTCAAACCATCAAAGAAATAGGAGGTATTTATGAAAACGATGTTACTGACATCTCTCCCAGGTTAAGGGTGGGGAAAGAGGATTCAAACATAACTCTTCCTGATCTCAGGAGAGTGTAGGACATAGGCAATAAGAAGGTGAATGTTAATCGAATTCTTGGCTTTAATAGCAGCAAATGTCCAATAACTGACAAAGGAAGGACTGCAGTGGGAGCCTAAAGTTCCCTCTGTGAGGAGATCTTTAATCAAGCATTCGGATTCTTTAACAGTTTTGAGATTATTTAGGCTTTCTATTCTTTTGTCAGTTTTGATCATTTGTGTTTTTCTAGGACATTGTCCATTTTATCTAAGTTTTCACATTTGTTGGTATAAAGTTGTTCAACTGCCTTTTTAATGAATCATGAAGTCCCCCTTTTATCAACCCTCAAAATTGTGCTGTGGGGTCACTCCGTGTGCGCTTGTCTAGGGGTCAGGGAGGTAATGTTTTTGCCACCAGCCATGCCACCACCCGTGGGTAGCCCCCAGGCACATTTTCCTGGACGTCCCAGCACAGCGTGGTGAAGGCACTCTGAGCATTAGCAAGCCAGCACTGCTGCTTGTAACTCACCCAGAAAGTTCAAGAGAAAGCCAAATTCCTTCCCAGCCTAGGCTCCTGAAGACAGCTCAGATATGCCCCTGGAGGACTGCGGTTGAGATGGGCTGAACCAGCTCCTCCCCCCACCAACACAACCCCCCCCCCCCAGTGTAGAACCCCTGCACCTTCTTCTTTCTTCACTGATTTCCCAAGCCCTGCAGGCTTTGTGACCTCACTTTGGCAAGAGTCATGCATGTTCCACTCTTAGCCCTGTTGCTAGTTTATTTCCCCACTGAGGACAAGCAACATCTAGCAGGCGGGGACCTGGAGATGAGGGAGAAGTTTATGGGGTGGTGAGGAGTTATCAGTTTATCCAGGTGACACGAGGTATGCTTATGCTAGGTGAAAAATGGTCAAGGGTGACCTCAGCAATGGCTTCAGTGAGGTGTGTGTCTGGGATGTACCCCACTGTTCACCTTTCCCAAGGGATCCTCTTCCTTCTTGACAGTTTCAGAGAAACTGTGAAGAATGGTATTGGTGGGTGACGCTCCTAAGCCCTTGCTTCGTGGGGAGTCCCTGGCTGGCAGCCCCACCCTCCATCTCCCTCCTTAGTTGGGTCCTCCCTGCTGCTCTGCAGCCTCCACCCCAGAAAAGCAGCCATCCCTGAGCTCTGCCTCCCTCCAATGGTGACTGCCCTGAGGGTCCTTGGCAGCATGGTCTCCACCCAGCTGAGGAGAGTAGAGGACAGAGACAGCTGCCGGGCTTGTCTCAGGGTCAAAGGTCCCTGCAGACTCCTTCGGAAATTGGCTACTCAACCGGCACTGGAACCTGATGCTCTGAGGGATGAGTCAGTGCCCAGCTGGGCACTGAAGGGGTTAAAGGAACATGGTAGAAGATAGGAGAATGGGGGCACGCTGCACTGCTGGAAAAAAGCTAGCCTTGTGCATGGATAATTAGAACTGAACATCAGTAAACAATGCCTTTTCCCCTCATTAAGGACAAATCTGTATGTATAATGTGCCTATTTTCTCTTTCATTAACTTATAAATGGCCACTACTTTAAAGCCATTTAACCAGCAGTTTTGACTTGCCCGTCAGCTCTGGGTCTGACATGTTTTCTCCTCTCCTGCACAGACAGAGGTGCCCACCTCAGCACACAGCTCCCATGAGGGGAAAGGCCATGTGGGTGCTCCTCTGAGATGTCACAGACAGGGCTGTGGCAGATTCCAAAAGGGAACTGAGCGAGAGGAAGGGAGGGCATCGCCCAGGCCCAGGCAACCTCTCACCATCCCCTCTTCTCAACTGTCTCAGATGACTCACTCCCATTCTCTAAACTGCTTTGCCTCTGCCCTTGAGTGGCTTAAGGAGCCTGACTGTTGGGAGCCCCTGAAAACGTAGCCAGTCTGCAAGCCTCCTGAGAAACAGCTGAGAATAGAAATCCCAAAGGTGAGGTATCAATTCTGCCCTCATGAAACTCAGTTCAGTAGCGAGAGCAGCACACATAGATATATGGAAGGAAGAGAAGCTACAAGAGGTTCATGCAAAATGGAAGTCTTTGATGAAAGTTAGCAAGGCATTCAGAGAGTATGTCTCCTCCATCGGTCTGGAAAATTCCCTGGGAATTGATATCATGTCTCCCTCATCAGGCTAGGCACTTCAGGAGATGCTGACCATGTCCCTCCCAACAAATTGGGAGATCCCTTGGAGGCAAAGACCAGGTCTCTCCCATCAGACTAGACACCTCCAGAATTAGAAACTATTACTTTTATCAGATTGAAAAATCCCATGAGTGAGGTATCTGCCCCAGGGCAGGGCCTTATCTCCCTGTCTTTCTCTGGATAGTCTCCCAGGACTCGAGACAAAGACAGCCTCCTTACACTCCTTCCTACCACCCTCCTGGGACCCTAAGTGTGTCCCAAACTTGTGCTGGACTTGAGGGGGGCAGGGATTGTACTAAAAGAGAAGGCAACACAATCCCTGTCCTCGGGAGAACCCATAGGCTTTTTTATTTTGCTGTGACACTAATCCGTACAAAGCAAAGGGGAGACAAGAAAAAGGGGACTGAAATGAACACTTACTGAGCACCCACTTGGTGGCAACAAAGGGTATGCGTATTACCTGTTCTGTTTTCCCACATGAGAGCCCGCAATCCCAGGAAGTAGATAATATTTTCCCCATTCTACCAATGAAAAGCTGGAGACTCAGAGAAGTAAAGCAATTCACTTAAGAGCACACAGTCAGTCAGTGAGTGATGGAACTTGGAATTGAACAGTCTGCCCAGCTGTGGAGAACACGCCATTTCCATGGCATCCAGAGCCTCATGAACAGTGGAAGGAAGAGAACAGCAAGCCGGAGGAGTCAGACCTGGGGAGAGGAGCTTACGGTGGTAAGATTTGGGGAGGTCAAGGGCATTCGAGTCTTCTGCTGGCGAAACTGTGGAGAGCCCCACTTCTGGACCTCACCTGTACCTTCCCTGGTTAGGGAAAGTGGGGAATCCTCAGGCCTGGAGTGGGACTGAGCTTATAAGTTCAGTTATTCCTCAAAAATGTCATCTCCTGAAAATATTTCAACTTTTGACTGACTATCTGATGGATGTTAGGCTGTTTCACCATTGAGACATTATCACCATCACCACGATCATTAGCATTGCTAGTAATTTCAAAGAACTGGAAACAACCTGGATATCCGCTCACAAGAGAACGGAAAAATAAGATATGGTTGTATGTGGAATGCTCTACAGCAGTTAAAAGGAACAAAGAAGACCCATGTGGGCTTGATGTGGCTAAACCTCCAAGACATACAGTGTTGAGTGAAAGAAAAGCAGCTGGTCTGTTGTTACATTTAGCGTGACAGCATTCCTGTAAAGAGAGAGGCTCCCAAACAAAGTGCTGTCAATAGCTACGTATTGTCCTTGTAGAGTCTGTGGGACACCCATCAAACTGAGAACAGTGGTTACACCACTGCCTGGGCGTGGCCGTATCCAGGAGGGGGGGATGATCAAAGGGGATTTTGGCCTTGGTAGGGTGACTACCTGCTTTCTCTAGTATGACTAATAATAACAGCACTGACTTTCACTCTCACAAGTGTTCAGATTGGGTGATAAAGTATATAATTACCTCACTTATCTGTAGTATTTAACTTTTTGCAGAATGTATTAATTGATCATCTGTGTCAACTCATCTCTAAAAGTGCATCAAGTTTAAGGTAAAGTCCCCCTCCCCTCCTCCAGGCCCCCAGCCCCGCTCCTCAGGTGCAACTATTGCTAACAGTTGCAGCATCCTCCCTGAAACCCCAAATCCACATATACCCACATAACCTCAAAACACGGAGAAAGAGACATATGGAATTATGCAGTACGCACTGTTCTGAAAACTGCTTTTTTCATTTAATTTTATCTATATCGGTATCATCAGGAAAAACTAACAAAGAGATCCTCAGGTCTCACCAACAGAGATGCAGCTTCTGTGACTTGGCACTGGGGTGCACAGACGTGTATTTCTGACGAGCTTTCTGGGTGATTCTGAGCCACTGGTCCATGGACTCCATGCTAACTTTTGTCAGTAGAACAAATGTCATTCATTTATCTATGCATTTATTCAACAAACAGTTATGGACTCTTGCCCTGGGTTTGGCCTTGGCTACATGTGGAATTCAGCAGAGAATACCACGCAGCCCTTGCCCTCCAGGACACAGCTTCAGGGCTCCTTCCAAGGGGACCTGTTATTACTGACAGTGGGTACGGTTGATCCCGAGCATTCTTCTTGAGGGAGATGTGGGTGCAGCAACAGCAGAGTTCTGGGCACCCTGCTCCTGCCTCTCCATTGTGCACGCTCACAGAGGGACAAGTCGGTCAGGGGGCCACACCGCAGCAGTGGTTTTAAAGACACCCGGAAGACACCCATGGAACCAGAGGTGGTGATTCACCAAATTACTCTAACCAGTTGCAACGTAAAATCTTTGAAGAGGGTACCTGCTGACTTGATCAGAGGCGCTAAGGGAAAGAATCTCAGAGTGAAAGGATCAGCTCTGATGCCCACCAAGACTCTCAGAATCACTGCAAGAAAAACTCCTAAGACTGAGGATCCACAAGCGATTCACTGATTGACACAGTCCTTCTGAGATTCTTAAGCAGATCACTTCCATTGGTATTGAGCCAGGAGTCAAGGCTGAAGTCACCAGTGCTCATGCTTGAATCAACCTTTTAAATAAATTGATTATCAGTTGTTAAAAAAAAAAAAAAAAGAACTGATTCTGAGCATGGGCCTTGGAGACAGACCAAATCCTGGCACTTCCTCTCTGACTATGTGACCTTGAGAAAAGCCCTTGGTCACTCTGTGCCTCAGTTACCTGGTCTGTAAAATGGACACAGTAATTCCCACATCACATGATGGGCACTCAATAAGTTGCAGCCACTGTTATTAATAAATAATAAAAAATACATACATAATTAATAAGAAAACTCATGTAGCATTCTTGCCAAGAATGTTTAAACTACATTGTCATGAGGAAAAAAATCAGACAAATCCAAATTCAGAGACATTCTAGAAAACTTGCTTGTACTCTTCAAAAATGTCAATTTCACTCGGGAAAACAATATGAGGGTTTTAGGGGGAGGGGGCGGGGGGATGGACTAGCCTGGTGATGGGTATTAAGGAGGGCACGTATTGCACGGAGCACTGGGTGTTATATGCAAACAATGAATCATGGAACACTACATCAAAAAAAAAATGTCAATGTTGTGAAAGACCAAAAGATAGATAGATAGATAGATAGATAGATAGATAGATAGATAGATAAAGGAAGGAAGGAACTGTTCTGGATTAAAGAAAACTAAAGAGACATACAGCTAAATGCAAAATGTGTTCCAGGTTTAGGTTACAGATTTGAAAATATATATCTATAAAAAACATTATCGGGATAATTGGGGAGATATGGACATCAACTATATATTATATAATAGTCATGCAGCAATTTAAATTTCTTCAGTGTGATAATTACACTGTAGGAATGTCCTAGTTCCTAGGAGATATGTGCTGAAATATTTAGGGATAAAGTGTCAAGATGTCTGCAAATAACTCTCAAATGTTTCCGAAAATTGCATGTGTAGACTTTGGGGACAAAAGACAGAAAAGGAGAGAGACAGGAAGACAGATGAGGCAAAATGTTAACAGTTGGTATATCTAGGTAAGTATATGCATGTTCCTGTTCTATTTTCCCAGTTTATTTTATAGATTGGGAATTACCCAAAATAAAATAATTTGCAAAGGTGAAATGTAATGGTTTTAGAAACTGCTATGCAGGGTAGCTGCCTAGTTGACTAGGGAAGGAGGGAGGGACTAGGAAGGGGTTTCTGGACTTCCAGGGATGTCCTGTTTCTTGAATTGGGTATGTTCACTTTGAGAGGATCCACTGAGCTGGGCACTTAGGATTTCTCCTTTTGTGTGTGTATATGTTACATGTCAATAGATAAGTGTATTTAGAATAACCATCCTAATAAAGCAGCCCCCCCCCAACCTCATATCCTCTGAGCTGGTTCTGTAAATGCAAGGATGGATCCCAGGCTGGAGGGAAGGCTGGAGCTGGGCCACCCTCCCCTGACAGTGTGTCACATCTGAGAGGACGGGAAATGGGGCCTGAGTTGACAACAGCCTGCCCTGCAGCCTGATCCCGCGAGGTGATGGCAGGCTCCTCCTAGAAGGCTTCCCAGCCTGCCCCTCCGAGCCGTGCCCAAGCTCTGCTGCCAGCCCCCTTGGTACTCACATCTCTGCATTTTGGAGATTAATCGCTAGAGTCTGCATCTACCTAAATTAATAGGAATAAAAACAATGGCTAACACACAGAGCTTACTACAAAGCCAGATTCTGTTCTAAGTACTTTATGTATATAACTCACTTAAGGGACGCCTGGGTGCCTCAGTTGGTTAAGCATCTGCCTTTGGCTCAAGTCATGATCCCAGGGTGCTGGGATGGAGTCCTGCATCGGGCTCCTTGCTCAGTGGGGAGCCTGCTTCTCCCTCTGCCTGCTGCTCCTTCTGTCTGCTGCCCCACCCCCCGCTTGTGTTCTCTGTCAAATAAACAAATTCTTAAAAAAAATAAAGATGTGAAGTGGTAACTGATTGTGGTTTAAAAAAAACCTCACTTAATGCTCACAATAGCTCACTGAGGCAGATAGGGTTGTTGTTGGGGTTTTTTTTTACCCATTTTATGGATGGGGGAACTGAGGCATAGGGAAGTAAAATAATTTGCCCAAGCAGGTCTGGCTACATATTTGCAGGGCCCAGTGCAAAATGAAAATGGGGTGGCTGGGGGGGGGGGTCGGGGAGGGAGGAGGCTTATTGAAAATTATTAAGACTTTCAAGGCACCAAGCATGAAGTCACAGGCGGGGCTAGTTTGAGGCAGGCTCCTGTGAGACTGCACAGGTCTGCACTACTTGAAACCACACTTGTACCCAAGGGAAACCTGCAAGAAGCAGAGCAGAAACTTGACCCCCAGCGGTCTGATATCAGAGTCCATCCTCCTAACGGCTAGAGTATCCTACCTCTCTAGCTCTCAGGTCTTCCTCCTCTCACCTTCTCAGAACTGTTAAGAACTGGAGATGCTTCTGAGGGCTTCAGAGGGGAGGGGGGTGGGGGAATGGGATAGGCTGGTGATGGTTAGGTAGTAAGGAGGGCACGTATTGCATGGCGCACTGGGTGTTATACGCAACTAATGAATCATCGAACTTTACATCAAAAACCAGGGATGTACTGTATGGTGACTAACATAATAAAAAAATATATTAAAAAAAAAAAAGAACTGGAGATGCTTACTCAGTACAGCAGCACCTGTCTCTAAAAGCCTGGCAGAGACAGAACCGAACAGTCATAACAGCCTGCTGCCACCAGGGGTCACTGTTGAAAACAGGTCCTGTACAGTTTGACACCTCCGTGTCCACAGCTCAGGGCTGCCCTTGCTTGCACAATCCCTGGGCACACACAGCACACCTGGGCCCCACACTTGGGTTCCAGGCTGCAAGTCTTTTATTTCACACTCTGTGCAGCCATTATTCCCACAGCATGACCACTGCCAGAGTGTCTGGATCAGAAGGGTTTCTGCCCAGCAACCTAGTAGGTGGACACCAGACCCCCACCCCCCAACAAACATCTAACCTCTGATATTAGCTTGGTTCACCTCTTCACACACCCCACTTCCCGATGGTGAGTTTCCCCTCTGGGGTCCTTTCTATCTTTTCAGGTCATTAGAAATTGATCTAATAATCTGCAACCTCAAAGAGGGAAGGGTCAGTCAGAGTCTTTACCCCAGTCCTCCTAGGAGGCTATCTGGCCCTAAAAATACCCCCACCTATGCACACCAAACCCTTCTTAGAATCACAGTATTCCTTGTTGCACTCTTTTTCCCAGAGCAATTTTTTAAAGTTCATTTATTTAAATAATCTCTACACCAACCTGGGCTCGAATTCACGACCCTGAGAATAAGAGCCACATGTGGTCTTCAGGCCTCCAAAGCAATGTGTTTGCCTATGTACCTCAGAGTTCCATAACTAAGAAAAGACACATTACTTATTTGCTGGAAAATCTTATTTTGCCTTACTAGGAACTCCATTACACGAAGTTAACACGACTGATATATCAATGTCACATCCAGATACTTTCTTAATAAGACAGGTGGCTAAATGGAGTTACAGAATGAGGCTTTAAAGGATGAAGGACTGGAGGAGGGGCGGAGCTAGTGGCAGCAGGTACCATAACCTCACTCATGGCCACTGGCTGCTGAAGCCCAGGAATGTCTGGATTACTCTGGGTATTACCATCAGCATCTTTGCAATCAGGCTGATACCATCTAAGTTCCCCTAGTTAGAACTGTGTTCAGCTGCAAGTAACCATACCAATCTACAGCAGGCTAAAGAGAGATTTATTATTTTCACCTGACAGAAGTGAGGTTCTGAGGGTTACCGGCATTGGTTTGCCAGCTCATGGCTGGTATTACTACAGTTCTCTTGGTCTTTCCCTCATGGAGGCTGATGGCTGCTGCAGCTCCAGTCTTTCAACTGTGCATTCGAGGCAGAAAGGAGGAAGAGCAACAAGGGGCAGCATCAGCAGTATCCAATGCCTTTTATCAGGAAAGAAAAGCCTTCCTAGAGCCCCCAGGTTTCAGCTTGTGCCCTGTCGGTGCGAACGGTGTCATATGCCTTCCCTCACCGCAAGCAAGTCTGCGGAAGTGAGCCTATGGTCTGGAGCTAAAACACTATAACCTTGAACAAAATTGGAATGTTGAAGCAACGAAGAGGGGAAAGATAGGACACCCTTCCTCCTACAATCCTCCCAGGCGGCACAGGGCCCCAGGGTGCCTGCCCAATAACCCCAGGAGCCCTCCCAGCGGAGCCCCTGCATCCTTACGGCCCTCTCGGTGCCCCAGGCAAGAAGCGCCCACCCAAGGACCTGGGATTCCCCTGAGCAGAAGGCCCGCCCCCCCCTTCATGTTCTGCCACCACCTGCAGCAGCCAGGCCTGGGGCACCCCTCCCAGTGTACCTGCCTGGGAGACCAGCAGGTGTCATCCAGCCCACCGCTGACACTGCCGGCCACCCACCAGAACATCAGGACAGGGATGCACTTACCGGATCTTCTTTCAGGACCTGACTTCTCCTCCAGCCTCTCCGCAACCTCGTGGCTCTCTAGCAGGCAGGCATGCTACCGTGCCCGGGGCTTCTAAAGCAGTCGCTGCCCTGAAGACTCTACAGCTGAGGGCTGTAGAAACGCACAAAGGGATGAGCCTAGTCTGACCCGGAGTTGCCAGGAAGAACTCCAGGGAGGGGCCTCCGTGGGTTTCGTGAGTGGCGTGGTGGGCGGGCAGCGAAAAGAGGACGCCTGCGCATGCGTGGAGGAGAAAGGAGTAGGGCACCATCCTGGGCAGTGAGGAATCCTCGCGCAATGAGGAATCCTCGCGCAATGAGGAATCCTCGCGCAATGAGGAATCCTCGCGCAATGAGGAATCCTCGCGCAATGAGGAATCCTCGCGCAATGAGGAATCCTCGCGCAATGAGGAATCCTCGCGCAATGAGGTGCGTGGAGGAGAAAGGAGTAGGGCACCATCCTGGGCAGTGAGGAATCCTCGCGCAATGAGGAATCCTCGCGCAATGAGGTCTCTGGAGATAGGCTCGGCTCGGGGCGAAGCAGGATAGGGAGAAGGACAAATAGGAAACAGGGGTTTAGATGTTTTACAGCCCAGTTGCTACCAGTCTCGGTTCCTCCACAACACGTGGCGTCCACGTGCGTGGCGCCCTGTGGGCAATCCAGGCTGATCGCTGCCTCCAGCTGTGACAGCTCGCCTATGTCTCGCTCTCCAGAGAGCACCTGCCAGGTACAGGCAAATTCCGGCCTCTGTGGTTGAGCTGAGGTCTGGTGGTAAAGGTCTCTGACACAAGAATCTTATACAAGATAAGGCTGTGATAAGGACAAAGGATACATTTCCGCAGCAGATGACAGCAGAAATTCAGAGAGTGTGACCTCTCAGGTCCTCTCTCTCCACCCAGAAGACCTGCTTAGGAGCTGGCAGGAGTGAATGCCTGTCCAGGGGAGGGCTTGGGAAGCACCCCACCCCACCTAACTTTGCCTGGGTCACTCTTACCCATTTCTTTGGGGGAGCTACCCTGACCCCCTCCTAGATCGGATACTCTGTATTTCCCTTTGTCAAGTGTATCACAGTTTATATTAATGCATTTGAGTGACAGTTTGTCTTTACTACTATAAATTCAATCAGCAAATATTAACTGAGCCACAAACTGTGTTAAATTCAGAGAATACCATGAGACAGGGACCTGCCCTCATGAAGCTTATAGTCTAGGCGTAAGCAGGGGTCCACCCTAACTCCAGAGGTAAGACCCCTCCCAGCCCCAGGAGAACAATGGGACAACTCATGCCCATTCAACTCCTGGCCTCAGGCCACTCCCAGCAGGCCTCCAGATGTGGCTGTAGTGGATACCAGCTGCCCATACTCCTCCTTCCAAGCACAGGCACTCATTCCTCCAGCTGCTGGGAGTGTTCAGAGCTGACAGCTGAGTCCCTCTCCAGGACTTGACCTCAGCCAGAGAGAGGCACATCATTCCCCAGAGTGACGTCTGACCTGCTGTCTGGTCATTTGAAATGGCAAAGGCCTGCCCCCCTCCTTGCCTCAATGCAGGACATTTTTGAAAAATCATCCCAGCTTCAGAGCCTCCCATGGGGCTGCTGTTCGCTTCTCCTTCTGCCCAGTCCTACCTCCCTCAGTCCCTGAGAGCACTCCCCAGTAAGACTACCACACACGGGCGCCTGGGTGGCACAGCGGTTAAGCGTCTGCCTTTGGCTCAGGGCGTGATCCCAGCGTTATGGGATCAAGCCCCACATCAGGCTCCTCCGCTGGGAGCCTGCTTCTTCCTCTCCACTCCCCTGCTTGTGTTCCCTCTCTCGCTGGCTGTCTCTATCTTTGTCGAATAAAAAAAAAAAAAAAAAAGACTACCACACACAAATCTCAAGCCTCAGAGTTTGCTCCTTGAGAACTTAAGCAAGGAACACATGGGGCTGAAACCCTCCCCAGTATGTGACTGCATCTGTCTGGAAGAAAGGACTCCTTCTAATCTGCATGAAGTGGCCCTTCTATGACTTAGTGGTACCCGGACCTGACCCCCACCGACCCAGCCTGAGCACTGAACCAGGAATGCAAGCCAGTGCCAGAGGGACCTTGGCACAGGCATGGGGAAGGAATTGAAACTTGCAGCCCAGCTGAATAACCTAGAAGACTCTAGAAGAGAGTGCATCTGTGGGAAGAAGTCCACCAGCCCCGGGAGTCTGATTCTAGCGGATTTAAGAAGCACCCAGGGCCAGTATTTCAGCCAAACAACTGGGAAATAAGCCGAGAGAAATTGTTAATCTGGGGATTCCCAACAATGTGGAAGCTGTTGGAGCAGCCCTAACCTCCTACACCAGGCCCAGTGTGTGGGAAGTGGGAAGTCACCTGGGTGGGTGCAGGAGGAGGGTGGGAGAAGCAGGGGAGGAATTAGACTAGCACAAACTTAGTAATTGAAATCATTAATAGCAGTAAAATAAGTTGTCCATCCTACATGTAATTTGTAGTAATATTTGGTTACTGAGATTAATTTCTAGTAATGAAATACTAATTAAACCATTTATTGAGTAATGTATTTGCTCAGTGGTGTTTTATGGGTGTTCACTTATAAATATTTTAATTACTTTTGCTAAGTAATTAGAATTTACTAAATAATTTCCAAACTATTTATTAATTTCTAGCAATTCTCAGCCAACCAACAAGTAATTGTTTTACTTTATATCAGTAATTAAAGTCTTTTTTTTTTTAACTTTGAGTGAAGAGAAGGACAGTAATAAAGACAGTCTGTTCTATCACATGGGGTTGGGTGTATGAAAGCAAAAACAGAGACATAAAAATCACCCCCTTAATCCAACACTACTCAAACACTCTTACCATTTTTGTTTTTTGTTTATATCTTAATAGACTTTTTATATGGATGCATGTACTATTTTTTTTTCAAAATTGAGATCATAACCATATGCTTTCTGGCCACAGAACTTTGCCGATTTTTGTATCATACTTTTTATTCTATTAAAGTGTCAAACCAGGGGTGCCTGGGTGGCTCAGTCAGTTAAGCACCTGCCTTCAGCTCAGGTCGTGATCCTGGGGTCCTGGGATTGAGCCCTGCATCAGGCTCCTCGCTCCACTCTCTCTCTGTGTATCAAACAAACAAATAAAATCTTTTTTAAAATGTCAAACCATCCTAGAGGGAGCTTTTCTTGGAGCAGTTTAAGAGACTTTCTACCTCTATGTACCTGCTCTGTCAGGCACTATGCAAAGTAATTTACGTACTCTGCCTCTGTTTCAACACCGTAGTGATAAGTGACCTTGTATAAAACTGGGCCTCCTCATGCTGTAGTCTCAGCATAAGGTCATCTTCAATAAAATAATGGTCTGGGAGAAAAACATTTGCTGCAATAAATGACTATATCTACTTTTATCTATAAAAGTAGATCATAGTGAATGTAGCTCTGGGACCTGCTTTTCTCACTTGAAATATTATAAACACCTTCCCATATCAATAAATAGGAGCAGCAGTGTCTTTTTTCATAGCCACATAGTATTCCATGAAGATACCCCCATTTGATATCAAATCCATGATTGCTAAACATCTGGGTGGTTTTCAGTTGTCCACCATTGTGAACAAAATTAAAATGAATGTCATTATACATAGAGCTTGTACACCTGTCCAGCTTTTCTTTAGAATGTATTCCTGGAAGTAGAATTTCTGGGTCAGTATATGAGCATTTTTAAGATTTTTGATTCATACTGTCCATGTGCCTCCAAAAAGGCTGGACAAATTTGTACTCCCACCAGCAGAGTTGAAAGACCTGTTCCCCTTCACTCTCTTCAATTATTAGTACTTTAAATCTCATGTCATTTGTTCTTACCCCCTGTCCAAGCAGGGAAGTAGCCCGGGAGCCACTCTGGGTCACAGAGCTTTACAAACCACCTCCGCACGGGCTCAGGAGAAACACAGTTGGGTGACACAAAGACCTACATGCTATGTCTTCATAACTTAAGTAGCACCGAAATGTTGAAAACCATTCCCTAGCACACCCATCCCCTTCCCCACCCCACCCCCATCCCAGTCTCCTTCTTTCCAGACAGGAACTCTGTGTCCCTGAAAGGGGTCTTGGCTCCCTGCTGGCAGACACCTGCCCCGTGTACTGGCAGAATAGACACCTATCGGTGGGCTCTCTCCTTAGCTCTTGACAAAATACCTCCCCCACCAGCATTGCTGTGCCTAAAACTTCTTCCATTAATGGCATACACTAAGCAGGTAACTACGCATTCACAGTATAGCCTGGGAGACATATCTATTAAGTTTTTCGGAGTCTCTCCCGTCTCCATTCTAATGCTCCGCCCTCGCCCACTGCCAAGTCACCTGGTGCCTTTGGCCAACCAAGATCCCCATCCTTAGCCCCATTCCTCCTCCTTTGATAGAGCTACCTTGGATAATTTTTAGCAATGTGAGAAGCATACTCCTACAAACAAACCAAAAAGCCTTCTTAGAGGAGATGTTTCAACAAGTCCTTGAATAAAGACAGGGAGGCAAATTCATGGGAGAGAAAGAATGACTTGAGAGAAGGCTTGGTATGGAGACACAACAGAGGGTCAACTGAAGTTGCTCCCTCCCAGAAGGAGCCACAAAGCAGAGCTGGTACTCAATCCATGTTTGTAGTTTCTCCAAAGAATGGGTAATTCATGTGGAGTAGGCTTCATGGAGTAAGTGAAACATGAACACTGGGTAGATTTCAAATTGGCAGAGAAGGGGTAGGGGTAGAGGGCAACGCACAAGCAAAGAGTGGAGGTAAGAATAAGCATGATGTCTATCCATGTTGGTTCCTGAGGGCCGGGCAGGTGTCTCAAGCCCCATCCCTGGAAATGAGCTACTGTGCCGTTACCAGCTAACAAGGCCAGGTAAGCAAATTGTGTGTTTCTAGGCAGAAGTGGAGGCTGGCTTAGTCTTGGGAAAAGAAAGGTGAAAAGACGGTCCTGCAAGGAGAAGTAGAAAGGACTAAAAAAAGAAAAAGAAGAAGAAGAAGAAGGAGGAGGAGGAGGAGGAGGAGGAGAAAGATCAAAACTTGCCAGGAACAAGTTATGTTAAAAAAAAAAAAAAGATAAAATTTACCATGAAACATATTCAAGTTATGGTAAGAAGATAAAGGCCAAGAGGGAGGACACAATGACAAAAGCACAGGCTTGGGTCTCCACCTGCACTACCTTGAAAGGGAGGGGGAAGAGATAACCATCAGCCTTTGGGCCTCTGCCTTGATAGGAGATGATGCAGGTGGAAGCCTGGACCTTGAGTCACTGGGCTTGCAGCAGGGGCTTGCTCAAGCTGGGAAGCAGGGAAGGGTCATTAGAAAGATAGGTTGGGGCTGGACTATAAGGGACCTTGAAAGCTAGGAAGTAAAACAGAGGTTTTCAATCTTGATTGAACAATAGAATAACCTGGGCCCTCTTTTAAAAATACTGATTGAGGGGCGCCTGGGTGGCACAGTGGTTAAGCGTCTGCCTTCGGCTCAGGGCGTGATCCTGACGTTATGGGATCGAGCCCCACATCAGGCTCCTCTGCTGTGAGCCTGCTTCTTCCTCTCCCACTCCCCCTGCTTGTGTTCCCTCTCTCGCTGGCTGTCTCTATCTCTGTCGAATAAATAAATAAAATCTTTAAAAAAAATTAAAAAAAAATAAATAAAAATACTGATTGATATCTATACCCCACCTCAAACATTTTAATGTAATTGTCCTGGTTCAACTCAGGGCTTAGAGTTTAAAAGGTGATCACAGGTTATTCTAATATTCCACGAAGGGTGAGAACCGCAGATCTAGAGTTTGGACTCCACCTGCTAGCCAGTGCAGCCTATGAAGGATGTGGGAATGATATACCACGATGGAAAACAGTACTCACTGGAAAGAAGACCAAGTGAAAATAATAACAGCAAATAACAATACAGCATTTTTTGGATTCCAGACACTCTTCTAGTGTCTGGATATATATTACATTACATTATATATTTTTTAAAAGTATATTATATGTTCTTGTTAATCATCACAATACCCCTATAAAGTGGCTACTGTTATCACTACTTTAGAGATAAGAAAAGGGAGGTTTGGGGCATCTGGGTGGCTCAGTCCATTAAGTGTCAGACTCTTGGTTTCAGCTCAGGTCATGATCTCAGGGTGATGGGATTGAGCCCCATGTCAGGCTTCATGCTGAGTGTAGAGCCTGCTTAAGATTGTCTCTCTCCCTTTCCCTTTGCCCCTCCCCACACTGCTCATCACACTCTCTTTCCTGAGAAGAAAAGAGAAGAGAGAAGAGGAGAGGAGAGGTAGAAGAGAGGAGAGGAGGGGAGGGGAGGGGAGGGGAGGGGAGAAAGAGAAGGAAGGGAAGGGAAGAAAGGGAAGGGGGTGAGGGAAGGGAAGGGAAGAAAGGGAAGGGGAGGGGAGGGAAGAGAAGGGAAGGGAAAAGGAAGAGAAGAGAAGAGAGAAAGAAAAGTGAGGCTCAAAAAAGCTAATACTTGTTCATAATCACAGGGCTCATAAATGATGGAGTTGAGATTTGAATACCGCAGGTTTGGCTCCAAGGTCCACGCTCTCCATTTTGCTTCTGGATATGGTGCATTAGCTTGTATCAGACCACCCTCTTTGCCAAAAACAACTAGGAAAGCAAGTTTTAACACAAAGAAAAGTTACCAAGACAATGAAGACTTGAGAGGCCAAGAATATCAAGACAAAAAAAGTACATTCGTGTGAACCTGACCGCTGGCTACATTTTTCTTTTGCAGGCATTTGTAGATTTGGAAGCAAACATCTGAGGGGCCCGGAAGCCGAGTAGATACTCAGGAGTCTTCTGGGACTGAGGAGATTTTTTTAAAAAAAGAATTCTGGGCTGTCCTAAGTCCAGGAACCTTAGCAAACCCCTAGCGTTCAGTCAGGATGCCTGGCAAGTTATACCCTAAAAGTAAGGACTAACCTTACTTCTAGGATATGTAAATAGAACCATCACAAAAGCTGAAACCCAGATTCAAACCAGCTCAATCTAAAATCAGATTAAGATGATCTCACCCTGACCTAAAATAAAAGGAAAACTTCTCTGGAGGAAGATTACATTCAAGCTCAAATTCCCACTATAATTTATTATCCACAGTGTTAATCATTCAGTCAAAAGTTACCAGACTTAACAGGAGACAAACCCAAGTGAACAAAACCAGCAAAAGACCAAATAATAAAAAAAGATTTACAGGTGATTCATATGGGAATTATCAGATACAATTTTAAGATAACTGTCATCGATACATTTAAGAAAGTAAATTACAAGTAAAGAATTTCAGTGGAAAACTGGAATCTATCCCAGAAAATCAAGTAGAAAAAAAATCAAGAAACTTTAAAACTGAAAAATACAATAACTGAAATTAAGAACTGGAGAGATGAGTTTAATAACAAAATGGACACAGCTGAAGAGAGGACTAGAAACTCTTTACTGATAGATCAGTAGAAAACATACAGACTGGAGCAAAGGGAGAAAAAAAAGGACAATACAGAAAGGAAGTTAAAGATATGGAACACAATTTAAAAAGCATAATATATGTGTAACTAGAGGAGAGGGAGGAGAGAGAAAATAAACAAAAGCAGTATTTGAAGAGATTATTGACTAAATTTTTAAAGGCTTATTCTTTATTTATTTATTTATTTATTTATTTATTGGGGGGGGGCAGAGGGAGAGGGAGAGAGAATCCCAAGCTGACTTCCCCCTGAGCACAAAGCCCTATGTGGGGCTCAATCTCAACCCTGAGATCATGACCTGAGCCGAAACCAAGAGTCCGCGTTTAACTGACTGCACCACCTGGGTGCCCCTTGATTAAGAATTTTTTTAAAAAAATTAAAAACACCACGCCATGCATTCAAGAAATGCTAAGAAGCCCAGGCAGGATAAATACAAAGAAAACCACATCCACACCTTTGGCACGTCAGAATAAAACTGCGGAAAGACAAAGGCAAAGCAAAACCTTAAAAAAACAGAGGAGAAAAAAAGAAATATTACCCTCAAAGTAGTAACAATGATAATTACGGAGTTCTCTCTAGACACAATGGAGGCTAGAACAATGAAGGATATCATTCAAGTCCTAAAAGAAAATAACTGCCAACTTAGAATGAGATATCTTGCAAAAATATTTTTTTCAAAACAAATGGAAATAAAGACATTTTCAGAAAGAAAAATTAAAATAAGCAACAGACCCACGTTAAAAAAAAAAAGATCTAGGGGCGCCTGGTGGCACAGCGGTTAAGCATTTGCCTTCGGCTCAGGGCGTGATCCCGGTGTTCTGGGATCGAGCCCCACATCAGGCTCCTCCGCTATGAGCCTGCTTCTTCCTCTCCCACTCCCCCTGCTTGTGTTCCCTCTCTCGCTGGCTGTCTCTATCTCTGTCCAATAAATAAAAAATCTTTAAAAAAAAAAAAAAGATCTAAAGAAAGTCCCACCTGCAGAAGGAAGGTAATCTCAGATGAAATCAAAGATATTCAGGAAGGAATGAAGAGCAACAGGAAGAGTCAAAATGTGTGTAAAATTAAAATGAATATATTATCTAGAGAAAAAATTCCAAATAATCTAAAAAACCAAAAAACCAAAAAACACCCTCCTGCTAATAAGTGAGTTTAGCAAGGTCACAGTATAAAAGGTCAATAAACAAAAATTTAGGGCGCCTGGGTAGCAAAGTCGTTAAGCGCCTGCCTTTGGCTCAGGGCGTGATCCTGGCATTATGGGATCGAGCCCCACATCAGGCTCCTCCGCTATGAGCCTGCTTCTTCCTCTCCCGCTCCCCCTGCTTGTGTTCCCTCTCTCGCTGACTGTCTCTCTGTCACATAAATAAATAAATTAAATTAAATCTTTAAAAAAAATAAAAATAAACAAAAATTTATTGTATTTTTAAGTACCAGCAGTGAATGATGAATCAAAAATTTTATTTATTTTTTTTTTTAAGATTTTATTTATTTATGTGACAGAGAGACAGCCAGCGAGAGAGAGAACACAGCAGGAGAGTGAGAGAGGAAGAAGCAGGCTCCCAGCAGAGGAGCCCGATATGGGACTCGATCCCGGAACGCCGGGATCACGCCCTGAGCTGAAGGCAGACGCTTTAACGACTGCGCTACCCAGGCGCCCCTGAATCAAAAATTTTAAAAGCAAAACCATTTACAATAGCACCGCAAAAGTGAAAGACTGGGTTGTAAATGTAACAGATATGTGCATGATCTGTGTGTTGAAAACTACAAAATACGACGAAAGAAATTAAAGAAGGCCTAAATAAATGCGGAGCTAACCCATGCTTATGGATTGGAAATATTGATAAAACGCAATTCTACCCCTCACCCCAAATGATCTATACATACAATGCAATCCCAATCAAAATGTCAGTATACTTTAAAAATTCACTACTGGGACACCTGGGTGGTTCAGTCAGTAAAGCGTCTGCCTTCGCTCAGGTCCTGATCCCAGGGTCCTGGGATGGAGTCCCGGATTGGGCTCCTTGCTCAGCGGGGAGCCTGCTTCTCCCTCTGCCTGCCACTCCCCCTGCTGTGCTCTCTCTCTCTCTCTTTCTGACAAATAAATAAACAAATTCTTTAAAAAAAATAAAAATAAGTAAAATAAAAGATCATGACAGACTGATTCTAAAATGTATGTAAGAAAGGCAAAGGAGCTCGAATAACCAAAACAATTTTGAAAAGGAAGAATATTGCAGGACGTGAACTACTTAACTTCAAGGCTTACTACACTGATCGAGACAATGTGGCATTAGCAAAAAGACACAGAGAAAATTGGAACAAAACGGAATCTAAAAATAAATTCAACAGATTTTTGACAAAGGTCAAAGACAATTCAATGGAGAAAGGATAGTTATTTCAATAAATGGTGCTGGATTAATTAGATGTCCATATGCAAACAACAAAAAATCAAAACAAAAAAATCCTCAAGCCATGCCTCCCGCCTTATATAAAAATTAACTCAACTACTCCTAGGTATCTACCCAAGATAACCAAAAGTGTATGATCACACTTGTACATGAATGTTCATAGCAGCATTACTCATAGTAGCCAAAAAGTGAAAACAACCCCAAATGTCCATAGAATGATGAATGGGTAAATAAAATGCATATATCCATACAATAAAACATTATTCAGCCATTAAAAGGAATGAAGTACTAATACCTGCTACAACATGGATGAACCTTGAAAACATTACGCTAAGTCAAAGAATCTATAAGGACAAAAAGTAGATTACTAGTTGCCTAGGACTGGAGGAGGGGCAATGGGCAGTGACCGCTAATGTGCTCCAGGGATTCCTCTGCAGATGCTGAAATGCTCTGGAATTAGAGAGTGGAATTAGATAGTGGAGATGGTTGCATAACCTTGTGAATATTCTAAAAACCATCTAATTGTACACTTTCAAAAAAGTAAATTTCATTGTATGTGAATTATATCTCAATAAAACAAAATGTTTTCAAAATTAACTCAAAATGGACCATAAACCTAAAGGTCAAATGTGAAACCACCAAACTTCAGTACAAATACAAAAGACAATCCGCAGGACCCTACATTCAGCAAAGAGGTTCTAGATACTAAAAGCACAATCCATAAAAGCATGATCCACGAAGAAAATAATGCTAATTTGAACTTTATTAAAATTTAAAACTCTTGCTTTGCAGAAGACATTGTTAAGGGAATTCAAAAGTGAGCCATAGACTGGAAAAAAAAAGTTGCAAATCATATTTCTAACAAAGACTTATATGCAGATTATATACATAACTCTTAAAACTCAACAATAAAGAAACAAGCAACCCAATTTCTAAAGTGCCAAAAATTCTGAACACATACTTCACCAAGGAAGATATATGGGTGGCTAACAAGCGCAAGAACAGATACTCAGCATAATTAGTCAGTAGGGACAGGCAAATTAAAACCATCATGAGATACTACGTGCCTATTGGAAGGGCTACAATTTAAAAGACTGCCAATACCAAGTGCTGGTGAGGATGTGGAGTAATTGGAAGCTTGGAATATTGCTGGTGGAGACACAAAACGATAGTCACTTTGGAAAACAATTTGGCAATTTCTGAAAGAATTAAACATATACATACCAAATGACCCAGCAATCCTACTCCTATGTATTTATGCAAAAGAAATGAAGTGTTATGCTTATAATAAATGAAGGTTTATAGGAGCTTTATTCATAATCACCCCAAACTGGAAGCACCCCAGATGTCTTTCGGCTAGCAAATGGATAAACAAAGTAGAGCGCAACCATATAATTGAATACTACTCAGCAATAAAAAGGAACAAACTACTGACTCCCCCAACAACCCGTATGAGTCCTAAGTGTGTATTTCTATGTGAAAGAAGTTGGACCCAGAAGTCAGACCCAGACCTAGGGACTGGAGTTAAGGAGAGAGGTGCCTAGAAGGGGATAGCATGACAAAATCTTGAAACTGATAGACTGTTCTATATCAAGACTTGGGTGGTGGATACATGACTCCATGCATTTGACAAAACCCATAGAACAGTACACAACAAAAAATGAAGTTTATTGTATGTAAACTTTTAAAAAAGTCAACCAGGATGTGGAAAGAACCCAAAATGAAGTATAAACTGTACACTAACAAATGAAAAATGAATATGGTTTCTATAGAAAAATTATAATATCATGTGAGGTGTAAAATATATGTAGAATTAAAACATGTGAAAATAGCAGCGTAAAAATTGGAGGTGGGTAGGTGCGCCTGGGTGGCTCCGTCAGTTAAGTGTCTGACTCTTGATTTTGGCTCAGGTCATGATCTCAAGTGTTGTGGGATCCGGCCCCTCCCTCGTCTGGCTCAGCAGGGAGCTCAGCAGGGAGCCTGCTTAGGATTCTTACTCTCTCTCTCCCTCCGCCCTTCCCCTCTCCATGCTCTCTTTCTCTCTCTCTCTCTCTCTCTCTCTCTCTCTCTCTCAAATAAATAAATAAATAAATAAATAAATAAATAAATAAATATTTTTTAAAATTGGAGTGTAACTCACTGGGCCACCCAGGTGCCCCTAGCTTGTTCCTTTTTATCATCAAGTAGTATCCCAGCGTATGGATAGATCAGTCTGTTTGACTTTTCACCCACTGAAGTACATCTGGGTGGTTTCCCCTTGTTTGGCTATTATGAATAAATTGCTATAAACTTTCATGTTAAGGTTTCTGTATAAATATAAGTTTTCATTTCTCAGTAGTACCAAACTATTTTTTAATCTGCAAGCCTTTTGTTTCCTTTTCTTGCCATTTTGCACTGGCTACAACTTCCAGGACTGCATTGACTAAATAAAGCAAACATCCGTGCCTCATTAATTTAAGAGGGAAAGGATTAAGCCTTAATTATAATGTTAGTTGTAGATCTTTTTGTAGCTGCTCTTTATCAAGTTGAGGAAGTTCTCTATTCCTATTTTTCTGAGCGTTTTTTTTTTTTAATCATGAATGGTGTTGAATATTGTCAAAGATTTTGTTGTGTCAATTGATATGATCATGTGGTTTTTTTTCTTTAGTCTGTTAATATGGCAGATTACATTGATAACTGTTTGAATATTGAATCAACTTTGAATCCCTGCAATTAACCCAACTTAGTTATGGTGTAGACTTCTTTTAATATACTGCCAGATTCTGTATGCTAATCTGTTCAAGGATTTTTTAAATCTATATTTATGAGGGATATTGATTTGTAGTGTTCTTTTTTGGTATGGACTCAGTTGAGTTTGAGTGACAGGGTAATATTAGCTTCATGAAATGAATTGGGAAGTGTGCCTTTCTTATCTATTTTCTAGAAATGATTATATAAAATTAATGTTAATTCTTCCTTAAACATTTTGTAGAATTCTCCACTAAAACCATCTGGACCTGGAGATTTCTTATTTGGGAGTTTTTTAATTATAAATTGAATATCCTTAATAGTTACAGGACTATTCAAAATATCAGTTTCATGTTGAGTAAATTGTGGTAATTGGTGTTGTAACTGGTGTTGGTCTATTTCATGTAAGTTATTCCTGCTTACTCTTGATTGTATTTACATAATACATCATTTTCCAGACTATTATTTTCAATCTGACTATATCGTTACATTTAAATGGAAGTGTGTGTGTGTGTGTGTGCGCGTGTGTGTGTGTATGTGTGTGTGTAGGCAGCATATACTTGGGTGATGTTTTTTATTTTTTATTTTTTTATTTTTTTTTTAAGATTTTATTTATTTATTTGACAGAGATAGAGACAGCCAGCGAGAGAGGGAACACAAGCAGGGGGAGTGGGAGAGGAAGAAGCAGGCTCCTAGCAGAGGAGCCCGATGTGGGACTCGATTCCAGAGCGCCGGGATCACGCCCTGAGCCGAAGGCAGACGCTTAACCACTGTGCCACCCAGGCGCCCCTGGGTGATGTTTTTTAATCCATGCTTCCAATCTCTGTCTTTTGATTACTGTATTTAGATCATTATTATTTAATGTAATTATTGATCTGCTAGGGTTTAAGCCTACCATTTTATTTTTTGTTTTCTGTTTTTTCATCCTGTTTTTCATTTCTTTTTCTCTCTGATACCTTTCTGTGGATTACTTAACTTTTTAAAAATTCCATTTTGATTTACCTATAGTGTTTTCCAGTGTATCTCTTCACAGAGGTTTTTTTGTGGTTGCTCTAGGTATTACATTATATATATATAACTTGTCATGATCTATTTATGTCATTTTACCAGTTCAAGTGAAGAACAGAGACTTTATCTCCCTTTATGTTCCTTCATTCTCTCCCAGTTATAATTGTTTTAAATATTTCCCCTGTATTCATTTAGAACCACTAAGACAGTATTATAATATTGCTTAAATCATTAAACATTATTTTAGAAAAATTAAGAAGAGAAAGCCTATTATATTTACCCATATTTTTCCTTACTGTGCTATTTATTATTCCTGCTGTTCTAAGTTCCTCATCTTATTATTCCCTTTCTGTTTAGAGAATTTCCTTTTGTTCTTTTAGGATAGTTCTGCTGGTGAAAAATTCTAATACTTTTCCTTCATCAGAGAATGTCTTCATTTTTTCTTCATTTCTGAAGGATATTTTTGCTGGCTATAGGACTCTGAATTGACAGCACTTGAAAATATTGTGCCACTTTCTTCTGGCCTTTATATTTTCTGATGAGAAATACACCACAATTCAAATTGTTTTTCCCTCCAGGTAAGGTGTCATTTTTATCTGCCTGCTCTTGAGAATTTTCTTTACCTTTAGTTTTCAGTAGCTTAATTATGATGCATCTTAGTATAGATATCTCTGAGTTTATCCTATTTGGGAATCATCCAGCTTCTTGAATTACAGGTTTATGTTTTTTGACAAATTTGGAAAGGTTTCCACCATTACTTCTTCTCATACTTTTTCAGTGTCCCAGTGATGGGACACTGATGTCCCAAATGTTAGATCTTTTGCTACAGTCCTACATATCTGAAGATATCTAAAACTCTCTCTGTCTGTCTCTCCTCTACCCCCTCTCTTTCAGATTGAATAATTTCCATAGTTTTGGCTTCTGGCTCATTGATTCTTTGCTTTGTCTTCCATTCCACTATTTTTGTTTTTGTTTTTAAGATTTTATTTACTTATTTGACAGAGACAGCCAGCGAGAGAGGGAACACAAGCAGGGGGAGTGGGAGAGGAAGAAGCAGGCTCC